>NC_134818.1:32190729-32225729 GCF_046742065.1 Oratosquilla oratoria
GAGGGGAGTGTACCGTGATGGGAGTAATTAGTGAGGGGAGTACGCCGTGAAGGGAGTGTGCCATGAAGTATATCGTGAGGGAAGGGCGCCGTGAGGGGAGGGCGCCGTGAGGGGAGGGCGCCGTGAGGGGAGGGCGCCGTGAGGGGAGGGCGCCGTGAGGGGTTGGCGCCTTGAGGGGAGTGTACCGTGAGGGGAGTACGTCGTGAGGGGAGTGTACCGTGATGGGAGTAATTAGTGAGGGGAGTACGCCGTGAAGGGAGTGTGCCATGAAGTATATCGTGAGGGAAGGGCGCCGTGAGGGGAGGGCGCCGTGAGGGGAGGGCGCCGTGAGGGGAGGGCGCCGTGAGGGGAATGCGCCATGAGGGGAGTGTTCCGTGAGGGGAGTGTACCGTGATGGGAGTTATTCGTGAGGGGAGTACGCAGTGAGGGGAGTGTGCCATGAAGTATATCGTGAGGGAAGGGCGCCGTGAGGGGAGGGCGCCGTGAGGGGAGGGCGCCGTGAGGGGAGGGCGCCGTGAGGGGAATGCGCCATGAGGGGAGTGTACCGTGAGGGGAGTACGTCGTGAGGGGAGTGTACCGTGATGGGAGTAATTAGTGAGGGGAGTACGCCGTGAAGGGAGTGTGCCATGAAGTATATCGTGAGGGAAGGGCGCCGTGAGGGGAGGGCGCCGTGAGGGGAGGGCGCCGTGAGGGGAGGGCGCCGTGAGGGGAATGCGCCATGAGGGGACTACGTCGTGAGGGGAGTGCACTGTCAGGGGAGTATGTCGTGAGGGGAGTACGCCGTCAGGGGAATGCGCCATAAGGGGAGTACGTCGTGAGAGGAGGGCACCGTGAGGGGAGGTCGCCGTGAGGGGAGTACGTCATGAGAAGAGACCGTCGTTAGGGGCGTACGTCGTGAGGGGGGTGCGCCGTCAGGGGAATGCGCCATAAGGGGAGTACGACGTGACAGGAGTGTACCGTGAGAGGAATACATTGTGAGAGGAGTACGTCCTGAAGGGAGTGCGCCATGAGGGGAGTGCGTCGTGGGGGGAGTGCCTTGTGAAGGGAGTACGCTGTGAGGGAAGTACGTCGTGAGGGGAGTACGTCGTGAGGGGAGTGCATCGCGAAGGGAGTACGTCGTGAGGGGAGTACGCTGTAAAATAGTAACTTGTGAGGGAAATACTTTGTGAGGGGAGTATGTCGTGAGGGGAGTACGCCGTGAGGGGAGTGCGTCGCGAAGGGAGTACGTCGTGAGGGGAGTACACTGTAAAATAGTAACTTGTGAGGGAAATACTTCGTGAAGGGAGTACGTTGTGAGGGGAGTGCGTCACGAGGGGAGTACGTCGTGAGGGGAGTACGCCGTAAAATAGTTACTCGTGAGGGAAGTACTTCGTGAGGGGAGAATGCCGAGAGGGAAGTACGCCGTGAGACTGCACTCCAGTGTGAGAAGGAAAAGAGAGGCAAGAAATAAAGGTGGGGAAGAAAGCAGAGAGAGAGAGGGGGCAGAGAGGAGAAAGAGAGGGAAAAGGAGAGGGCGAAGAGAGGAGAGAGAGAGAGAGAGGAAGGTATGAGAGAGACAGAGGGGAGAGAAGAGAGAGGAGAGGGGACGCTGTCGAACCCTGAAGTAATAGGAGAGAGAGAGAGAGAGAGAGAGGGAGAGAGAGAGAGAGAGAGAAAGAGAGAAAGAGAGAAAGAGAGGGGGGACACTGCCGGAGCGCGGAAGGAAACGGGCCCCAACATATCATGGAGCAAGTGAAAGGAGAGTCTCGTCGGGCAAGTGAGGCGTAGAGGGAGGTGGGAGAGAGGGGGAGAGAGGGGGGGAGGGGGGAGAGAGGGGAGAAAAGGGGGGAAAGAGGGGAGGAAGTGTGATAAAGAGGGAGAAGAGATAGGGAATGGAAGAGGGGGGAGAAAGGGGGAGAGAGGCGGAGAAAGAGGGAGTGAAGGAGACAATGAATGAGAGTGGGAGAGAGTGGGAGAGAGGGGGAGAGAGGAAAAAAAGGGAGAGAAAAGGAGACAGAGGGTAAAAGAGAGATGAAGAGAGGGGGAGGAAAAAGGAGAGAAGGACAGGGAATGGGAAAGGGGAACGGGGGGAGAGAGTGGATCGAGGATTAGAGGGGGAACGAGGGATAGAGGGGAAACGGGATAGTGAGGGAGATCGGGGGGTGAGGGGGGAAGGGAGGAGAGGGGAGAATGGAGAGAGATGGGAATAGGAGAGACAAAAGAGAATGGGGGAGATAAGGGGACGATAGAGGGGGGAATAGTAGAGGGAGGGGAATGGGAGAAAAGATATGTGAAAGATAGAGGAGAAGGGAGATGAGAGGAGATGGGAGAGGAAGGGGAGAGGAAGAATGAGGGATGGAAAGGGGATGGGAGAGGGAGAGAAGGATTGATACACTTGATAGAAGAAGAATGGGAAATATATAATGGCTGGGTGAGGAAAAAATAGTCTAATTTTCTTTTATGAAGACGAAAGTACTCAAGACGGTGACTTTATCCAAGCAGGCACAGCGTGACGTCACTGATATCAACAGTGACATCATTGACGTCAATGTTGTCAATAACGATGTTGGTGATGATAATAAATGACGTCAATGTTGGCAATAATGAAATAAATTATGTCAATGATGACGTCAAATATACAGACAAAAAAGACATCACTTATGCCATTAAGAACGTCCGTTATATCAATTATAGCTTTAGAGATGTCATTTATGACGTCAGTGGTGTCAATGATGCCGTCAGTGATGTCAATTATGATGTCAGTGATATCAATTTGACGTCAATGATTAGTAACTTGGGGAATACCGCCTTTTCTTTTGCTGGCGAATATTGGATTGTACTCCTTGTACTGTACTTCAACAAGTGTACATTTGTACATGATTTCCAGCTTCTGTGTATCAATTATGCATTTAGCAAATAGGAAGTCATTCATTATGTACTTAGGTTTCCTAGCTTTAACAAGGTCTTGCCTAAGTCGATGCCAGAGAATTTCTTATGAGGTTGTCATAAACACACACACACACACACACACACACACACACACACACACACACACACACACACACACACACACACACACACACACACACAACACGACTCGGTGGCGCGGTTGGTACAGTCCCTGACTGTCATTACGGCGGTCCGGGTTCGAATCCTGCCCAGGGCTGAAATAATTTCAATATCGCTGCGCTTCGAGTCGTTACTTCAACTCTCGTGGGCGAGGAATTGGGTGTGTGTGTGCGTGTAAGGTCACAACATTACCCATAGATCGGTCATACGAGCTCTGAATTCTCTTCCGGGAGGGAAATAGCTGTCGATCACGAGTCCAGCACGTGATCCAAAGACCATGGTGAATACAAACACAACACACACAAAATGATGATAATAATGATAATAATAATAATAATGATAATAATAATAATAATAATAAAAATAATAATAACAATTATAATGATATTAATAACGATAATAATAATAATAATAATAATAATGATAATAGTAATGATAATAATAATAATAATAATAATAATAATAATAATGATAATAATAATATTAAAGATAAATAACGTTCTCTCTTAAAAAAAAAAAAAAAAAAAAAATTCAGCCAATGTTCTCGGCGAGACCTTGAAACTCGAGGACCGAAGTTCGAGATTCGAGATCAAATACTTGAGACACGATATCCGATGATCTAGACCCGAGACACAAGACACAAGTCTCGATACCAGAGATTCGAGACACGAGACCAAATAATCAAGACTCGAGGTCAAATACGCGAGACTCAATATCCGATGATATAACCCCGAGACAGAAGAAGACTCGAAACCAGATTCGAGATCAAATATTCGAGACTTGACATCCGATGATCTAAACCCGTGGCATAAGACCCAAGACTCGAGACCAGAGATTCGAGACCAAATAATCGAGACTCGAGACCTGATGTTCGAGACTCGAGACCAAATAATCGAGACCCGAGATCCAAAACCCGAGACTCGAGACTTCATACTCGAAATGCAGCGAAACTGGAGACCCGGTGTGTCCTCGAATTAGGTTTCGAGAGTTTGACACGTAAGAGTTACTCGAATCAGTTCCTACTCGACGGAATTACCCAATTACTCATTAAGCAAACACAGGAAACGATCCAAAGCTTGGCTCTGCTTCGTCCTTGTGTTTATCTTTATGTCTGTCTTGTCTGTCTGTTTGTCTGTTAGTCTTGTCTGTCTGTCTGTCTGTCCTGCCCATCTGTTAGTCTTGTCTGTCTGTCAGTTCTGTCTGTCCTTCCGTCTGTCTGTCTGTCTGTCGGTCTTGTCTGTCTGCCTGTCTGTCTTCGTGGATCTCCTAGTTTGTGCCCCTGTCGGTTCGTGTGTGTCTGTACGTTTATGTACGTCTGTGTTTCCGTGTGTCTGTTTCCGTCTTTTTCTGTGTATTGATTATGTCTGTCTCTGTGTGTCTGTTTATGTTTGTCTGTTTGAGTGTTTCTGTGTGTCTGTTTCTGTCTTTATCTGTATGTCTGTATTTCTGTGCATTTTTGTTAAATATATATGCTAATGCAAACCCGTTTCTGTACGTCAATGTCTGTACATCTGCTTGTATGACGTCATCTTCCTTAATAACGTCACCATTTAGTGACGTCATAGTTTCCTGTGTCATCTTTATATAGAATTTTGTGTCACGTGACACATTTTGTGTCGCGATTCTTTGTCATACATCAGCCTTCCCATTCCCCTTCTCATCCCCTCCCCTCCCTTAACATCCCTACCTCTTCCTCCTCCTCCTCCTCCTCCCCTACCCCTCCCCTTCCCTCCCTTACCTCCCTAGCCTCCTCCTTCTTCTCCTCCTCTTCCCCTACCCATCCCCTCTTCATCCCCTTCCCTTCCTTACCACCCCTAACTCTTCCTCCTCCTCCTACCCTATCCCTCCCCTTCCCTCTCTTACCACCCATAACTCTTCCTCCCCTCCCCTATTCCTTTTCTCCTCCTTCTACCCTACCCCTCCTTTCCCCTCCCCTTCCTCCTCCCTTTCCTTCCCTCTCTCCTCCCCTCCCCTTCTCTCTCTCGTGCCTCGTATCATACAATAAGCCTTTATGACACACCACACCCTTGTGTCAGAAACCTTCACCCGTTATACCCAGTAGACCTCTGTGTCATGCAACAAACCCCGCCTTATGTCATCATGACACGCCCCTGTGACACGACATCACGCCCAATCCTGTGTCATGAGGATACGCCACGCCCTGTGTTATGACGACACATCCGTGTCCTTACAAAACGCCCTGCCATTGTGTCATGACCCTGTGTCATGACGACACACCCTGTATCATAACACGCCACGCCCTGTGTCCTGTCACTGTGTCACAACTTCTGTCTCCTCGTTAGCAAGCTATGTCCTCTTCCTGTTTTTATTATTATTACTCTTCTTTTTGAAATATTATTAAGGAAGTGCACAACTACGCGATCTATCAATACAAAATTAAATATAAATTTGGTAAGTCACAATACATCAACCTAACATATGTTTTTCTTGGCGGAAATAAACAACAAAAAAGCTTGTTAAAAGCAAATACACTACCAAACACAGCTGCGACGATAGGCTCGAGACGTCATGTTTGTGTTGTCTGTCTATTCCCGTCGATATCAGTTTGATGATGGCAATGGCTTTATTGTCCACACTTAAGCGAAATATCAAGATAATATGTTAAACAATAATGTTGTAAATTAAGATATAACTATTCATACTTTTCTTGAAGCAATGAAACGCCTCTACATCCCCCAGTCCGATTGGATGTCAAAACCGGACGTCACCCTGATGACCTGTAGCATTACAAGTACCGCATTACTAAATGCAGGTTAGGTTAGGTTAGAACAGAACAATTTATCAAACTTTAATTTCTTCGACTTCCACATCTATGAAAACAAACATGGCGTCTGGAAGCGCTCGTCGCGGCTTCTTTCGGTAGTGTATAGCTTTTAGAAATTTTTTTTTCACCAAGAAAAACGTAAATAACGTTGGTGCATCATAATTTACATAATCAATATCTAATTTTCTATTGCTATAATATCGTTTATGTGTGCACTTTTTATTTATCTATTATTTATTTATTTATTTATTTATTTATTTATTTTTAGGCTTACGGAGCTGTTACACTGATGCTTCCCTACAGTTTCGGCCAGTCCTCCTCCTCTTCCTCTTCTCCTCTTTCCTTATCTCCTTTTTTTTTTACTTCTTTCTCCCCAGTCACTCACCTCTCCTCTCCCTTCTTTGCCTTCTCTCTTTCTCTCTCTCTTTTGTTAATTTTCAATTATGATCTTTCTTCCTTGAAGGATTAGCCTCCTCTTTTCCTTACTCCCTTCCTCCATCCATCTCTCTCTTTACTTTCTCTTCTTCCTCTTCCTCCTCCTCTTCCCGCTCTTTCTCTTCTATCACTCCCTCATTCTACTCTTTCCATTTCCTTCCCCAATTCTTTCCTCCGTTTTCTTTATCTCTCTCCCGCTTTCCCTTTTCCCTCCCCCTCTCACTTCCTCCTCCTTTTCCTTCCTTACTCTCCCTCGCTCCCATATAGCCCTTCCCCTCCCCTTCCTCACCACCTCCTCTCCCTTTATCCTTCCTCTTGTCTTCCCCCTCCTCCCCATTCGCGCCGGATGTTTGGGCAAACCTACTGCTCAGAGCTATTGTCACCAGTCTTCTTTCAATCCCCCTCCTCCCTTCCATCTCCCCCTCCCCCTTTTCCATCAACCACCATCTCCTCCCTCTCTCTCCCTACCCCTCCTCCATACACACAAAATCTAGTCTTATAGACATATACACAGTTCTTCACTTTCATGTTTTTTTTCTAATTCATTGCCGTCTTCTTCATCGTCCTTGTTTTTTGTTTACATATGAGGTGTCCAAAAACAGAGGGTCATCATCGTCTCTTTTACTGGTTTCGAGTGAAGCAATATATATATTTATATATATATATATACATATATATGTATATATATATATATATATATATATATATATGTTGAGACATTCTGACAGGTTGATGTAAGCGGAATAGGAAACACAGGAGTCTTAGTCTTGAGTTTATTCCTGACTAGTTTCGCAGGTATGCATACCTGCGAAACTAGTCAGGAATAAACTCAAGACTAAGACTCCTATGTTTCCTATTCCGCTTACATCAACATATATATATATATAGATCTATATATATATATATATATATATATATATATATATCTCGATAATTTTTATGAAAGTTGCATGCAGGGTTCGAACCCGCTGTACTCGGCTATCCGTAAATTACCTAAACGGTGCCCTTGGGAATCAGTTCGATTCCAGGTTTCAAGGATTTTATTGCCTCTGTGGTGTAGTGGTCTAGGGCACCGTACAGGTAATTTACAGATAGCCGAGTACAGCGGGTTCGAACCCTGCATGCAACTGTCATAAAAATTATCGGTTTGATGTCGCTGCCATTAGCGTATTACTCTCATATATGTATATATATATATATATATATATATATATATATATATACATACATACACACACACACACACACACACATATATATATATATATATATATATATATATATATATATATATATATAAGATATAAGGCTTACGCCATTCAAGATCTATACAAAACTCGAAAGCCGTATAAGTGGTGGCGATGCCTCTGTTTCTGGATGCCTCATATACCCTCCCTCTTCTTCCTCTTTCTTTCGTTATGATCATTCTCTACTCTCCTATCCTCTTCCCCTCTCTTTTTCTTCGGTTTCTGATTTAATACCAAACACTCTCTTCCTCTCTTTCCCTCTTCGATATCTCTTTCTCTCTTCTTTCCTCTCTCTCTCTCTCTCTCTCTCTCTCTCTCTCTCTCTCTCTCTCTCTCTCTCTCTCTCTCTCGGTCATAAACGTTTACCTCCTGACCTATTCATACCAAAATCTATGTCTCCACTTTCCTCCCCAACTTTATTTTCCTCTCTCTCCCCTCTTCTCCCCCTTTGCCTTCCCTCTTCCCTCTTTCCAACTCAGTCGGCCTCTCCCCTCCTTTCCCCTTTTTTCTTAAGCCCCATTTTTCAAATTCCCCCTTTTCCCCTTATTCTCCCTTTCCCTTTCCCTTCCTACTTTGTGGATTTCTTCTTCTTCACATTTTTCCTCTTTCCTTCTTTATCCGATCTTCGTTTCCTCCTCCTCCCAATCCCTTTCCTCCCCTTCCAATCCCCTTCCTATCACTCCCAATCTCCTTCCTCCCCCTCCCAATTCCCCTTCCTTTTTCTCATAATCTTCCTTCCTCCCCTCCCAGTGCCCTTCCTCCTCCTCCCAATCCCTGTCCTGCCCCTCCCAATCTCCTTCCTACCCTTCCCAATCCCCCTTCCTCTTTCTCCCAATCCCATTCCTCCCCCCTCCCAATCTATTTCCTTCCACTCCCAACCCCCTTCCTACCATTCCCAATTCCCCTTCCTCTTTCTTCCAATATCTTCCCTCCTCCTCCCAATCTCCTTCCTCCCGCTCCCAATTTCCTTCCTACCATTCCCAACCCCCCTTCCTCTTTCTCTCAATCCTACTTCCTTCTCCTCCCAATCCTCTTTCCTTCTCCTCCCAATCCCTTTCCAAACCCTAACAATTCCCTTTCCTCTCCCTCCTAATGCCATTCCTCCCCTTCCAATCCCCCTTCATACCACTCTTTTTTCATCCACTCCCAATCATTTTCCTTCTCATCCCAATCCCATTCATTCCCCACCCAATTTCCTTCCTCTCAATCCAATCCCTTCTTCCCCCTCCCAATCCCCGTCTTTCATCTCCCAATTCCTTCATCCCCCTTCTAATCTCCTTCCTCTCTTCCTTAACCTCCTGCCTTCCTCTTCCAATCACCTTCCATACTCCCAATCCCTTCCTCTCCTCCTCCCAATCTTTTTCTCTCCCTCCATCTCAATCTCTTCCCTTCCCATCTTAATCACACTCCTTCCCCTCCCAATCCCCTTCTTCCCTTTCCCAATCTCCTTCTTCCCCTCCCAATTCCCTTCCCCCCTCCAAATACCATTCTACCCCCTCCCAATCTCCTTACTCCCCCTTCTAATTTTTCTCTCCCTCCCAGTGTCCTTTCTTCCCTCCTTAATCCCCTTACTCTCTTTCCTTCCCTTCCCAACTCCCTTCTCCTCCCAATCCCTTTCCTCCCCTTCCTCCCTCCCCCTCCCAATGCTTTTCTCTCCCTCCCAATCTTCTTCCTTCCCATCCCAAATACCCTTCCGCCTCCCAATCCTATTCCTTGCCCTCCCAATCTCTTTCCTCATCCTTCCAATCTCCTTCCTCCCCATCCCAATTTTTTTCTTTCCATCCCAATCTCCTTCCTCTTCTCCCATCTCTATATCGCTCCCTCTCCCAAATCCCCTTTCATCCCTTCCCCAGTCCTCTTCCTTCCCCTCTCAATCCCCTTCCTTCTCCTCCCAATCCCTTTCTTTCCCTCCAATCCCCTTCTTCCTTCTCCCAATCCCATTCTTCCCTCTCTTAATCCCCTTCCTTTCCTTATCAATCCCCTTCCTCATTCTCCCAATCCACTTCCTCCTCCTCCCAATCCCTTTCTTTCCCTCCAATCCCCTTCTTCCTTCTCCCAATCCCATTCTTCCCTCTCTTAATCCCCTTCCTTTCCTTATCAATCCCCTTCCTCATTCTCCCAATCCCCCTGCCTCCCCCTCCTAGTCCCCTTTCTCCCTCATTCTCCCAACCCTTCCTCCCACTCCCAATCTCCTTCACACTTCACACAGTCTCCCTCTTTTCCTTTCCAATCATTTTCTCCTCCTTGTCCTCCAAATCCTGTTCTCTCCCTCCCAATCTCTTTACTGCTCTCAACCTCATAATCAATTTTATATTCAACCTCATTCTCACCAGCCAATCCGCCAATGCGATCCATTTTGTATTCTATTATGGCTAAGGACACTTTATTTTATTCAGTTACAGACTGCACTCAGAAATTAACGCCATTCATAAGGCCTTAAGAATGAAGAAGACTGCAAGAGACCATAAGACCTACACTAGGCAGTTCCATGTTCATTACCCCCGATCATCCCCATCCATAAAGTTATCTAACTTTCTCTTAAAACTAACTATAGTTTCAGCGCTCGCTAAATGATTACTAAGTCATAACAAGAAGAACTTAAGAATGAGACTGCAAGATACCATAAGGCCTACACTAGGTAGTTCCATGCTCATTACCACCGATCATCTCCATCCATAAAGTTGTCTAACCTTCTCTTAATACAAATAATATTTTCAGCGCTCACTACATGGTTACTAAGTCTATTCCATTCATTAACCTCTCTATTGGTAAACCAATCCTTGCCTGTTTATTTTCTTAAATCTGAACTAACAAAGAGAAAATCTCCGAAGTTTTTCTCATCATCATCTGAACAAAATTTATTTACTTTACAAGAGCGGAGGTGGTATGCAATGTTGTGAGTGATATTCCATAACTAACTGCTTAATTCATTTTTTTTTTCAAAATAAGCAATATTACACAGACACATACACAAACACACACACACACACACACACACACACACACACACAAACACACACACACACACACATATATATATATATATATATATATATATATATATATATATATATATATATCACAACTAACGCCACAGTCGAACGAAAGAAAGAGCTGAGTAAGCGAAACTATATACGAGTATTTCGATTGCTAACTGCAACCCTCTTCAGTAGCACAAAGTGGAATGAGGATGCTGTCTTAAATAGTAACCTCTTACAAAGGGAAGAGCAACTGGGAAAATAATAAATGACACTGCCCCAACCCTTATGTGACCTGAGGATGACATGAGGTCGGGTCAGGGGGAGGGGGGGAGAAAACTTCTTAACAATTTGTTTGGTGATGAATAATCCTGATATTATATCTGGGGTCCATTGACCCTTGGAAATATTCATCGTGGGCAAATATTCAATTGAAGTAGATTCAACCATTTTTCCTTCTGAACCCACAACCAGATTTATAAATAAGATCCATCCTGTGATTTACAAATGTGTTACTACATTTCTCACCACTGATATACTGTATATATATATATATATATATATATATATATATACATATATATATATATATATCATATATATGTACATATTATATATATATGTATATATGATATATTTGTATATATGATATATATATATATATATATTACAAAGGATTACAAAGGCGGAGCATGCCGACAGGAGACATTTTGATCCATATCTAGGTCGGATGCGAAAAAAAAAATCATATTAATAATAAAATAATAAATAAAAACTATGATAATGTAAATAACAAATAAAATACATAAATAAATGCATAGGTATAGTTAAATGATAAACAAACAGGTAAATAGTAAATAATAATAAATTGACATATAACTAATAATAAATGAAAATCAGACAGACAAATGATAACAAAACAAAAACAAATAATATAAGATATATTATAATCATTACAGCATCTTACTTAGGTATTTATCTAAATGATTCTTAAAGCTTCGAACTGAACTACATTGCACTACCTGTGCAGGAAGTTTATTCAATTCATTAACTACACGGTTGGCAAAGTTGTTTCTACCTGCTTCCAAATTGAATCTATTTCCGGACAGTTTGAGACCATTGTTTCTTGTCTGATTCTCATTCAATGTAAAAATTTGGTCACTTTTGATGTTGTCAATTCCCTTTAGAATTTTTAAAGACCTGTATCAAGTCACCTCTGAGTCTACGCTTTTTTAGGGAAAACAGATTCATATGTTTTAGTCGATTTTCGTATGATTTATTTTTGATATTTGGAATCAGTTTTGTGGCTCGCCGTTGTACTTTTTCCAGTCTGTCAATGTCTTTAATGAGATTCGGTGACCATACGGAAACAGCATATTCCAAATGTGGACGAACTAACGATTTATATAGCTTGTTAATGAGTGATGGACTTTTGAAATCAAAAGATCGCGCAATCAGTCCTAGAATCTTATTTGTTTTCTCAGAGGCTGAAATACACTGCTTGGATGATTTGAGGTCGTTACTGATAATTACGCCGAGATCTTTTACACTATCCACTTTTGTTAACGAATTTCCAAATAACTTGTAATCGTACTTACTGTTATTTTTACCTATGTGCATTACCTTGCATTTACTTGTGTTAAATTTCATTAGCCACTTTTCAGACCATTGCTGTAATTTATCTAAATCTTTTTGAATACCTAATTGGTTTGAGTGATCATTTGCCACTCCGCACAGTTTTGTATCATCAGCAAATTTGGAAACAGTAGATTTTAGTCCATGGTCTATATCATTTATATATACTATGAATAGAAGTGGCCCAAATATATATATATATATATATATATATATATATATATATATATATATATATAATTCTAAGCCATCAACATCGGAAGAACCGTGGAGGCACATGCAGAAATTGAAACGTGGTACGCCCGAAGACTCGAACCAACGCGGCGAGAACGTGACCAGTGCCGTATTGATTTTTAGACCAATACGCCATCAAGAGAGTCCTCGGGCGTACCACGTTTCAATTTCTGCATGTGCCTCCACGGTTCTTCCGATATTGATGGCTTAGAATTAAAGTGCATTGTGGTTGATAAAAATGTATCTCTAGTCACTGGGACCCATTCAGTGTTGTACACACACACACACACACACACACACACACACACACACACACACACACACATACACACACACACGTTATATATGTATACTGTTTATATATATATATATATATATATATATATATATATACATATATATATTATATATATAAATTCATAACAATATTCAGGACTCGAATACAAACCAGAAAGAATAAATATACGGTTGATAATTAATCGCATAAACGAACAAAGTCGGACAGAACATAAAAAAATATATCTGTAACATTTGGAAATCAGGAAATACAATAAAATAAAGACAACACTACAAAGAATAAAAAATATATAAAAAAAAAAGAAATATTGAATGAAAGTGAATAATATAAAACCAAGAAGAAACTTAAACTTTCAATACTACAAATAAATAAATAAATAAATAAATAAATTATATAATTTACGAAATTGATAACAAGCCGACCTCAGACACAAACCAATGGTCAGGAAAAAAAAAAAAAAAAAAAAAATCAATAAAAGGAAATATGCAAAGACAATGAAAAGTTCATGAATATATTCACACATTAATTGAACACAAAGACAAACTGAACGAAAGAGACAAAAATATCATAAAAAATAAAACCTGAAAAATATAAAAAGACAGTCTAATTTTATTAGGTAATCATTTGTTTAAGATTATTTGCAGTAGCAACAACGATAACAATAACAACGATAGGAGGGTCCTGCAGTGGGCCATTTCGATTGACCTCAATATTATGTACTGTATATATAGTAACCATAAATACATAAAAAAGTAACTAAAATGTATAACAAATGTAAAAAAAAAATAATGAAAAATAAATGAAATAAAATAAAGAAAATTAAGAAAACTAAATAAAATAGAATAAATAAAAATTAAACAAGACAAAATGAAAATAAAAAAACAAAAATAAAATTAAATAGAACTACCGAGTCGCTGAGCCCTTGCAAGACACAATAAATATTTTAATGTTTTTATTCCGGCTAAAAACAAGAGGATTCTAGTCAGCTGACGAGAAATTCCTCATCCTCAACTTAAAAATAAATAAATAAATAAAAGAATAAACATATAAATAAACAAATCTATTAACATCTGAACTTCATGACTATTCTTTCCACTTTATTCCTTCTCTACATTTCTCTTCCTCGATTCTTCTTCTCCCTCCTTTTCCTCTTCCTCCTATTCCTTCTCCTCCTTTTCTTTCTCCTCCTCCTTCTCCTCCTTTTCCTTCTTCTTCTTTTTCTTCTTCTTCTTGTCCTCCTTTTCCTTCTCATTTCTTTACCTTCTCCTCCTCCTTTTCCTCCGTCTTCTTCTTTTTCTTTTTCTTCTAATCCTCCTTTTCCTTCTCCTTCTTTTCCTTCTCATTTCTTTTCCTTCTGCTCTTCCTCCTCCTTTTCCTTCTTCTTCTTTTTTTCTTATTCTTATTATTATTCTCCTTTTCCTTCTCATTTCTTTTCTTTCTCCTCCTTTCTTTTCCTCATTTCTTCTTCTCCCTCATTTTCCTCCTCCTCGTTTTTCTTCTCCTTTTCCTCCTCCTCCTCCTCCTCCTCCCGCTCTTCCTTCCCCTTCTTTCTTTTCCTCATCTCTTCTTCTTCCTCATCTGTCTCCTCTTCCTCCCCCTTTATTCACTTAATCTATTAATATTTATTATCTTATATTTACTATTAATATTTACTTATTTTAAGTGGACTTAGAGAGAAATAGATATACTCACGATGAGGATAACCAACGCTTCTGTCCTTGACGACAATGTGGCGCCACAGATAAGGAACCATACATATATATATATATATATATATATATATATATATATATATATATATATATACATACATATATATATGCATATATATATATATATATATATATATATATATATATATATATATATGCATATATATATGCATATATATATTCCGAGTGGTCATTCGCCACACATAAAACAACCCCATGTGCCTCTGGTTCGTAGGGGTGTACTGAAAGTCCAAATCACTTGACTAATACATAAACCATCAGGATCCTACAAATCATATTAACACGCAGAATACATAAATACATACGAGACACTGGGATGAATAAAATAGAAGGTAAAAATAAACACAAAATTGGAAATAGATACTTCATCGTTTGCATCAAACTCAGCATTTAAACAATTCGAAAAGATTTTTTTTTCTCAGCTTTGTGAAATAAATAATCCCAATATTCCTGGCGATGGGGGGCGGGGTAGTGGGAGTTGGTTACGTTAATCAATTTGAAAATAAGTTACGATTGTTCAAAGAAACTTAAAGGAATATATACACACATGCACATACATATATGTATATATATATATATATATACATATATATATATGAAAATACACACACATATATATATACATACACACACGCACACACACACACACACACATATATATATATATATATATATATATATATATATATATATATATATACATATATACACAAATCCCTTTACTTGTTGGAAACCCTTAAATATTTTATTCTGTTTACATCCTTGCGTCGGGAGGGTTCCAATGGGAGGGAGTGAGATGTTGATGATGGTGGACAACAAGGGTGAAAGGGGAAGAGGAAGAGGAGGAGGGGGACGAGAATGAATGAAGGATGAGTAGGGAAGGAAGAGGAGGAAGGTGAGGGGAAGGAAGAATTGGGGAAAAGAAAGGAGAAGGAAAAGGAGAAGACAAAGGATGAGTGGGAGGAAAAGGAGGGGGAAGAGAAAATGAGGAGAAGAAAGGCGGAGGAGGAAAAGTAAAAAGAAATGAGGAGAATGAAAAGGAGGAGGAGGAGGAGGAGGAGGAGAAGTAGGGAGAGTAGTACAAAGAAGAAAGTGAAAGGGGGAGGGGTATTATAGTTGATGGGGTCTACCATTTATATAACATTTCCCTCCCCTTTCCTCCTTCCCTTCCCCTTTCCCATCCTCTTCTCCTCCCCCTTCCCCTTATGACCACCCTTTCTCTCTTCTCCTGGCACAACAACAGCGCCACATAGGCAATGGTAGGTCACGGGTACTTAACTAGGCAGTGCCACCAAAGGGGGACCCTCCACATGTATGGCAAAGTTCCAATGTAACCATTTGGGTGCATACACACGCACGCACACAAACATGTATATGCATGCATGTTACATACACCACGTCATTTTTTTCAAATGAACAACTTTTCCCCCATCTTGAACACCCCTCTGATCGGTCGAGATCCTTTTCAAAAATCGTCTGGCGACAGCGATAAGGTACTGCACGGGTCCTGTGAACAGATCAGTAGTCATTCAACCTCATTTCGTCCCCCGATTCTCTTTAAGAAATTTCGAAGAAAAAAAATCGACTCTAAGAAATTTCGACTATTTTCAAGATTTTTCGATTTCCCAAAAAGAAAGAATAAATAAATTAATAAATAAATATTTCTTTTTACTCCAATAATTTTTGATTTCCTAGGAAAAAATACTTCAAGAAATTTCGAGTTTCTTAAAGAAATTTCGATTCTCTTCAAGAAATTATCGGGACATCTCACGGGGGAGCGACTTCGGGAGGATAATGAATGGGAGGTGACGCGAAGTTGGATCAGGGGGAGGAGCACAAGAAGGGAATGGAGGAAATGAAGGTGGAGAAGATGGAGGAGGAAATGGAGATGGAGTTGATGGAGGTGCAGAGGAAAGAGGGAGAAGAGCGAAGGGGAGGAAGAGATATGCAATAAAGGGAAGATGATTGAAGACAGGATGGGGAGGGGAAGGAAGTGAACAGGCCTGAGGGGAAGAGAAGGAAGGGAAGTGAATGAGAGTGAGGGGAAAGGGTAAAGGAAGGGAGAAGAAGGGAAAGGGTACAAGAAGGGAGGGGAAAGAAGGGCAAGGAAGGAGAGGGGAAGGGATGGGGAATGAAAGAAGGGGAGAGAGTACAAAAGAGGGGAATAGTAGGGAACGAGGGGAGGGGAGGAAAGAGAATGGATGGAGTATAGAGGGGAACAGAGGGGAGAAGAGGGGAGGGAAGGGAAAGAAGGATAAGAGAGTGGAAGTGAGGGGAACATGCTTGTGTAGGAAAAATAAACAAATGAATGAATGAATAAATAAATACATAAATAAATAAAATAATAGAAGATGGAATAAAAACAGAACGCATTAAAAATGTAAAATATGCTTGAAAATTACTTGGAATAGCGATGTAAAACATACATCTAAATTACATAGGAAAATTATATATATATATATATACATATATATATATATATATATATATATATATATATATATATATGTATATGTATACACTCGAATATATTGTGTGTCGTTGTGACAAATGGAAATTAGCTCTATCGCAAGAACTCGAACCTCTGCCTCAGCGACTGCTTATTATGAAGCAGAGACGATAGCCATTGAACAAACCAGACCGTACGAAATGAACGATCTAGACTACGACCAGGTAGTTCCCCGACGCCACTAGGCTTAGCTCAGTCTCTACTCTAATTTTCACCGATTCTTAATTATGGCGAGCCATCCGACAAGTTGTGAAATTAGAATAGAGACTAAGCTAAGCTTAGTACCGTCGGGGAACTACCAGGTCGTAGTCCAGGTCGTTCCTTTTGTACGGCCTGGCCGACTCAAAGCTATCGTCTTTGCTTCATGATAAGCAGTCGCTAAGGCAGAGGTTCGAGTCCTTGCGGTGGAGCTCATTATATATACATATATATATATATATATATATATATATATATATATATATATATATATATATATGTATGTATATATATAATATACGATTTATTGAGTATAGCAGTATTACTGCTGAAAATATACATCCTACAAGATTATAACATAAAACTATGACAGTGAAAAATTTTGTTACAAGCATTAAAAAACAAGACAAAAACCGGTAAGCTAAGGAATAGCTGTGTTGTACAACACTGTTAATTCTCGTTGTTAATTTTGTGTGTGTGTGTGTGTGTGTGTGTATATACATATATATATATACATATATATATATATATATATATATATATATATATATATATATATATATATGTATATGCAGAAAAACCACCAAGGACAACTATAAAATGATGACCAAGCGCTTTTGTCTATCTAGACATCCTCAGGTTTCATGAAAGCGCTCACTTTATTATTTTCCTTGGTGTTTTTTCTGCATATTTAGAATCACGAGTTCATGTGATTTTTCATGCATATATATATACATATGTATATACATCACTGTCCAAAAGTTCTCTACAGATATTAACCCTCTACCAAAGGCAGTTCCTCGATGTATCAAATGAACTGTACTTGAAAAGGATTTTATTACATGTAACAGGATAAGGACACCGGCACCAAGTGCCTTAATAACTCGCTGTCATCAGAGTTCCTTATTCATCAATACGTCTTCCTCCTCTTCCTATGCTTCCTTCTCTGCTTCTTTACTCTCCTTCTGCTCCCTTCTCCACCTCCTAATTTCCTTATTCCTCTTCATCGTCCTCCTCCTCTCCTCCTCCTCTTTTGTTCTTTTCCTCTCCTCCCACTTCCCTCTCCTCCTCCTCTTTTTCTTATTCCTTCTCGTCGTCTTCGTCGTCGTCGTCGTTATCCTCCTCCTCCTCGACTTCTTACCTCTCTTCCTACTACTACTCCTCCACTTCCTTCTTCTTGGCTTCTTCCCTCTCTTCCTCCTCCTCTTCCTCCTTCCTCCTCCTCATTCTCCGTTTCTTCCCTCTCTTCCTCCTCCTCTTCCTCCTTCCTCCTCCTGATTCTACGCTTCTTCCCTCTCTTCCCCCGTCCTCCTCCTCATTCTCCGCTTCTTCCCTCTCTTCTAACTTCACCCTCCTCCTCCTCCTCCTCTTCCTCCTCCTCCTCCACCTGCCAATGGACGAAGAGACCCACTGGGACGCCCTCATCCGTCGAGTGACGTCATTAATCACTAGGACCTTTTAATCGAAGAAGACTCCTCCTCCTCCTCCTCTTCTTCCTCCTCGTCCTCCTCTTCCTCCTCACTTTCTTTTTCTCCTTCTTCTTCTGTTCCTTCTCTCCCTCCTCCTCCTTCTCCTCCTCACTCTCCTCCTCTTTCTGTTCCCTTTCTTCCTCCTTCTGTACCCTCTCTTCTCCTTTCTCCGCCTCCTCACTCCTCCTCTTTCTTCTCCTTCTCCTCCTCCTCCTCCTTCTCTCCCCTCACCCTCCTCTTCTTCCTCCTTACTTTCTTTCTATCCTCCTTATTCTGTTCCTTCACAAAACCTCCTCCTTCTAATCCCTCTCCTCCTCTTTCAGTTCCTTCTCTTCCTCCTCCTCTCCCCTCTCCTCCTTTACCCTCTTCCTTACCCCTCCTTCTTCTCTCCCCTCTCCTTCTCCTCCTCCCTCTCTTGCTCCCCCTCGTCCTCTCCTCCTTCTCTCTCCTCACACTCTCCCTCCTCCTCCTCCTCCTCCTCCTCCTCCCTTTCTTGCTCCTCCTCCTCCTCCTCTTCCTCCTTCTCCTCCTCCTCCTCCTTCTGTTCCCGATGTTCCCGGTGTCATCGTTCATCAGCGAGAACCGTCGCGTCATCATCACGAACTTCCGAAAAGGGACAGAAATCAGCGCTTCCTCGGAGGAACAATATAAAACACGTGTGCACATGGCCACGAACGCAAACGCGCGCGCGCGCACACACACACACACACACACACATACACACACACGCACGCACACACACGCACGCACACACACGCACACACACATACACGCAGGCACACACACACACACGCACACACACACGCACGCACGCGCACACACACACACACACGCACGCACACACGCACACAAACACGAATACGCGTGCGGACACGTACACGTATACACATGTACAAACTCACATGAATATGCACACGTATACATACTGTATACACACACACACACACACACACACACACACACGCATACATGAACATATACAAACGCACACACGCACACAAACACACACGACACGCACATACACATGGACACGTACATACACATATGTACGTACACATGCAAACACACATGTGCAGCTTTCATTTTGAATCGTAGATGTGTTGTGTATGTGTACTAGTATGCATTTACTTAATTGTATTACAAAGGAAAGGACTTATACTCGTGAGGTCCGTCTCTTTTCTCTAACTGCATGAATCAATAGAATAATAAGATAAAATAAAATAAACAAATAAATAAGTAAATACAAATGCTATAAACAAAGAAATAATCAAACAAATAAATGAATAGTTAAAATCCTAGTCCAATGTATTCTGGAAAAAATATTCATTTAAATAAAAAATCATATGAAGAACCTACCGGCCGACAAACCAAAGTGAACGATAAGATGTGAATACAAAAGCCGCCGACGTCTATCTCATGCTTGCGTTCACGTCTTTGTCCCAGATCTCAATTTGTTTCGTACAACTATGGTTTCTATACTTGTGTTTCGTTTCATAGTCGCCTACACATATATAACTACAATGGACTGGGGATTTTTGAGAACTGTGTGGTAACTGTTTGTTTACATGGTCGGTGTATGGATGTACAATATTCTGTACACATATGAATAATTTAAACATGTGTACATATGTACTAGACTTTTTTGTAGTTGGACGATTTCTTTTCCTATAGGTAAAATCAATAAAGGTGTGGCGTTGGTAGGCCTGGCTTCAAGTTCTGCCGCCCCTAAAAAAAAAAAAAAAAAAAAAAAATATATATATATATATATATATATATATATATGTATATATACATATATATATACATATATATATATATAAATATATATATACACATATATATATATATATATATATATATATATATATACGTATGTACAAATTATGTTAAATAATACATCATACTCATTATTGATAATATTTTTCTTTTTTCTTAAGACTTACAAACTTGGACTTTCTGTGTGGAGAGGAAGGGAGAAAAATACAGCATTACCACAGGCTGACAGGCAACTCCTCTTCTTAAAAATATTATTACGAATAGCCAATTTTGATTTTGGATTTTGGATGAAGTAAGTCAAACTTTGGTGGCCCTAGACAAGAGCCTATGGATTCTTGGCTTTGTGGACATGGGCTGAGTAGAGAGAGACTAAAACTAATATTCTAAGTGGGGAAGATTGTTTTGTGATTCTTCAGTTGTGTTAGGTACAAATAAATAGATAAATGAATAGAAAAAATAGAATAGAAATAGAAAAAATAAAATAGAAATAAACAGATAAAATGTAAATAAATAAAAGATAAATACATAAATAAAAATAAATACTAATAAAACAAGCCAGTAAAAAAGAAAGAAAATTAATGAATATATAAATAGATAAATAAATATACAATAAAAATAGAAAAATAAAAAAATATCAAATAAATAAAATGGAAATAAACAGATAAAAAAAATAAAAGATAAAAACATAGATAAAAATAAATACTAATAAAATAAGCCAGTAAAAGGAAAGGAAAGAAAATGAATAAGCAAATAAATTAATATGTTCACGTTGTAGACTGCACAGATGCGGGTTGCCTTCATCACCGGACCTCGCCGTCAGCGCTGCGCTTTTGTTCAAACTCCGACAACAAAAGAGAACGGGGAAGGCGAAGCTTCCAGTATTGACGAAGCGCTTTGGCAGCTAATTATTTCTCAGAAAAAAGAAAAAGAAAAAAAAAATCGAGTTTGCGAAACTCGTGATGGCGGGCATCCTTCATCTCAAAAAAAAAAAAAAAAAAAAAAAAAAAAAGCCTTTGCCCTATGTACTTAGAGTGCAATTACAAACGCCAGCCTCTGGTCTATGTTGGATTCGAACCTTTGCCATTACGATATCAGGTTCGATTCTTCCCATGTACTCTTCATAGAGCCGAGCAATTTTATTCAGGTGAAATAAAAGCCTTTAATAATGTTGGACGGGAGCTTTTTCTATACAAATATTTCCAACACAATTTTTTCAAACACACTGTATTAATTACATATCTGTTTTTACATAAATGTAACCACACCGAAACACCAACGAAATCAGTAAGCCTTTCTCTCTGACTGACTGATTCTCTCTTCCTGTCTCTGATCTCTCACCTTCGTTCTCTTGTCTGACCTACGATTAAATTGACTCGTTAAGTTACCCATTTCTATATGTTCCTCTATTCTCTCTATTTCCTAATTCACTTTGTACAGTCTATTTTGTCTCCAATGTCTTTATCATAATATGAACTATGGTATTCCATTTCTGATTAGTTTATTTGACCTTTGGTATACTTTAAACTTAATTTTATTTTAACCTTTGATTTTGGCATTCTGAGTTCTGAATCTCCCGTAACTGTTTTTCATCATTGTTTATGCATAAAATGCAATACAATATAATAATAATATAATAATACAATATAATAATAGTACAATATACAATATAACACAATATAATATGATAATACAATATACAATATAATAATACAATACAATATAATAATAATTCTCTTAGGCCCTGTTCACACTAGTGGTTTGAACCACGGCGGTTCAATTACATTGGAAGTCAACAGAGGCGTTCACACAAAAAACAGCAGTTTTTCGTTGACTATGCTGTACCGCCGTGATTCCCGTGCGGTTTAAACCGCTCGTGTGAACAGGGCCTAGGTCCCTTACTGCCTCCTGCTGAAAATGCAGAAAGGTGACTGTGGCCTTCAGTTCTCTCTACAACAGGCTGGCCATAGATACACAACACAACATTGACCAGAATACATAATTTTGTCTTTGCGAGATTTAAAAGTTGGGTTGTTTCTACTATATATTTACGACCTAAGCGAGTCTGTTACAATCTTGTAAATTTAGAAGATCCTCCTAAAAAAAAAAAAAAAAAAAAAAAAAAAAAAAAGAAGAAATAAAGAATAATAATAATGATAATAATAATAATAAGATATATTAATGCCGGACGTACAATCAACTCTTAGTGGCCGAAATAGTATAAACAACTCACTTGCAGAAGACGACTATGTCATTCAGACACTTGAAACAGAAGGCAACCGCCCCCCCTCCCCCGTCCTCCTAACTCCGCAACCCCTAACCCCCAACTCCTCACCCTAGCCCCACTAGTCCCCAACACTATCCCTCACACCCCCACCCTAACCCCCAACCTCCACCCCTAACCCCCAAATGCTCACCCTAGCCTCCCTAACCATCCCCCACACCCCATCCTAACCCTCAACCTCCACCCCTAACCCCCAACTCATCACCCTAGCCCCACTAGTCCCCAACACTATCCCTCACATCCCCACCCTAACCCCCAACCTCCACCACCTAACCCCCAAATGCTCACCCTAGCCCCCTAACCATCCCCCACACCCTATCCTAACCCTCAACCTCCACCCCTAACCCCCAACTCCTCACCCTAGCCCCACTAGTCCCCAACACTATCCCTCACACCCCCACCCTAACCCCCAACCTCCACCATCTAACCCCCAAATGCTCACCCTAGCCCCCCTAACCATCCTCCACACCCCCACCCTAACCCCCAACCTCCATCACCTAACCCCCAAATGCTCACCCTAGCCTCCCTAACCATCCCCCACACCCCACCCTAACCCCAACCTTTACCCCTAACCCCCAACCCCTCATCCTACGCCCCTAGCTCCCTAAACCCCACCCTAACCCCCCAACCTCCATCCCCTAACTCCCAACTACTCACCCTAGCCCCCATCCTCCACACGCCCAACCCCCAACCCCCAACCCCGAACACCCAAACCCCACCCCATCACCCTAACACCAACATCCTCCACCCCCTAACCCCCAACTCCTCAGCCTAGGGCCCCTAGCTCCTTATACCCCACCTTAACCCCCTACATCCCAACTCCTCACCCTAGCCCCCCACCACTATCCCCCACGACCCCACCCTAACCCTCAACCTCCACCCCTAACCCCCAACCCTCACCCCACTACCCTAACACCAACATCCTCCACCCCGTAACCCCCAGCCTCTCACCCTAACTCCCCCCACACACACACACCCTAACCCTCCCAACGCCTTTTTGAGGGAAGGTGAGCGGGCACCCCGCAAGGTAGCAAGAGGGCACCCCGCAAGGGCAACCAGCGGACCCTTTTGGTGTCACTTGCAGACCCTCCCCCGGACTCTTCAGCTCACCTTTGATCTTCAGGAGGCCAAGGAAGGCCTCGCAATAAACCAACTACTCGCGTACTCGGTCTGAGCTCTCCTACTCGGAGCCTGCAGGTGGGGGTAGGGGTGGGGGTCACTTGGGTACTCGGGAATTGTCTCTGGGAACTCGTTCTGGTGCTCGGGAAACTCGTTCTAATACTCGGGAATTCTGTCTGATTCTTGGGAAACTATTTCTGGTAGTCGAGAACTCGTTCTCATAATCGGCAACTCGTCCTGATACTCGAGGAAACTCGGTCTGATACTTGGGAAACTCTTTGGTACTCGGTAATTCCCTACTCGGGGTTAACTGACAGAGATAAGAAGTTTACTCCAGGCTCACTTTACTTATTTAATTCTGGTTGACGCCAGGCGATTTCATTCAGTGGAGTGGAGTGATAATACAAGATGGTACATCGACGACTCTTTCTCTTTCTCTCTCTCTCTCTCTCACACACACACACACACACACTATCTCTTCCTCTCTCTCTCCCCCCCCTCTCTCTCTCTCTCTCATATACACACGTACATTCCCTCTTTCCGTTTCCCTCTCTCTCTCTCCCCCTTTCCCCACCTCTCTCTCTCTTTCTCACTCACTCTTTCCCTCTCCCTCTTTCTCTTCCCCCCTCTCTCTCTCTCCCTTCCCCCCTCTCTTTCTCACTCCCTCTTTCCCTCTTTCTCTTTCCCTCTATCTTTTTTTCTCTCTTTCTCCATTTGCATAAGTTTACATCGTTCTTTGTCCTCTACGGACATTCCCCTTCACGTTTATTTGTCCATTCCTTGCTGTAGAGCAGAGCTGGGCAACCTTTTTATGTGTGGGTGCCAAACCAGCCGAATCTTCGAATTTTCTTGCGTACAAAAGGAGTAAAATAATAGGCCCATATATGCGTATGGGTTTCCCTCCCTTCAACCTCTATAAGGGTCCCCAATCCACCGCCCAGCGCAGCAGTCGGTCATCAATGATCATATATACGAAGTTGGAGATCTATTAGTTATTGTTTTAAAGTGAGCTCCGGGTTTCGCGTGCCGGAAAAAAGTCGTTAGTGTGCCAGGTTTGGCACGCGTGCCAATGGTTGCCCACCCCTACCATCAAGGATAGAAGCGCTGGAAACTACAGTCCAAAACAACCAACCAACCTTCATTTCTCCCTTTCTCCTTTTCCATCTTCCTCTCTCTCTCTTTCCTGTCTTCCTTCTCTCGTTACGTCCCTCCTCTCTCCCCGTTCTCTCTTTCCCTCCTTATCTCTCAAGTAAAGAGGAGGGGACGAAAGGAGGGGTGCAGTGATGGAGGAAAGACAAGGAGGGAAGAGGGAATGGAGAGTGAGGGAAATGTAGGGAAGGAGGGTATGGAGAGTGAGGGGAATGTAGGGACGGAGGGAGGGAGAGAACGAATGTATGGAGGAGGGGGAAATGAATGGATGGACGGGGAGAAAGTGAAGAAAGTAAGGAGGGAGGGGAGGAGGAGATGAAGAAAGAAAAGGAGTGAGGGGAAGGAGGAAGGGGAAGGAAGGAGGAGAAGGAAGGACGGGAAGGAGGGAGGGGAAGGGGGTACAGGAAGGAGATAGGGGAAGGAGTAAGGGGAAGGATGGATAGAAAAGAGGAGGGATAGGAGTGAGGACAAGGAAGGAAGGGAAGGAAGGAGAGGAGTGAGGGCAATGAAGGAGGGAGAGAAAGGAGGGAGGGAAAGGAGAGAAAGGAAGGAGGGCGATGAAGGAGGGAGAGGAAGGAGAGAGAGGAAGGAAGGAGAGGATGAAGTAAGGGGAAGGAAAGAGAGAGAGGAGAGAGAAGAGAGAGGGGAAGAAGATACAGGAAAGAGGAAGAGAAAGGAGCGAGGGGAAGTAAAGAAGGAAGGAGTAGGAGGGGAAGGAGAGAGGGGAAGAAGATACAGGAAAGAGGGAGAGGAAGGAGTGAAGGGAAGTAAAGAGGGAAGGAGTAGGAGGGGAAAGAGAGAGGGGAAGAAGATACAGGAAAGAGGGAGAGAAAGGAGCGAGGGGAAGTAAAGAGGGAAGGAGTAGGGGGGAAGGAGAGAGGGGAAGAAGATAAAGGAAAGAGGATGAGAAAGGAGCGAGGGGAAGTAAAGAGGGAAGGAGTAGGAGGGTAAGAAGAGAAGGGAAGAAGATACAGGAAAGAGGGAGAGAAAGGAGCGAGGGGAAGTAAAGAGGGAAGGGGTAGGAGGGGAAGGAGAGAGGGGAAGAAGATACAGGAAAGAGGGAGAGAAAGGAGCGAGGGGAAGTAAAGAGGGAAGGGGTAGGAGGGGAAGGAGAGAGGGGAAGAAGATACAGGAAAGAGGGAGAGAAAGGAGAGAGGGGAAGTAAAGACAAGAAGGAGGGAGGGGAAGGAGAGAGGGGAAGAAGATACAGGAAAGAGGAAGAGAAAGGAGCGAGGAGAAGTAAAGAGGGAAGGAGTAGGAGGGGAAGGAGAGAGGGGAAGTAGTGAGGGGAAGAAGATACAGGAAAGAGGGAGAGAAAGGAGCGAGGGGAAGTAAAGAGGGAAGGAGTAGGAGGGGAAGGAGAGAGGGGAAGAAGATACAGGAAAGAGGAAGAGAAAGGAGCGAGGAGAAGTAAAGAGGGAAGGAGTAGGAGGGGAAGGAGAGAGGGGAAGAAGATAAGATACAGAAAAGAAGAAGAGAAAGGAGTGAGGGGAAGTAAAGAGGGAAGGAGTAGGAGGGAAGTAAGTTTAGGTAAAAGAGAGGATATTTTGTTTTCTCCCCTCAGTCGTACTCCCATTTCCCTGATCCCTCTATGTCCCCTCACTTTAACCGCCCGTTAGCCTTCGAGGGGGAGCGGGGGAAGGGGGGAGAGGGGGGAGGGGGAGGGGGAGAGGGGATGAGGTTCAATCCTACATCCACTTTCGTACATTTTCCCCTCTTTCCCTCCTATTCCCTCCTTTCAATAACCCTTTTCCCCGTCCTCTATTCCGCCTTGGGGAGGGGAGAGGGGTGAGGGGAAGGGGGGAATGGGAAGGCGGGAGGAGAAGGGAAAGGGGAAAGGGAAGGGAAAGGGGATTCAATCCTACTTCTACTTTAGAACCTTTTCTCCTTTCACTAACACCTTTAGTCCTTTCCTTTTCCTTTTTTGGTTGTGACTCCTCCCTTCCCTTCCCTTCCCTTTTCCTCTCCCTTTACTTCCCCTTTCCCTTCCCTTCATTTTCCCCTTCCCCTCCCTTCACTTTCCCTTTCCCCTCCCTTCCCTTCCCCTCCCTTCACTTTCCCTTTCCCCTCCCTTCCCTTCCCCTTTCCTATCCCTTCACTTCCCTTTTCCTCTCCCTTTACTTCCCCTTTCCCTTCCCTTCATTTTCCCCTTCCCCTCCCTTCACTTCCGCATTCCCCTACCTTTTCTTCCCTTTCCTATCCCTTCACTTCCTTTTTACTCTCCCTTTACTTCTCCTTCCCTTCATTTTCCCCTTACCCTCCCTTCACTTCCCCTTTCCCCTCCATTCACTTCCCTTTTCCTTTCCCTTTACTTCCCCTTTTCCCCTCCCTTTACTCCCCCTTTCCCTCCCTTAACTTCCCCTTCCCCTCCCTCCATTCACCTTTCCCCTCCCTTCCTTTCCCTTTACTTCCCCTTTTCCCTCCCTTCACTTCCCCCATTGCCCTCCCTTCACTTCCCCTTTCCCCTCCCCCACCTCCCCTTTCCCCTCCCTCCACTTTCCCTTTCCCCTCCCCCACCTCCCCTTTCCCCTCCCTCCACTTTCCCTTTCCCCTCTCTTCTTCTTTCCCCTCCCTTCACTCTTTAATTTTGTTTATTCTCTTCTATCTCCCCTCTCTTTACCCCTCTTTTATACCTATTATAAAATTTCCTTCTTTATCATTCTCTTCATGGTTATGCCTATCTCCTCACTTTGCATTTCTATCATTCTTCATTCCCCTCTTCCCTCTCTCCATTATTTCTTTTTTTCCTCCAATTCTTCTCTTTTTCGTCATTCCTCTTCAGGGTCTCCCCCCCCTCCCTCAACTCCCATCTTCCCTTCCTCACTTCCTCAACACTCCTAGTTTCATTACTTTCTTCTCCCCTCCCTCTTCACTCCCCTTCCTGTTCCTTCTCTCTTCCCTTCTTTAGTACTATTTGCCTCTTCCATCCCTCCATACTTCCTATTTACCTTCCATCCATTCCCCTATTTCCCCTCCCCTCCTCTCTCTCTCTTTCTCTCTCCCTCTCTCTCATAAGCCTCTCAGTGCCTCACTCACTCATCTCTCACTCATTTCTCACTCACTCACTTGATTTCTATTGACATCCTCTCTTTCCCCTCTTCCTCTTCACTCTCCCTTCATTGACCGTCCAAGCTCCCCTCCTTTTCCCCTCATCTCCCAAAATTTTGCTACCTCTCTCATAAAAACATAAGAATTAAGGAGGCTGCAAGAGGCCATAAGGCCTTTACTTGGTAGTTCCATGTCCCTTATCACGTATCATCCCCATCTATAAAGTTATCTAATCTCCTCTTAAAACAACAGATAGTTTCAGCGCTCAGTACATGGTTACTAACGGTGTTATTCTTGAAAAAAAAATTCCTTATATAAATCTTTCCTTATATAAATCTTATATAAACCTTTGGAGGGGAAAGATTTTTTGAAGAATACCACGGTAAGAATATTACGGTAATATTCTTATGTTTTTATGAGAGAGGTAGCATGGTTACTAAAGGTGTTATTCTTAAAAAAAACATTTCCTTATATAAATCTTTCCTTATATAAATCTTATATCAACCTTTGGAGGGGAAAGATTTTTTGAAGAATACAGCCTTAAGAATATTACGGTAATATTCTTAAAAAATATATCATTTCCTTATATAAATCTTTCCTTATATATACATAAATCTTATATAAACCTTTGGAGGGGAATTTTTTTTTTAAGAATACCACCGTAAGAATATTACGGAAATATTCTTAAAAAAAAATAGTATTCCCTTATATAAATCTTTCCTTATATATACATAAATCTTATATAAATCCTGGGAAGGGAAAGAATTTTTTTAAGAATACCACCGTAAGAATATTACGGTAATATTCTTAAAAAAAATATTATTCCCTTATATAAATCTTTCCTTATATATATACATTTTATATAAATCCTGGGAAGGGAAAGAATTTTTTTAAGAATACCACCGTAAGTCTGTTTGTTAACCACTGTGTTGGTAACCTAATTCCTGTCTATTTCCTTCTTAAACCACCTCTTAAACCTTCTTCAACCTTACCTTTCACCTCTTCTTTCCTTTCCATTTCCTTTCCCTTCTTCCCTATCCTCTCCTCCCCTCTCTCTCTTCCCTTTCACTTTCCCCTGTCTCTCCCCTCCTTCCTTTATTCCCTATCCTCTCTTTCTCCTCTTCCTTTCTCCCCTCCCTCCCTCTCTCCTTCGTTTTCCCTTCTTCCCTTTCCCTTCTCTCTCCCCTCCTTCTTTCCCTTCTCTTATTCCTTTTCCTTCCCTTCTCTTTCTCCTCCTTCCCTCTCACTTTCTTCCCTTTCAATTTCCCCTCTCTCCCTTCCTTTCCTTCTTTCTTTCTCTTATTCCCTATCCTCTCCCCTTCCTCCCTTTTACTTTCCCCTCTCTCTCTCCTCCTTCCTCTCCTCCCCTTATCTCCTATCCTCTCCTTCCTCTTTCTCCTCCTTCTTCCCTCTCTCCTCCTTCCTTTCCTTCCCCTTATTCCCTATCCTCTCCTTCTCTTTCTCCTCCTTCCTCTCTCCTCTCCCCCCCCTCTCCCGCTTCCCCTTCGCTCCCCTTCCTCCCTAATTTCCGGAGATTTGTCTTCCTTTCCCCCCTCTTCATCTCCCCCCTCCCCTCCCAACAATACTGGTTCGACTGTTAGTGACCCCCCCCATAGGCTCCCCCCAAAATGTCTATTTCATCCCCCATCAACTAGCTCTCCCTCTTTGACTTCGAATACCCTCCATATTATTCCCCCCAACCATTTATCCCCCCCACTTCGTCCAAACGACCCCTTTCCGGACAGAGAGGGGGTGGGGGGAGAGTTGACTCAGCATTCCGCTCCCCCCCCTAGCTCTTACTTCCTCGTTTTTACTCCCCCCATCCCGCCCCCCTACTTCTCCCCAACGCCGGAATCCTAATTTCCCTTTCAACCCTCACTATGCCCCCCACCTCCTTTCTTCCCAGTTTTATCAATTTTCTCCTGTTTTCCTCCCCAAATTGTGGATAGTTTCCCCCAAGTCTCAATATTAATATTCTCAAAATAAACTCTCAGCATCAGGCACGTAATGCTTTAGTCTCACGGTCGTGGCACCTCAGTCTCACGGTCGTGGTACCTCAGTCTCACGGTCGTGGTACCTCAGTCCCAAGTCTGTGGTACCTCAGTCTCACGGTCGTGGGACCTCAGTCTCACGGTCGTGGTGCCTCAGTCTCAAGTCTGTGGTACCTCAGTCTCACACCCGTGGTGCCCCAGTCTCACTCCCGTGGTACTCCAGTCTCACGGTCGTGGTACCTCAGTCCCAAGTCTGTGGTACCTCAGTCTCACGGTCGTGGGACCTCAGTCTCACGGTCGTGGTGCCTCAGTCTCAAGTCTGTGGTACCTCAGTCTCACACCCGTGGTGCCCCAGTCTCACTCCCGTGGTACTCCAGTCTCACGGTCGTGGTGCCTCAGTCTCACGGTCGTGGTATTTCAGTCTCACGGTCGTGATGATTCAGTCTCAAGCCCATGGTACCTCAGTCTCACACCTGTGGTACCTCAGTCCGGTCGTGGTAATCTATTCTCACGGTCGTGATACTTCAATCTCAAGCCTGTGGTACCTCAGTCTCACAGAGAAAGAGTACCAGTATTTCTCTATGGTCTCAGTCTTTATTTCTCTGGTCCTGATCTGGCAATACACTGGATTGGTACTCGTATTCAAATGTCCAATGTTGTACTTAGAAGGTGAAGAGCCTACGCCAGGAGGCGCTGAGTAGTTGGGGGCAAGTAACAATCAGTCACTGCTGGGAATCGGAGAGAAGTGTGTGATTCGACCCCACGACTAAACGAATACGAGACCAGCACGCTTCCGATGACGTCACTAGTAACTTGATCAAATTAAAACTAGATTTTATAGATAAACCAGTAAACTAAATAAACTTGGTTAGGCAAAAATATTCAGGTCTGCTGAAAAGTACGGTCATCTGACACTCAGGCAAACTGAAAGCCAGGATGGTCCTTTCAGCCTGAAATGGGCTTCAGAAGGTCACTCGCCTTCAGGCTGCCATGCAGGTCCGCCTAAGAAGCTGCTGAACTCGGAGCCTGGAATGATGGCTGTGCGCTGTGTCTAACAGACAGACAGACAGCCTAATGTCTCTCCTCTTTTGTCTGTCTGTCTATTTGTATGTCTGTTCCCCTCTGTCTGTCTACCAGTCTCTTAGTCTGTCTCTCTCTCTCTCTCTTTCTCTGTTTCTCTCTCTCAATAGCAACCAAAGTTACAATACAGCATTTATCATGTTGACATTTACGACTTTGTCATATGAAACAAGTTATTATCAAATGTTAGATGATATCAATGGTTAAATGAAGGCTTTTAATTAGGCAAATATTTTTTTATTTTATTCTTTTTTATTTTTCACATTGGAGTTTGATCCAGGTCAACGAGGCGGTTGTGCACAATCGAACAGTGCATTGAACGAGTTTTCATAGAAAAAAAAACCGTAATGTTTTTGAGATATGTTCAAATATTTTTCATGAATTCAGAATAAAAGAAAGGTAATGTATCAATTGTCTTAAAACATTGTCAAAAAATATTTGGAAATGATGGTGATTTTGATAGTTGATTTTTTTAAATGCCAAAACTAGGTTTAGAATGCGTTTAATTGGCGACCCCACCCCATCTCCGTCCCCTCATGCAGAAAAGGAGTAAAAGGGGAGATATACCCCGTCACCCCCCATCCCCCATCTACTTCCTTCCATGCATCACAGCATCATCCATATACAACCATTCTCCGTTCACCCCTATCTTCTGTCCTCTCCCATCTTTCCTCAACAGACATTCCTCTCTTTCCCAATGCCCCTTTTATCCCATCCATCCATCTCATTCTTGGTCGCTCCTTCATGTTCACTCCTTCCACCTCTGCCTTTCACACCTCTTTTACTAATCTTTCTTCACTCATTCTTTCCATGTGTCCAAACAGTCCTAATACTCTTTCATCAACCCTATCTCCCAACTCCCTTTCCATTTCCGCTCTCCTCTTCACCTCCTCGTTTCTCACTCTATCCAGCCCAGTAACCCCTACCATATTTCTCAGGCATTTCATCTCAAACACATTTAAACTCTTCCTCTCTTATGTTCCATGTTTCTGCCCCATACAGTGCTGTCGGCACAATCACTCCTTCATACAATCTCCTCTTAGCATCCATTCCCAAATGTCTATTTCTCATTACACTTTTTTAATCCCCAAAGGCATTTACTTGGTTCTCTCAATCTACATTCTACCTCCACCACTCCTCCCTTTCCCACCACATTATCACCCAAGTGTTTAAAGCTATCCATTTCCTCCAGTCTCTCTCTCTCATTACTCACTTTCAATTTGCTGCCACACTATCCCTTTGTACATCTCATCACCTTACTTTTACCCACATTTTTCTTCAACTTTCTTCTTTTGAACACCTTCCCAAACTCTGTCACTAACTTTCTCAATCCCTCCTCTAATCCTGTCACAAGCGCAGTGTCGTCAGCAAAAAACAACTAGCTTATCTCCCATTTTTCTCGTTTTTCTTTAACCATCTCCATTCCCCAGCCCATCACCCTTGCGTTTACCTCTTGCACCACCCCATCTATGTATAAACTGAACAGCCAAGGTGACATAACACATCCCTGACGAAGTCTCACCTTTACTTCAAACCACTCTCTCCATTACCAATTCTAACACAAGCTCTACTACTCTCGTAAAAACTCTTGACTGCTCTTAACAGCTTTCCTCCTATCCCATATATCTGCAATACCTCCCACAGTGCCTTCCTGTCTACCCTGTCATAAGCCTTTTCCAAATCCATAAAGATTTAAAAACATCCTTACCTTTTCCTAAAGCTTTCTCACATATCTATCTTACCACAAAAATCTGATCCACGCAACCCCTACCTGTCCTAAACCCACACTGTTCCTCACCAATTACTCCCTCTGTTCCTCTCCTAATCCTCTCAATCAAAACCCTCCCATAAGCCTTCCCAACTACACTCAACAAACTGATCCCTCTGAAACTACTACACTCACACTTGTCCCCTTTTCCCTTGTAAAGTGGAACTATACAGGCACTCCTCCAGTCCTCCGGCACTCTACCCTCTTTTAGACAAACATTAAATAACCTCACCAGCCAGTCCACCATCACTGTACCTCCCTTTTTTAGACACTCTGCATGACACCCATCCAACCCAGGTGCCTTACCTGCTCTCATCATTTTAATAACTGCTTTCACCTCATCTTTCCTTATTTCTCCTCCATTTTCCTCATTCATCACTGTCATTTTCTTAGCGCTTCCCACTGCAACTACCTTTCCCTCCCTATCCTCCTTCACATTTAGCAACTCTGTCCATCTTCCTCTTACTGCAGCCTCTTCCATTATCATCTCTCCATCTGCACCTATTACCGTTTCGCTACTTGATTCGCCTCCTCTTCTTCTCTTAATTTTCCTCCAAAGCATATCTTATTACTTTCAAAATTTTCTGTCATACTCTTACCCCATTTCACATCTGCTCTCCTCTTTGCCTCCTTTATCTTATGCTTTACTTCTCTTCTCTTTTCTTTGTACCTCTCATATGATTCTCTCGTCCTATTTTGTAACCAATCTGTGAATGCTCAATTCTTCTCTTCTACAGCCTCCTTTGCTTCCTCGTCCCACCACTCACTACCCTTCCTTCTATTTCCTCCCGTCCTCCTTGTTCAATATGCCATCTTTGGACTCCTTGTGACTCCCTCCTTGAAACATCCTCATTCCTCCTCCACTCCTAGTTCGACTCTGTACTTCACTGCCTCCCACTCTTCTCTCAGCTTCTTCTTGTACTCCCTCTCCTTTTCTTTCTCCTTTATGCAGTTTACTCTAAGCACCTTCACTACCTTTTGTTCTCTTCCTCAACTTACCTTCCACCAAAAACTGATCTGATATTCTCTCCACTCTCTCCTCTTAGAACATGTATATCTTTAACTCTTCCTACTCTTCTCCTGGTTACCACTACATAGTCCATCAAACCCCTAACTACCATCCTTTCATCCACTACCCTCTCTCATGTGTAGTTATGCTTGACTTTCTTCCTAAATGCTGTATTTGCTATCATGAACTCTCTACAAACATCACCATCAACTCTCCACTACGATTTTTTTCCGGAACTCCATACTTCCCAGCCACTCCGTCTACTGGTTTATTTCCTACCCTAGCATTAAGATCTCCCAATACCACTACATTGACATTTCTCCCTAAACCCTCTATACAATCATTTAAGTCTATCCAAAACGCCTCCCTTTCTTCTACACTCTTCTCACTATCAGGCCCTTATGCACTTACAAAAACCCACACCCCCCTCCCCAGTTTTACCTTCATCCACATTAACCTTGAAGAAACCTCCTTCCACTCCATCACACGTTTACCTATCTCATCACTTACTAGTATAGCCACCCCTTCTCTTCCTCGTCCTCCCTTCATTCCTGACACCCTCCAAACTACACTTCCAAACTCAAACTCGCCCCACCCTTTCAACTTAGTTTCATTCAATGCCAACACATCCATCTTTCTTCTCACAAACATACTGCCTATCTCTTTCATTTTACTCTCATCTGTACCACATCCACGCACATTAAAAGACCCAAACCTTAGGGTTCTGGTTGGAAAACTCCTCCCAGACCCTTTTATGCCTCTTTGGGGCTACAGAGAGTAGGATGCCTTGTCCTATCGCTGTCCCTTTTTTTGTTGCCTCTTACGACTCAAGTGGGAACACTCGGTGGCAGTATTCTTTTTCCCTACCTTCGCTATATCTGTTCTTATTTTTTCTGACAACTGAAGTCCAAAAAATAGTATAAAAAAAAAAAAAAAAAAATCAAACCCATTCAAAACCGTTCCAGCTTCCATCATCATTCTCCACTAACCCCAACCTCACTCCCCCAGCCGAGTAAAATAGTTTGTATTTGGGGACTATGGGGAGAGGAATGGAGTGGAGGGGTAGGGTGGGTGGTGGAGGAGACCGTTATAATCAAGCCTTGTTCACACTAGTGGTTTCAACCGCGGTGGTTCAATTACAATACAAGTCACACACAACCGCGCACTTTTTCTTTGACTATGTGGTACTGTCGCGGTTTATGCGCAGTTC
>NC_134818.1:32228229-32265729 GCF_046742065.1 Oratosquilla oratoria
CTCCACATCCCTCCTCCCTCCACTTTCCCTCCTTCCCCTCCACTCCCCCCTCACCGCCACTCCAACCCCACTTGTCGCCACGCTAACTCCACCCTTTACTCCATTCTTCCACCCTCACCTTCACTCCACATCCCTCCTCCATCCACTTTCCCTCCTTCCCCTCCACTCCCCCCTTACCGCCACTCCAACCCACTTGTCTCCACGCTAACTCCCCCTTTACTCCACTTGTCTCCACGCTAACTCCCCCTTTACTCCACTCTCCCACCCTCACCTTCACTCCACATCCCTCCTCCCTCCACTTTCCCTCCTTCCCCTCCACTTCCCCCTCACCACCACTCCAACCCCACTTGTCGCCACGCTAACTCCACCCTTTACTCCATTCTCCCACCCTCACCTTCACTCCACATCCCTCCTCCATCCACCTGGTCCGGTGCTCCTCCACTTCATTTCCCTTCAATAATCCCGCCCGTTCGTCCGGATCATTCCACCCCACGGCCCATTCCCTCCATATTTTCTTCCCTCCATCTTCTCCAGCATCCTCGTGTCTCTCCACCTTACCTCCATTTCTTTCGCCTCCTACCTGTCCCTCCACTTATTTCGTTACGTCCTCAAACTCCTCCCTCCATTCTCACACTCTTCCCTCTCCTTCCCCCTCCACGTTACCTTTTTCATGTAGTCTCCCTCCTCCACCTCCTCCCCCTTTACCCTTCCTTCGCCCCATCCCCCCCCGTTATACCATTCCTTCCATCCTTGCTCCTCCTTTTCTTCCTTTTCCTCTCCTTCCTCCTTCCTCCATCCTCCTTTTCTTCCTCCTCCTTTTTATCCCCTTTCTTTACCTCCTTTTTTCCTTCTTCCCTTCTTTCTTTTCTCCTTTCATTTCCCTTCTTCCCCCTTTCCTTCCTTCCTTCCTCTCCCTGTCCCTCCTCTTCTTCTTCTTCTTCCTCTCCTCGTTTTCTTATTTTCCTACACACTTTCCCTTTCATTTCCTCCTTTCCTCCTCCTTCATCTCTCTCTTCCCCTCACATTTTCTTCCTTCTTCCTCCCCATTCCCCTCCCCCACATACCTTCCTCCTCCTCCTCCCCTTCTCCTTTTTCCCATTCCCCTCCCCCACATACCTTCCTCCTCCCTCTCCTCCCCTTTCTCCCCATCCCACTCTCCCACATTGCTCCTCTTCCTCCTCCATGTTCTCCACATCCTACTCCCACATAGACCTTCCTCCTTATCCTCCCCTTTCTCCACATTCTACTCTCCCACATACACTCCTCCTCCTCCCCATTCCACTCTCCCACATACCTTCCTCCTCCTCCTTTCCATGCCATTCTCCCACATAACTTCCTCCTCCTCCTCTTCCTCCCCATTCTACTCTCCCACAAACATACCTCCTCCTCCTCCTCCTCCTCTCATCTTCTAATATCCTCACCTTCTCTCTACCTTACTCTCTTCTCTCCTTCCTTTCACAATTCTATCTTAGTTTACCCTAATTCTTCCCTTTCATTCCCCTTCCATATATTTTTCTTCTCCCTACCCATTCCCCATAATCTTACCTTGTCCACATTTTCCTTTACTTTGCCCCTTCCATCTCTTACCCTTACCTATACAACTCCCCTTTCCCCCCTCCTCTCCTATACACGATGTATACCAATTTTCTTCTTCCCTTGTCGTCCTGTGCGTAAAGGTACGTTATGATCGGTACGATTATCGCCCAACGATGATCGTTCATGTCTCAACGATAATCGTAATATGGTTGTCTAGAGCAGTAATTCTTTGTTTTTGAATGGGGACGTTTTACTTCGAGCTGCAGAATACGAGGCTAATCATTACATTAACCGAAGCTACAACCGACGCGCTTACCTAAATGGGATGCCAGGTAGGAACGGCGTCACCCAGCAAAACGTACTTTAACATTGTCCATTCGGATCGAAGCGCTGGTGAACTAGAGCCCACGACAACATCAACTTTGTGGTCTACACATTTCCCTTCCTTTTCCTCCTACTCCCTCCCCTCCACTCCCTATTCTCCCCTTTCCATCACTCCACCATCTCCCTACCTATACTCTCTTCCACGCCCTTTCCCTCCTTTCTCCCCCCTCGCCTTCCCTCCATTAACGCACTACAATGACAAAGTATACTGACATGAAACCTTTTGGTCTCTCTCTTTCTCTTCTTCCCTCTCCTCTCTTCCCCATACTCTACCCCTCCTCTTAATTTCCTCCCTCCATCGCTTCCCCAATCCTCTCTCTCTCTCTCTCCTTTCTTCTCCTTCCCATTACTTCCCAATATATTTGATCTATAGTCTTCCTCTTGTTCTCTCTCTCCTCTCTCTCCTATCTCCCTCTCTCTCCCATACCCTCCCTCTCCTCTCACCTTTCTTAGTCCTCTTCCTCTCCTATACTCCCCTCCCCATTACCTCCCAATACATTCAATTTCTATTCTTCTTCTATTCCTTTTCAGACAATCCCCCCACTACACCCCCCGTTCAAATGAAAACAATAACCCCCCCATCCACCTTCCAACTAACCAAGTCGTTTCTTCTTCCCTTTCTTCTTCATTTACTTCCCCCCTAAAACCTCTCCCCCCTTCCTTAACCCCCAAATCATGAGAAGTCTGTTTAAATATACCCCCACCCCCCCGTTATGTCTCAATTAAGACATATCTTGGATATTCTTGCTTTTTAGTCTACTGCAGAACCTTTCTATCCAATCACTCAGCTTCACCGACCCACACGTTCCTTGTCCCTGAAGTAGTACCGACTACCCTTCGCTACTACTAACTACAGCTACGTTTGATATAGTTATGTTCTGTTTTCAGTTCTTTAAGTGTTGTCATACGGGGATCATGTATAGTTACATAAACTAAATAACTGTCTCATGTCCTAATAACTTCCTCAATACAGTGCGCATATCATATGTTGCCGTCCTGCTAAAAACACTCGATCTCATCCAGCTGAGGGTTCGAACTCGGGCTTTTAGGGGGTCTCGAGCGACCGGTTCCCCTTTCAGGTCAGAGACCGGGTTCTCATTAGCATAGAACAGTCATGTCCTATTAACTTCCTCAATACAGTGACGTATATCATATGTCGCCTTCCTGCTAAAAACACTCTATCTCATCCAGCAGAGGGTTCGAACTCGGGCTTTTAGGGGGTCTCGAGCGACCGGTTCCCCTTTCAGGTCAGAGACCGGGTCCTCATTAGCATAGAACCGTCTGTCTTTTGACAGAACAAAAACTGTCTATGGCGTCACCGTATTGAAGCGGTTAACCTGCTGATGACGAAGAACGTTCCGACACACCAGCAAGCAATTTTTCAGTTGTCCAATTTTTTAATTGGGCCCAACTATAAAGTTGGTGCTTACTGACTCTTTCTTCAACTTCTCGTGAAAAAAAATCAATGTTCCTCGGGAAGCCTTCGAGAATACAAAAACAAAAAAATCGAGTCGAAGATTATTTGGAGATTCTTCTCGAGAAAATGGGTTTAGAGCTACAAACTTAAGAGTCTTCGGCCTACTTCCATCTTTATTAAAAAAAAAAAAAAAAAAAAAAAAAAAAAAAAAAAAAAAAAAAAAAAAAAAAAAAAAAAAAAAAAAAAAAAAAAAAAAAAAAAAATTGTTTTCTTTTTCTTTTCTTCTTTGGATAGTTTTTCGAATTCGATATGAGGATGACTTCCGTAAAGAACACCACGTGATATCGAAGATTAAACACGGTTATCATAACAGGCATTATTAGAAGGAATTTAACGAACGAGTTTAATGGATTCAGTTAACCCGGGTTAATCTAGACCTAAAATCAGTTTTCTTTCTTCCACAGGATTTTTTTATTATCTATTATTCATTTACCAATTTGTCTATTCATTTAATTTATTATATATTATGGTTCTCACGTGGTCTGTCAGTCCTTCCCTCTCTCTCCATATAAATACACGTGCACACATGCACACACACACACACACACACACACACACACACACACACACACACACACACACACACACATACACACACACACACACACACGCACACACACACACACACACACACACGTTCAGTTCATTCCTGTCTTCAGTTCCATTCCTCCCCCTCCTCCTCCCTTCCTCCCCCTTCCCCCATCGATGTTAATCCCTCCCTATCATTCTTTGCCGGAAATTGTCACCCTCTTCCACCTCCTCCTCCTCCTCCTCCTCCACCAATTTACTTCTCTCTCTTTCCTCTCTTCCGTCTCCTCTTCCTTGTCCTCTACTCCTCACCTCCCCCTAGCCCTCTCTTCCTCCTCCCCCTCTCTGGTCTCTCTCTTCCGTCTCCTCTTTATCTCTTTCTTCCCTCCCCCTCTCTTCTCTCTCTCTCTCTTCCTCCTCCCCTCTCTTCTGTCTCTCTTCCTCCTCCCCCTCTCTTCTCTCTTCCGTCTCCTCTTTATCTCTTTCTTCCTTCCCTCTTCTCTTCTCTCTCTCTCTCTTCCTCCTCCCCTTTCTTCTCTCTCTCTTCCTCCTCCCCCTCTCTTCTCCCTTCCATCTCCTCTTTATCTCTTTCTTCCTTCCCCCCTCTCTTCTCTCTCTCTCTTCCTCCTCCCCTTTCTTCTCTCTCTCTTCCTCCTCCCCCTCTCTTCTCTCTTCCGTCTCCTTTTAATCTCTTTCTTCGTTCTCCTCACCTCCTCTCTCTCTCCTCCTCTTGTCTTCTTCTTCACTCCTCCCCATTTCCCCTCTCGTCCCAATCACTCCCCATTCAGCCCTCCCTCTTCCCTCTCCATCATCTCCCTAACGTCATCACCAACACTTCTCCAACACTGGACAACTCGAGCATTCTCCCCCTCTCCCTTCTTTCCCCTCTCCCTCCACCAATATTTCTTTTTAATCATTACTGCCCTCTCCTTTCCTCCTCCAACTCCTCCTCCTCCTCCTCTCCTCCTCCTGCTCCTCCCCTCCTCCTCCCTCTTCCTCTCTTTCTCTCCAATTTCCTTCACTGTCCTCTCTCTCCTCTTCCTAAACATTTCATTTCTTCATTCGTTTTCTCTCTCCCTTCCTCTCCATTCTCCCTCTCCATCTCCTCCCATTTTTCTTTTCCATTCTTCTTTTCACCCCTTTATGTTTGCTCCTCCTCCTCCTCCTCCTCCCCCTCCTCCTCCACTTTCCAACTTCTCCCCTCTCTTCCCTCCTTTCCCTATTCATTTCCATCTTTTCTTGTTTCCATTTTTCTTATTCCTATTCCTATTCCCCCTCCTCCTTCTGGCAGGGGGAATGGGGGGTGGGTGGGGGGGGGTTGGGGGCAAACTGGTTTTGATGATCGGTTTTCATGTCGCTTCCCATCAAAGTCCGACTGCCCCCCTCTCCCCCCAAACATCCTCCCAAAAACATCCCCCCTCCCCCTCTCCCCCCTTCCCCCCCGCATCACTGCTGTCCACCGTCCCACAGGAAAAAGGGGGAGTTTCGTGAAGTTCCTGGAGTATCTGAGGGGGATTTGAGAGTTGAGGGGTAACCCATTGAGGGGAAATAGAGATTGAGGAAGGTGGGAGTAATTTGGGGGAGTTGCTGATGAGGAAACTGATGGGTGATAAGGTGAGTAGTGCGTGGCTGCGGCCGAAGCCGTCACCTTTGTCCTATTACGCACTTGAAGGGGCTATCACACTGGGCTCTTTTCCTCCAGCAAGTTTACTCCAACAGTCGGAGGAAAAATATCCCTGTCACTGCTGGGAGTGGGAGTGGGTGGGAGTGAGGGAGTAGGGGAGGGTGAGGGAGTTGGGAGCTGGGAGTGGGTGGATGCTGGCGGAATTGAGTACGAGTGTGGAGTTGGAATTGTGGGGAATTGGGGAAAGCTGTGACCTGGTAGGAGGGGAATTGGGGAAGATAGGGAATTGGGGAATTGGGGAAGATAGGGAATTGGGGAATTGGGGAAAATAGGGAATTGGGTAATTAGGGAAGATAGGGAATTGGGTAATTAGGGAAGATAGAGAATTGGGGAATTAGGGAAGATAGGGAATTGGGGGAATGGGGAAGATAGGGAATTGGGGAAATGGGGAAGATAGGGAATTGGGGAATTGGGGGAATTGGGGAATATATTGAATTGGGGAATTGGGGAATCTGGGGGAACTGGGGAAGATAGGGAATTGAGGGAATTGGATATTTTTTTTCTAAATGATGATATGAATTCGAATTAGTAAGGTTCATTCTAAGGTATTAAAGTTCGAAATGAAGCTGGTTTGAAACTCTGAAATATCGAAATAAGTAAAGATTCGAACAGGGAGAGGTTCGAGCCGGACAGGGTTCAAACCGCGAATAATTCGAACCGGACGAGATTCGAACCCTAAGAAGTTCGAGCTGTTCTCTCCCTTCCTCCTTCTTCTTCCCTTTCTTCCTCACTCCCTCTTCTTCCCCTTCCTCTCTTCTTTTCTTCCTACTTCCCTCACTCACTCGCTTTTCCTCTCTCCCTCCCTCTCTCTCTCTTCCACCCTCCTCTCTATTCCTCCCTCCTTTTTTCCTCTCTCTCTCTTCCTATCTTCCTCACTCCCTTTACTTCCCCTTCCTCTCTTCTTCACTCTCTTTTCTTCCTACTTCCCTCACTCACCCGCTTTTCCTCTCTCCCTCCCTCTCTCTTTCTTCCTCTCTCTTCCACCCTCCTCTCTATTCCTGTCTCTCCTTCTCTCTTCCTCCCTCCTTTTCTCATCTCTCCCTTTTCTTCCTACTTCACTCTTCCACCCTCCCTCCCTCTTCCTTCCTCTCTCTCCCTCTCTATTACTACCTCTTCTTCTCTCTTTCTCCCTCTATCTTTCTTCTTCTAATCCTTCCTCTCTCCCTCATCCTCTCTCTTGCTAATCCTTCTCTATCTCTTTTTTACCTCCCTTCTCTTCCTCCCTCCCTCCCTTCCTCCCTCCCTCTTTCTCCCTGTCACCTTCCCTATTGATCCCAAGCGTCTGTGTCCTCACCCGTTGTTATCATCCCATTTTCTCTTTCATTTAGAAAACGCAGTTCCTTTTTTCGTGTATCGGGCTACCCCTCCACACCTCTTCCTCTCCTCCTACACCTACTCCTCCTCTTCCTCCTCCGCTGTCCGGACTTAGCTCCTTGTGTTCTCTTGAGACGGACCGATTTATATATATATATATATATACCTATATATACATATATATATAGACATATGTATATATATATATATATGTATATATATATATATATACATATGTATATATATATATATATATATATATATATATACATATACATATATACACACACATATATTATATATATATATATTTATATATACATATACATATATATATCATATACACACACACACACACACACACACACACACACACACACACACACACATATATATATATATATATATATATATATATATATATATGTATGATTAGTTTGATTTCTTTATTCTATCTATATTTTAGTTTTCAGTCTATTTTTATCTTATTCTGTTTATTATGATTTATTCTTTATTCATTCTTTTTTGATTATCTAATCACCTGATTTATTTTCATTATATCTTTAATTCATCCTATTTTATTTTTCCTTCATATTTTATCCTTATTTTGCTCCATTTCTTCTATTTTCATTCTTATTTAATTCTATTTAATTCTTTATTTTATTCTAGTTTATTATTTCATATTCATTTCATTATGTTTCATCTTATTCTATTTATTCTTTATTTTTCTTATTATTATCTTTTTACGGACGTTTGCTTTCCTCTCTCTTTTTTCTCCCTCTCTCCCTTCTCTCTCTCTTTTTCTCTCTCCCTCTCTACCCACCTCTCTCTCTCTCTCTCTCTCCTTCTCTCTCTCTCTCTTTCTCTCCCTCTCTCCTCCCCCCCTCTCTCTCTCTCTCTCTCTCTCTTCTCCTCTCTCTCTCCCCTCTCTCTCTCTTTTAAATTTTGCAGATGTTTTCTTTCTTCGCCAGCGAGTCCGAGCCAGTCTTCGCCAATGAATTTTCGGAAGGATTTGAGGAAAACTTCGAGTCCGATTTCTTCATCTTCTTCTACCTCCTCCTCCTCCTCCTCCTCCAGTCCCTTCGTCTTCTTAAGACCTTATTAATCTTCTTTACCTTCTCGTTTTTCTTTTCCTTTTTTTCTTTGACCTCAGCGAGCTTGTAGCCTGCAGACCTCTTTTTTTTTTAACTGTTACAATTATTAATTCAAAATTGCAATTACTTCTACGATTGCAATTATAATGGTATGTTCTCGTTTTTCCTCTTCCCCAATACATTATTCCTCCATCCCTCCTCCCTCTTTCTCTGTTGACCTCTTTTCACATCCTTTTTTTTCACACCTTCTCTTACTCCCCTCCTCCCTCTCTCTCTTCCTATGCTTCTCTCCTTCTTATCACTCACTTTCGTCCCCTCCACTTCCCTCCTCCATCTAACCGTATTCCCTCCTCCATCTAACCGTATTCCCTCCACTTACCCCTCCTCCTGTCTAACACTCAACGTCTTTCTCGAGCTCCATCTGTGCCTCGTTTACTTCCTTCCCTCTCCATCCATCTCTCCAATTTCTCGACTTCTCTCTCTCTCTCTCTTTCTCTCTTTCTCCCCTATTCCCATTCGCATTTCTCCTCTCATCTGACTGTATGTCATTCCCTGCCTGTCTGTCTGTTCTTTATCATGACGAAGAAGACGATGACGACGATGGTGATGACGGTGATGACGATGACAATAACAACAACGGCGACAATAACGACGATGATGACGATGACAAGAACAACAACGACGACGATAACGACGATGAAGACAAGAATAATACCGACAACGACGATGACGACGACGATGACTATAATAACGACAGCAATGACGACGACGACAAAAACAACAAAGAAAATAACAAAAACAACAACAACGAAACAATGTACATAGAATTTTTATTTCTTTTAAAACTCCCAAATGAGCCCTTTCCGTATTGATGTGTACTTTAATTTTATTCTGGCTGCTGACACATCATTTCATTCAGATGTGCGTCACATATTCCAAGACAATGAGATTAAATTAATCTCGATTAACCCTTGACGTCAGTTGGGATTAGTTTTATTCTGGTTAACTTCAGACGGTTACATTTGGAAGTAGATTTCATTTGGAAGTGGGCAGAAACAAATTCACCAACCGTGTAGTTAATGAATGGAATAAACTTCCTGCAGAGTCAGTGCAGTGTAGTTCAGTTCGAAGTTTTAAGATTCATTTAGATAAACACCTATGCAATATGATGTAATGCCTGCCATTTATTTGATTATATTTTATCTATTCATTTATCATTACCTATATACTTATATGTTTATTTTATGTTATCTGTTAATTTATTATTTATTATAGATTATTGTTATTTTCTGTTTGTTTACTTTTCATCATTATCTATTTATTTATTTTGTTCATTTTTTCCTCTAGCATCCGACCTAGTTATGGACCAAAAGGTCTCCTGTCGGCATGTTCCTCCTTTGTAAGAGGTAATCCATTCACTAAGACAAAATTCAATCAATCAACCCATCAGCCATTTTGATTCCACTGCTGAACAAAGGCCTCTTCCATACCACTCCATGTCTCGTACGTCTCCGCCAACCTCGGCCACGTCACTCCTGCAAACTTCCCTATCTCGTCTCTCCACCTTCTGTCTGGTCTCCTTCTTGCACAAACAGTTTATTCTGGCAAAAAAAAAAAAAAGTTTATTCTGGCAAAAATAATTCTATCTTTCCCATCTCCCTTCCCCACCTCCATTCCTCCCTCGTGCCTCGTAATGTCTCTACCTCCATCTCCCTCACACTCTTCCTCTCTCCCCCCATTCCTCCTTCATTTTCTCCCTCCATCTCCCTCACACTCTTCCTCTCTCCCCCCATTCCTCCTTCATTTTCTCCCTCCATTCTTACCCCAACCTCTCCCTCCCTTCCTCTCTATCTCTCATTTTTTCCACCTTCTCCCTCTCTTTCGTCTTCAACATCTCCTTCCCTCTCTTCCTCTTTCCCCCCTACGCCGTTCTTGCTCTCACCCACCTCTCCCCACTCCCGGAGTACTAAGGTTCCCTCCCAGCCTACCTTTGTGTCGTTTTACATTAGTAACCTCCTCCACTTTTACAAAGATCTCCTTTTACAAAGGACTATCCCCCCCCGACAAAGATCCCCTTTTACAAAGGACTATCCCCCCAACACACTATTGACACTTAAAGAGGAACAGGGAGAGGCTAAAGCGCTTTAGAGGCAATATGATCAACGAGAAGGAGACACAAGAGGAGGAGGAAGAAGATGGTAATGATGATGAGGAAAAGAAAGAAATTGAAGATAAGTAGGACAATTGGGATAAGGAGGAAGATGAGTATGAGGAAGAGGAGTAGGAGCAGGAAAGGGTTGATGATGATGATGATGAGGAGGAGGAGGAGGAGGAACAGGAAAAGGGCAAAAATATTATGAGAAGTGGGAGAGGAGGAAGAGGAGTGGGAAGAGGAGATCACAGAGTAAGAGGAAGATGATTATGAGAAGTTGGAAGAGGAGTATGAGAAGGAGTAAGAGAAGTCTGAGGAAGGGAAACAGGAGGAAGAGCAGGAGCAGGACAAGAAGCGGAGGAGGTAGAGCGAAAGAAGGAAGAGGAGGAGGAGGAGGAGGAGGAGGAGGAAAAACAAGAGGAAGAGAAAGAGGAAGAGGAAGCGTAGAAAGAAGAAGAGGAGGGCTTAAGGGCGCCAGGTCATCAAGCTTAGCCGGCGAGGCTCCCCTTTTCCGAGAAGACACGGGAGGTTCTTTGAACTCTTCGTCGCCCTCCGGAGACTCTACCAGAAGGTCTCAGGTGTGGCGCGCAGACCCTCTGGAACAACTCCTGAGAAATTCATGAAAAAATGTCACCTGTTCTGAAAGGTCATGAAAAACTGATCGGGCCATTACTGATGTCGACGACTGAAATGGCGACTATGTGAAAGCGCGCGTGCACACATCCCACATGCACCCACACCAACACAATATACATACATAAACACACACACACACATATACATATATATATATATATATATATATATATATATATGTATGTATATGTATATATATATATATATATATATATATATATATATAATATATAAAGGATATCTACAGACATACGCGCAACACTGGCACGGTTGGTTTTTATCTTGACCCGCCGACACTAAGGTTCATTTTGATTCCCAAGAGTCTATAAGCACTACCTACCACTTGTCTCTATGTCGTAGCACACAGGGCAAGGGTGACATGCGGGTTGAGAACTATGAGTCTACTTCCATAGTATGTAACACATTACACACTTTATTATGACAAACCATATACGCAAGGGTGACATGCGGGTTTAGAACTATGAGTCTACTTCCATAGTATGTAACACATTACACACTTTATTATGACAAACCATATACGATCTAATCCATTGTGGGGTCTCGATCTATCAAATCTCTGTTCAGGTCGGGGGTCTGCCCCGGTCTTCAGGTGAATATAATCGTCTGCCAGCAGCTACGTCATCGGTACACCACATTAAGGCCCTGTTCACACTAGCGGTTTGAACCACGCGGCGGTACCGTATAGTCAAGGAAAAACTGCGCGGTTGTTTGTGAACGCCTCCTCTGACTTATAATTGAACCGCGGCGGTTGAAACCACTAGTGTGAACAAAGTCAATGTAAATGTTGAAGAATTCTTGTTCCCCGCGAACACTTAATGTATTAGATTTTATACATTTAATAATTTTATTCCGGTTAGGCCTACCGCAAATTGATTTTATTCATCTTACAGCAAACTTCAGATGTGACAGGATTTAAAGTGGAAAAAATAGGTTTAAGAAGTAAATAGTAATGAACCGGTTTACCAATAGATTGGTTAACGAATGGAATAGCATTCGTAACCACGTACTGAGCTCTGAGACAACTGGTTGTTTTAGATAAGATTAGATAACTTTATGGATGGGGATGACAGGTGGTAATGGACACGGAACTGCCTAGTGTAGGCCTTATGGTCTCTTGCAGTTTCTCCCATTCATATGTTACAGTCGCCCGGCGGCAGGTTAGTGCTCTAGATAGTATATGACGATAGGAGAGGAGGTTCTAGAGGCCTCTGTATCTAGATGGCTTTCTATGTATATGTACAATAAATTGAAGCTTTCTTTGATACTCGAGGCGCGTAACCCAATTAAATGGATCGCTATGGCAACATGTCCTTATTTTCCTCCATTTTTCCTCTCTCTCTCTCTCTCTCTCTCTCTCTCTCTCTTTATAGGGAGCCCGGTATGCCCCTACTGTGGGGTCTCGGTCGGTTAGGTCCCCTTTCTAAACCATGTCCAGACTTGACCTGAAAAAATATTCTGGTAATTCGGTATGTTTTACATTCTCCTCTCTCTCTCTCTTTCTCTCTTTTGCTGCCGCCAGGCGATTTTATTCAGGTGGGAGATCTCTCCTCCCCATTTCCACCTCCTCTTCCAAAGGGGACAGGTTAAAGAGATTAACCCTTTCGCTGTGTTTTACGACATGAGACTCTTAACATCAGTCCAAGTCTTTCCTCTTACGTGGGTTCTCTACTTCATGCTTGTCTTTTTGTTCTTTGATCAACCATTGCAGTACATACACATATACATGTAAACACACACACACGTACACACACACACATACACACACACAAACACACACACAAGCACGCACATGTATACACACACACACACACACACACACGCACACACAAGCACGCACACCCATACATACACACACACACACACACACACACACACACACACACACACACACACAATTTCTGAAAAAAAAACACACACAGCCCAAGTCCCACAGTAAGGCGAGGCTATAACACAAGTCTGTTTATATACAAATGTACTAAAGAGATCTTTATGTATGCAAACGGGGCTCCCTCCGAGAAGTGGTATTCGCCTCCGTACTATAGTCATAACAGTTGAGTTTTACGAGCAACTTTAGTAGTTGTTCTTCCAGGGGGATTCCCAGTCTTACGAGAAATCAGACCAAGCCGTGTCTTGCATGTATACAAAGGGAAATGAATAAATCATAATAAATGAATAAATAGACGAATTAATAAATGAATAAATAAATAAATGAATAAATAGATGAATGAGTAGATGAATAAATAAATAAATTACGACGGTTCAAGTCTTGTTTGAATTCAGAGCGAAACAAATAAATAAAAATTAAAGAATCATAATAAATGAATAAATGCTTTGTTAAATGAATGAATGGGTGAATAACTAAATTAGGACCCACATATTTCATGAATATGTAGCTAAATGAATTATTAAATAATACGAATGAATCAATAAATAAACGCAATCCACATATTGCATGCATATACTATATATACTATAAATAGATAAATAATGATAAATCAAATGAACACAAAAATATTAAACAATAATGTAATAATAATATAAATAATAATAATAACAATAATGATAATAATAATAATAATAATGATAAAAATGATCATGATGATAATAATAATAATGATAATAGTAATAATAAATAACAACAGCACAACAACAATAATAATAATAATGATAATGATAACAATGATAATAATAATAATAACAATAATAATTGTTAATTAGAACCATATTCATTCTTAAACTAGATTTTGGGGACTACATTTCAAGAATTAACAATCACATATGAAATACAATCCCGACACACACACACGCACACACACACACACACACACACACACACACATACATACACACACACACACACACACACACACACTTGATATAGCCTACAGTCTGGGGCTCCAAATTTTAATTTAATTAATAACTTACTTTTTATTCATTTATATATTCATATGTTTATTTGTTTGCATTATACTCCTTGGCCGTAACATAAAAAATCTAAAGTAAAAATGACTAGTTGGCAAACATAGACTGAAGAAATGTATTGTTGAGAATCCTTAGAATTAGTTAAAATAATGAAATAAAAACATAATTTTACAGACCATACCTATTATTCTCAGAACAATGACCCTTCCCCTCCCTCCACCTTTCCCCTCTCTCCACTATCCTTCTCTTCCCTCCAACTTTCCCAGCTCTCCACTACCCTTCCCCTCCCTCCACCTTTCCCCTTTCTCCACTACCCTTCTCCTCCCTCCACCTTTCCCCTCTCTCCACTACCCTTCTCCTCTCGCCACCTTTCCCCTCTCTCCACTACCCTTCTCCTCCCTCCACCTTTCCCATCTCTCCACTACCCTTCTCCTCCCTCCACATTTCTCCTCTCTCCACTACTCTTCTCCTCCTTCCACCTTTCCCATCTCTCCACTACCCTTCCCCTCTCTCCACCTTTCCCCTCTCTCCACTACCCTTCTCCTCCCTCCACCTTTCCCATCTCTCCACTACCCTTCTCCTCCCTCCACCTTTCCCATCTCTCCACTACCCTTCTCCTCCCTCCACCTTTCCCATCTCTCCACTACCCTTCTCCTCCCTCCACCTTTCCCCTCTCTCCACTACCCTTCTCCTCCCTCCACCTTTCCCATCTCTCCACTACCCTTCTCCTCCCTCCACCTTTCCCATCTCTCCACTACCCTTCTCCTCCCTCCACCTTTCCCCTCTCTCCACTACCCTTCTCCTCCCTCCACCTTTCCCATCTCTCCACTACTCTTCCCCTCCCTCCACCTTTCCCCTCTCTCCACTACCCTTCTCCTCCCTCCACCTTTCCCCTCTCTCCACTACCTTTCTCCTCCCTCCACCTTTCCCATCTCTCCACTACCCTTCCCCTCTTTCCACCTTTCCCCTCTCTCCACTACCCTTCCCTTCTCTCCACCTTTCCCCCCTCTCCACTTCCCTTTCCCTCCCTCCTCCACCCTTCCTTTACCTCTTTTACCCTCATCTTTCCCTTTTCCATCCAACCCATGATACACTTCTTTTTCCCCCACTTTCCCACCTCTTCCCCCCTCCACCACCTTTCTATGACGTCACACCCCATTCATATCAAATATTGGGCTCCAACCGGAAGTAATAATGCCGGCTCCGGCCTACTCTAGTTCCGGTATTGTTCTCTAACTCCGGGCCTCGCTCCCTCGGTCCCCCGGATACACTGCCCCCCTCCACCCCACCCCCCCAAAGTTGACACAATTCAATTTCATTGCTTTTCCTAATTTACCTAATTTTGTCGTTTTCCTTTTTTTTTTCTTCTTTTTCTTTTTCTTCTCGTTTTATTTCCTTCTTGTCTTTCTCATTTCTTGCCTAGTTTCAACTTTCCATTTTCTCCTAATCATTTCTCCCTCTTGTTCCACATCATTTCACTTATTTCATTTCCTTTCTCTGATATTTCTTACCTTGTTATCTTCCCTATATGCATATCATTTCCTCCTCTCATTTCCCCGGCTTATTCTTCTTCATTTCCTTCATTTTCCTCACTTCATTTCCTTTCTACAGTTCTTCCACTCATTTTACTCTTTCCTCAACTCCTTATGTCCTCTTCTCGTTTCTCCTTATTCCACTCCATTCCTTCATTTCCTCAAATTTATCATTTTATTTCTTCTCCTCTTCATTTTCTTCTCCCTATTCTTTCTTTCCTTTGTCATTTCCACCCATTTTCTTCTCATTTCCTCCCATTTTTCTTTTTTCATCTTTTCCTTTCCTTTCCTTCTACTTCTTCAAACGTCATTTTATTTCATAGACCCCGGTCTCTCTCTCTTTTCTCTCCTCATTTCATTCTTCATCTTATCATATTTTCTCCCTCATTTTCCTTTCCTCCCATTTCTAAAACATTTTCTCATTTCCTCCTTCTTACCTTTAACATCATTTCCCCATCTTCATTTCCTCTCCCTATTAATTCATTTTCTCTCTACCTGTATCAACCTCATCTCCCCTATCATTTCCTCTCCCTCTTCATTCATTTTTTCTCCACCTCTATTAACCTCATCTCCCTCATCATTTCCTCTCTTCATTTATTCTCTCTCCTTTTCCAACTTCATTTTCTCTTCAGCTCTCTCCTTTCATTTCCAAATTCTTCGTCTCTTTCTCATTTCCTTTTTCTATCACTCCGAATTCATTTCCTTTTTTCCAGCCTCTCACAACAGTTAGTTTATTGGTTAAAAATATTCCAAACATGAAATACAAATACAATTTGGAGTATTTTGATCCTGTTAAAATGCCGTAGAGCTGGGTAGCAATTAAAAGTAATTCCCACAAAATTGCCATCGCGCAAGCAATGGCAATAACCGCTTATACTCGATACAAAAATAAAATAGAATTAAATAAAATGAAATGTAATAAAATAAAAAATGAATTTAAAAATAAGAAAACAGAATAAAACAGAAATAAATAAAATAAATAATGAATGTAAAAAAATGAAAATGGAGTAAAATAGAATGAAATAAAAAATGAATGAAAATAACAAAACAGAATAAAATAAAATAAGAAATGAATGAGAAAACAAAAACAAAATAAAATAAAAGGAAATATATGATAAGATAAAGAATGAATAAAGATAAAGATAAAAATCAAACAAAACAAAATTAATTAGAACAAAAAATAAAAAATATATAGAAATAAATAAGATAGAATTAGATAAAAATGAATGAAAACAGAAACAAAATGAAATAGAATTAAATAGAATGAAATAGTGAATAAAAACACAAAAAGAAAATGAAATAACATTAAATAAGTTATTGAAAATAGAAATAAAATAAAATAAAATTAAATTAAAGAATAAATGAAACTATAAAATGAAATAAAACAGCGTATAACAATGAAAAAAATAAAAAGAGAAAAAATAAAATAAAATAATGAACAAAAATTTAAAGATAAAATAGAAGGAAATAAAAATTAATGCAAAATAAAATAGATTAGAATAAAGAATGGTTAGCTACATAAAAAAAAAAATGAAATAAAAAAATACAAAATAAAACAAAGAATGAACAGAAATATAAAAATGAAAATAAAATTAAATTAAATAACATAAAATAAATCAAAACAAAGAATGAAATGAAATATGAAAACGAAACAAAGTAAAATAAGATAGAATAAAATCAAAATCAAAATCAGATACTGTAAAATGAAATATAAAATAAAAAGATAAAATAATAGAATAATGTACATTAAAAACCAAAACAAGATAATAGTAAAATAATCTAATAAGCTAAATGAAAATAAAAACACAACAAAATAAAATAGAATTAAATAATTTAATTACATATATATATATATATATATAATAATAATAATAATAATAATAAAATCTATATACTAATAAAAAGAATCCCTATTAATATCGATCTAAATCGCTGTCCCCTCCGGCCCCTGATTGGCTGAAAGAGTGGTGACGTAACGCCAATAGAAACGACTGATTGGCTGAGAATGGTGACGTGACGGCAAGGGAGTTGATTGATTGGCCAGGAGCGGTAACATGACGGCAACGAAGACGACTGATTGGCTGCGAGCGAAGCGAGCTCACCCGAAGGTCCGAGCCCCCGCGTAGCAGAGTCGGGTCCAGCCCGTTGTTCGTAAATTATAATAAAAAAGTATAATAAAACCACGCAAATCAAAAACTATGTAAAATATGAAATGCGGTGATAATAAGATAAACACAAATAGAAATATAATTATATCAAAGTAAAAGAACATAAAAATTAAATAAGATAAATGAATAACAATAACAATAAAACAGAATAAAAATAAGATGATAATAACAAGGAGAAATGAATATATAGTCATACAGATAGGTCATTGCGTATGCAAATCAATGCATTGGATTTTTCTCCCGTCATTTCTTTTATCATCTCCCATTGTCATTTCCTCTCCTCTAATTTTCATTTCCTCCATTTCTTCTTCAGTCTCTCTTTCTCATGTCTTCCTCATTGTCATTTCCTTCATGTTCGCCAATATTCCTATCCCTCTACTCCTTCCCTCTTCTCTCACATTTCCACAATCTCGGCTTTCATTTCCTTCCCACTTTTCACTCGTCATTTCCTGCCATGTCACTCTCCTCATCCCTTCTCTTTACAGTTCATTTCCTCTTCTCACTAATTCCCTATTCACCAAATCATATTTCCTTTTCTTCTTCTTCCTCTTCCTCCTCTTTTCGTTTCATTTCCTACTTCCAACTATTCATTTCCTTTCAATTACTCATTTCCTCTTCATCCTCTCCTGTTGTTCTTCTCACCTCATTTCCTCTCCCTCTTTCAACTCATTTCCGTCCTCTTTCTTTCACCTCCCCTCCCTTCTTTCCCCTCCTTCTCCTCTCCCTCTTGTCCCCCGTCCCCTCCTACCACCTCCCCTCTTTCCTCTCCTCCCCCTCCCGTCCCACCGTCCATTCCTCCCACCTTTCCTCTTCCTCCTTCTCCTCCCCCGCCCCCTCTCCTCATTCCACCCTCACCCCTTTCCGTCCCATCCCCTCTTCCCCATCCACTCTTTCTTCTCCCCTTATCCTCTCCTACCCTCCTTCTCTTCCTCTCCCTCCCCGTTTTGTCCCCTCCTCTCTTTCCCCCTATCCCCTCCCCCCTTTCCCTCTCCCTCTCCCGTCTTTCCCCCTCCTCCCCCTCTTTCCCCCTCCCCTTATTTCCCCCTCCCGCTCCCCTCTTTCCCCCCTCCCACTCCCTTCTTCCCCCCCTCTCCCCTCCCCTCGACTTGTCCAATCAACCCAGATAAAAGATTCCGAACTTTCTTTAGTGTTTACGTACAACCCACCTCCCACTCCCAATCACCCTCCCTCTCCCTCACACCCTCCCTTCTTTATTGTCCTGATCCTCTCCCTCTCTCTCTCTCTCTCTCTCTCTCTCTCTCTCTGTCTTTGTCTCTCGCTCACTCTCTCTCTTCGCCAGGAACGTGGACCCTTTTTGATTTAATTGTCCTTATTATCTTCCTCTCCTCCTCCTCCTCCTCCTCCTTTTCCTCCTCCTCGTCCTCCTCCTTCTCCAGTTCTTCTCGCCCTCAGAGACTCTCCTCTCCATCATTCTTCTCTTCCAATAGATCTTCGTTCACAATCTTTCCACCATTCCCCTTTCTACCACAACCACGACCACTTCCACTATCACCAAATCCAACGACCACCACCACTACTACCACTATCACCACCACCAATATTACCACCATCCATATCACCACCACAACCACCACCGCCACCACCACCACCTCCTCCTTCTCCAACCCAACCCCTCCACTACGTACTTTAGTCATTTGATTCTGGCTAATGTAAGACGATTTTAATCAGCTGACGGAGTGGGGGGGGGAGAGGGATCAAAATGAGGGTGTCGACCGCTGGAGGTCCCGTTCTGCCCCAGGACCGCCCCCCCCCCGCCACCGAACTGAATAAAATAGTCTGCTGTTCACCAGAACAACATTACAAAAGTATCGGATCAACAACCCCTCTCTTTCTCTCTCTCCTTTCTCCCTCTCCACTTTCTGTCTTCTTTCTTTCTATATCTCTCTCCTTTATCTCTCTCTTTCCCCTTTCTCTCTCTCTCACACTCCAGTTTATCTCTCTCTCTCTCTCTCTGTTTCTCCACTTTCTCCCTCTCCACTTTCTGTCTTCTTTCTATATCTCTCTCCTTTATCTCTCTCTTTCCCCTTTCTCTCTCTCTCTCACTCCAATTTCTCTCTCTCCCCTTTCTCTTTCCCTCTGTCTCGTTTCTTTCTATCTCTCCTTTTTTTCCCTCTCTCTCTCTCCCTTTTCTCTTTTTCTGTCCCCTTTCTCTCTATCTCTCTCTCCCTATACTTTCTCTCTCCCTCTCTCTCTCTCTCTCTCCACTTTCTCTCTCTCTCTCTCTCCTTTATCATCCTCTTCGTTTTAAATCCTTTTTTCTCTTCTTTTTCTTTCCTTTTCACCTCTCCCTATCTTGTTCTTTATCTTCCTCTCTATATCTCTTTTCGTGTGCCTTCTCTCTTTATTCCCTTTGTCCTCTTCTTTATCGCTCTCTTCCATTTCAAATTTTGTTAACTCCTGACTTTCCTGGCAGTCCTTCTACCTACCGCCAGGTGATATTATTCAAGGTTACGTGACCCCTTATTCCATATTCACACTAGCGGTTTCAACCGTGGCGGTTCAATTAACATGAAAGTTATTGGAAGCGTTCACACACAACCGCGAAGTTTTTTCTTGACTATGCGGTACCGCCGCGGTTTCCGCGCGGTTCAAACCGCTAGTGGGAACAGGGCCTTAGGGGCCACAATGAGCTGAATAAAGTAGTCTGTCTCCAAGCAATGGTTGTTACAGCGTTAAAGGAGATTAAGTTAACTAATCCTTAGTTAAGCTTCATTCACAGCCACTATCACAGCCATCATCTCCAGCCCCCAAGCCCCCTTGCACCGACCTCTATCACCAGCACTCCATGCACCACCTATACAAACCCCTGTATCCCTATCACTACCATCACAGCCTCCACACACAGCCACCTTCAGCCCCCAGCCACAGCCCCTTAGGAAAGCCACCTCAGTCCCAGCCACCTGACACCTTTCTCATTTACTTAACACCTCAGCATCACACCATTCAACATCAGTCTGCAGCCCCCCCAGCCACAGCCCTTTATCAAAGCCACCTCGGCACCAGCCACTTGAAACCTTCCTCATTTACATCACACCGTCCACCCTCAGTTTGCAGCCGCCACTCTCAGCCCCCAGCCGTCCCTCTCAGCCCCCAGCCAGGCCCCAGCCGTCCCTCTCAGCCCCCAGCCAGCCCCCAGCCGTCCCTCTCAGCCCCCAGCTAGCCCCAAGCCGTCCCTCTCAGCCCCCTGCCATTCCCTCAGCCCCCTGCCATTCCATCAGCCCCCAGCCCATAGCCGCTCCCCTCAGCCTTCGACAGCCCCCGAAGCCCCCCCCCCCAGAGACCCCTACGCCCATTTCCCATGGGTTGACTCTTTCACACTCGATGGCTTTGATCCTTTGAACGAAAACCAGCTTTCCTAAGGAATTACCTTGATTTGGCTCCCGTTGAGCCCGAGGTCTCGGAATGCCTTCAGAGTGCCAGCCACGGGCCTTAGTTAAAAAGGGCTGCGAATTCGGCGAGGTCCTCTTTTTTTTTTTTTTTTTTGGCACTCTCTTCCACTCACCTACTCCCTCCTCTTTCTCTCTCTCTCTCTCTCTTTCTCTCTCACACACACTCCTCCTTTTCTCTTTCTCTCTCTCAAACACACGCACATACACACACACACACACACACACACACACACACACACACACACACACACACACACTCCTCCTTTTCTCTTCCTCTCTCTCTCTCTCTCTCTCTCTCACCCACTCTCTCCCCTTCTCTCTCTCCCTCCTACCTTCCGTTCTGTTGTCGTTCTTCGCTATTTCTTATTTTCCTTTATCCTTCTTTATCATCTCCTTTTTCACCGTCTCCTCCTTTGCCTTCTCTTTCTTTTTCTTTTTTATATTCTCTTCCTCTCACCCGCTACCTCTCTTCCCCCCCTCTCTCCTCTCCCTCCCCTCCCCCTTCCCCCACTTCCTTTCCTTTCTCTTTCTCTTATTTTCTCTTCTCTTTCTTTATTGCCCCTTTTCACGTCTTCACCTTTGGTTCCTCTTCCAATTCCTTCTCTTTTTCTTTTTTATTTTCCCTCTCTCTCTCTCTTTCTCTCTCTCTCTCTCTGTCTCTCCTTCTCATTATTCTCCTCTCCCTTTTTCTCCTCTTTTTCATTCTCTTCCTCTATTTCCCCTCTTCTCTATTTTGGGAACTAAGAACATATATCGTGCAGTTGATATTTTAATAACACCCCTACGGCCCAAACCCACGCAGAGGTTAATCCACATTTGTCAAAGAATATTGATCACTTTTAACTTCTGTCACTTTCTTTAAACCTCTTCTTAACCCTCTTTTGTCCAGTTTTATCCCTACGGATAAAAGCGCTGGTTATTACGGAGAAAATGCTCCTCCTTTTCTCTCCCCCCTCTCCTTCTCTCTCTCTCTCTCTCTACATTTCTCCTAACCACTCAACATTTCCCTTCCATTCCCCTTCTCATCATCTCTTTCTATCTCTTTTTCTCTCTGACTCTCCCTTGTTCTCTCTCTCTCTCTCTCTCTTTCTCTCTCTCTTTCTTTCTCTATCACGCACTCTCTCTTGTTCTCTCTCTATCCATCTATCTGTTGTCTTCTCTCTTTTTCTCTTTCTCTCTCGTACTTTCTCTCTTTTTCTCCCCATTTCTCTCTCTCTCTCCACATTAATCCTAACCTCTCAACTTTCCCCTTTCCCTTCCCCTTCTCATCCCCACCTTTTCCTCTTCTTTTTGTCTCCTCTTTTCCTCTCATTTCTCTGTCCTTCCCCTTTCCCCTCTCTAACTTCCTGCCTCCATTATCCTATCTGCCTTCTCCCCTTCCCTCTTTTCTTTCGTCACCCCTCTTATCCCCTTTCCTCCTCCTCTCCTTCTTTATTCTTTTGTTCTCTCACTTTCCCCCTCGTCCTTCCCCCCTCTCCCCTCTTTCTCCTTCCTCGTCTTCCTTTTTCCTATGCTCTTTCCTCCTCTTCTTCTCCTTCCTTTTTTCCCCTCTCCTTTCCTTTTCCTACTCTACTTCATCCTTTCACATCTCCTTCTCTCTTCCCTGTTTCATTCCTTCTTTCCTTTCCCTCTTCCCTTTTCGCTCCTCTTTTCATACTCTCTTCCCTTCCCGTCTCCTCTCTAACCTTCCCTTCACCTCTTTTCCTTTCTTTTCTCTTCCCTTCCCCTGTTCTCCCTTACCTTCCCTTTCTTTCCTCTCTTTTCCCTTCCCTTCCCTTCTTTTTTCTTCCCATCTCTTCCCTTCCTATTTCTTCCTTTCCCTTCTCTTCCCTTACCGTTTCTTTCCATTCCGTCTCCTCCCTTCTCTTCTTTTCTCTTCCCCTCTCTTCCCTTCCTCTATCTTCCCTTCTCCTCTCTTCCTTTCCTTCTCTTCCCTTCCCGTCTTCTCGCTTCTCCTCTCTTCCATTCCCTTCCCGTCTCCTCTTTACCCCTCTCTAACCTTCCTCTCTTTTCCCTTCCCCTCTTTTCCTTTCCCTTACCCTCTCTCCCATTCCCCTCTTTTCCCTTCACTCATCTTCCCTTCCTTTCCTGTCTCCTCCCTTCCCCTCTTTCCCCTTCCCCTTTCTTCCCTTACCATCTCTCCCATTCCCCTCTTTTCCCTTCACTCATCTTCCCTTACGTTCCTGTCTCCTCCCTTCCCCTCTTTTCCCCTTCCCCTCTTTTCCCTTTCCCCTCAACCTCAGACCTTTCAAGATGATTAACATTAATGTCTGCGTTCTGCTTTATCCACACGGTTCCCAGACTTTACCTGGAATGGACCTAATTTGAACCCTTTTTCTTCTTCTCCAGTTTCCCCTCTTCCTATTTTTCTCTTCCCATTCTGTACCTAAGACGTTCATGAATCCTCCTAGGACTCCCTCACCCCCATCTCCCACCCCCACCTATTCACGACCCCCTCAACCCTCCCACTTTTTTTCCTCTCCCTCCCTCTTCTTCTTTCAGAGCACAAGAACGTTGAGTCTCTGATTGGTGTTCTAAATGTATTTGGTTCGAGTCTTATGTACTTTTTTTTTCTTTAAGGATTTTGTCTTCTCTTGAATCTTCTAACCACCCCTACACCGACTACAATGATGTCAGCAGGCTTATTGCTAATATGTCTTCTACTATGTACTCATTCTGCTGAATAGGATCATAGTTAGTGATCGAAATATACAGAACTTTCGACATTACTGTCTTCTTTTCCGACGGTGGGATAAAAGTTTAACTGACAACTATATTCAACTTCAGTAATTTTCACATAGGTAGCAAAAAAAAGGGAGAGAGAGAGAGAGAGAGAGAGAGATAGAGAGAGAGAGAGAGAGAGAGAGAGAGAGAGAGATAGAGAGAGAGAGAGTGAAAGAGAGAGAGAGATTCTATCTAACGTGAACTAATCTAGTAGTCCATACACTACATGGAAAACAATTCATTTTCGCTTTATTGAAATTTAATCTTTTTCTAAAGGAGCCTCAGTAGAGGGGCCATGACTAGCTCAAGGGAAACAATATAAGGAATATGAAAAGCATCTTAATTTCCTCTATCAGACGGTGTAAAGTTACCCCTTTCCCCTGACTTCATCAACACCTTCCTCTAGCCTCCCCATACACTCCATTTATCATTATGCCCTTCTTCATCCTCCACATTCTCCTTTGTATATTCATCATTTCATCATTTTTCTTTCTCTTCTTTTTATTCTTTCTTCTCCTCTCTTTCTCTTTTATTCTTCCTCTCTCTTTTCCTCTTCCTTTCTCCTCTCTCTTCTCCTCATCCTCTTTTACCCCTCCCTTCACACACTCCAACAATCGCCTCCTTATACTACCTCCTTTCCCTCCCTCCAACACTCCCCCTCCCAACTTTTCCCTCTTCCCTCTCTTTATTTCCTTCCCTTCCTTATTTCTCGCTTCCCTTCTCATCCCTCCTTTTCATTCTCATCTGTAACCTATAGCAACCCTTACCTTCTTACCTCCCTTTTACCCTTCTTCCCCTCCATTTTACCCTTCCCTCCCTCCCTCCTTCCCTCCATTCCTCCCTCCAGTTAACTCATTCCATCCCTCCCTCCCTACCCCATCCACTCCCACATTAGTATTCAATTCATAGAATGTAATTCTCCTCCCCCACCACCCCCACACCCAACCCTCATATACTAAACAGTGTCCAGCTTCATATGTTTGGCGCTGTAGTTCGTTGTTTTCACCCTCTTTTCGCAATATACTAACCCGGGTTCGAGACCCACGGCTTCCGAGAAGCCAAAGACGCAAAGGTGATAAAGGCTTCAGTCGCAGTTCAGCGCCTTCATGCGTATATATATATATATATATATATATATATATATATATATATATATATATATATATATATATAGTATATAGATATATTTTGCTGGTAACCACTAAGGAAATCGGAAGAACACAGTAATTCCCAAGCGCTTTCGTGTAATTCACATCTTCAGGGGAATACCACGAAAGCGCTTGGGAATTACTGTTTTCTTCCGATTTCCTTAGTGGTTACCAGCAAAATTTGTGGATCACGTGTTGTTTATAATGATCTTTCTGCATATATATATATATATATATATATATATATATATATACATACATATATATATATATATATATATATATATATATATATATTAATTTTAAAGCCAAAACATGACCGGTCAGAAGCCGGCCGGCTGGCTATCATCCGGCCGGCGCCGGCGAGGCCGCCGGAGGAGAGAAGGCGGGACTCGTTCATCATCGCCAGAGGGCTGCCGGCGACGGCTCAGGCAGCCGGCCACTGCGTGGGAGGAAGTGGGAGTGGGAGTGGGAGTGGGAGTGGGAGGAGGATGAAGACGTGAAGAAGCAGAGTAGCTTGAGAGATGGATATTGGGGAAAAGGCGGAAGAGGAGGAAGAGGCAAAAGGAGGCGGAGGAGGAGGACTGGGAAGAGAGAGGAGGGAAGGAGGATGAGGAGAACAGGAGAAAGAGGATGAGGAGGAAGAGAAAAGGAAGATGGAGAGGGAGGGAGAGGAGAGGAGGAGAGAATTATGTTGAGGAGGAGAGGAGAAAGAGAAGGAAGAGGGGAGGTGGAGGAAGGAGAGGGAAAGAAGGGAAGGGAAAAAGAGGAGGAGGAGGAGGAGAGAGGAGGAAGAAGACAGGTAGGAGGAAAAGGAGAAAAGATGAAGAAGAGGAGAGAAGAAAGAGGAGGAGTAGAACAGAGAGAAGGAAAGGATACAAAAATGGAAGGGATGAAAGAGGAAAAGGGAAAAGAGGAGGAACAAGAAGAAGAGGAAGATGAGGAAGAGGTAGAGGAAGAAGAGAAAATAATTCGTGAAATAGGAAGTGAAGCAAAGATGCTAACGAGGAAGGACCTGAAACTTGAAGAGAATGTTGAAGAATATGATACTGTTGGAGAGAGAGGGAGAGAGGGAGAGAGAGAGGGAGGGAGAGAGGGAGAAAGAGAGAGAGAGAGAGAGAGAGAGAGGGAGAGAGAGAGAGAGATAAAGAGAGAAATGAGAAAACACGAGGAAGAAAGAAAAAAGGAGAAAACGAGAGCGCGAAAGAGAGCAAAAGAGTGTAAAAGATGCCGAGAGAAAGAGCGAAAGAGAGCGAGATAACCCCTAGATAAGGGACAGAGGCGGCGGACTCATTTGGCACCGAACTGACAGAAATGACATGGAGTCGACGGAATGGAGACAATTGCCCATAGTCAGCGGCCCACCCGCTTGACGATGGACAGAGTTGACGGGTCCGATAGAGGGGAAGAGAGGAGCTGAGGGTTGATGGCGGGGGGAGGGGGAGGGGGGAGAGATAGGGGCAGGGAGGAGGGGGAGAGAGGGGGAGGGGGAGAGGGAAGGAGAAGGGGAGGGGTGGGGTAGAGGGTGTTAGGAGGAGAAGCTAACGCTAAACACAGTGAATGTTTTTTTTTTGTGCCTAAATCTACTTTAATTATAAATTATACATATGTGCATACATACATACATACATACATACATACATACACACACACACACACACACACACACACACACACACACACACACACATACACACACATTATCAACTCTATGTAAACTTGTACCGTGTATATACTCTAAGTTTTATATTTTTAATCAGCTTTTTTAATGTATTATTGTCAGTGTACTACTGCAATTGAAATAAACCTTTTATTATTATTATCATTATTTTATTATCACACACACACACACACACACACACACACACACACACACACACACACACACACACACACACACACACACACACAAAATGATAATTATATTTTGAGATGGTTTTAAAGTTTTAAAGAAAATGTCAAAAGTTGTACAGAGTTGTGCACTTTCCAAAACAATTGTTACACTTTCTTCAGAGGGCTATGTACTTTTGAAATTAATATAAAAATATTTGTAGGAGGTTGTGCATTTAAAAAATAAATTCTATAGAGGATTCCGTAACTTAAACACTCTTCATCATACATATACACACACGAAACCTCACCCACAAAAAAAAAAAAAAAAAAAAAAAAAAAAAAAAAAAAAAATTGTGGGTTTTTCTCCCTTCGGGTCGACATTTATTTGCGGACATTACTTCCAGGCCGTTGCTCCAAGACAATCACGGGGCAGGATCCTGGAAAGGACTCTCTTCCTGAAGGCCCAAATCACTTCCTCTACGTTAAGTGGCGAGACAAAAAAAAAAAAAAAAAAAAAAAAAAAAAAAAAAAAAAAAAAAAAAAAAAAAAAAAAAAAAAAAAAAAAAATTATATATGGACCTCCGTGGCTTGAGCCAAGTGCGCTACACAATAGACCACCACAAACCCCCTTACCTTGTGAGCCAAGCGCTCTAGCCACTGGCCCAAGACAGCTCCCTCTGAAGGGTGATTGGTGCATCTATTACGTCACCCCTTCACCCTGCAAAACAGTGACGTACTTTACATATTTGATTCTGTTGAAATATATATTTCATTAGCGTAATTTTGGGCTCCATTGTAGGTCGCGGTCCTTTTAGACGCTCTTCAAGCCAGGGTCCACACCTTCAGCTAAATAAAATAGTCTGCTATTAACCAGAATAAAACACATAAAGTGTGCCACAGTGATAATAGGGTCGAAGAGCGAGCTCTATACCTCCTCCGCCACCACAACCCCCTCCCCCCCCCTTGACCAAAAAAGTTGAATGAGAAGGAAAAAGTTGAGATGGACGCATATACCAGTGGAATAGATGGGATGGAATGAATCGATGTGGCAGATGAGAAGCCAACGAGGAGAAAGGAATGGAATGCGCTGGAAGGGGGAGGGGAGGGGAGGGGGAGACGGGAGAGCGGGGAGGGGGAAGGGGGGAGGAGGAGGGGAGGGGGGAGGGTGAAGGGGAGAGGGGAGAGTGGGGAGAGGGTGAGGGGAGGAGGGAAGAGAAGGGGTGTAGGGGGGAGGGGAAGGGGAGGGAGAGAGCGGAGGTTGGAGAAGGGGGGAGGAGGAGGGGATGGGGAGAGGGCGAAGGGGAGAGGGGAGAGTGGGGAAGGGGTGAGGGGAGGGGAAGGGGAAGAGGGAAGAGAAGGGGTGTAGGGGGGAGGTGAAGGGGAGCGCGGGGGTTGGAGAATGGGGGAGAGGTCGAAGGGGAGAGGGGAGAGCGGGGAAGGGGTGAGGGGGAGGGGAGGGGAAGGGGAGGGAAGAGAAGGGGTGTAGGGGGGAGGGGAAGGGGAGAGGGGGAGCGGGGGGTAGGGAAGGGGGGAGGAGGAGGGGAGGGGAGAGGTCGAAGGGGAGAGCGGGGAAGGGGTGAGGGGGAGGGGAGGGGAAGGGGAGGGAAGAGAAGGGGTGTAGGGGGGAGGGGAGAGCGGGGAAGGGGTGAGGGGGGAGTGGGAAGTTCTTGGAATACAGGGAACAGGATATGCGAAGAGATGGAAGACTAAGTCAATGGAATGGACAGAGTGGGCTGATTGATGAGACGGACAAAGGACGGGGGTGGGTGGGGGGGGAGGTTGTAAGGAGATGAGGGGAAAGTGGGGGTGGGGGGAGGCTGGGTATGAGGGGAGGCTGTGCGGTGACGGGGGAGGCGGGTACGGGGGGAAGGGGATACGGGGGAGGGGGGGAAGAGAAAAGGGGGGGAAGGGGTGATGGGGTGAAGTGACGGGGGAAGAGGGAAAGGGTGAAGGGGGCAGATGGGGGAAAGGGGAGATAGGAGGGTAAGAAGCGACATACTTTACATTATTTATTAAGTCTAATGCCGCCAGGCGATGTTATTCAGCGTCTTTTTCACTATACTTACGATACTCGTAAAACAACGAGATCGTAAGGGGTTCGTACACATTGTAATTCTACGATCTCGGGGTTCATGGCCCCCTCCCCCCCCCATATCTCTCCACGAGACATAGAGCTGTAGTATCTAGAAGTGAAGGTAACTGGGCTTTCACGTCCAATTATTCTAGAAACACACACACATACACACACATACACACACACACACACACACACACACACACACACACAAAACACACAAAAATACCAATACAAAAGAAACAAATACACACACACACACAAATACAAAAAACGATAACATAATAACACACACACACACACACACAAACACATACACACACGCACACATACACACACACACAAAACACACAGAAATACCAATACAAAAGAAACAAATACACACACACACAAATACAAAAAACGATAACATAATAACACACACACACAAACACATACACACACAAACACATACACACACACGCACACAAGTGCACACAGACACACAGTAATGCATCCCTCTACATTTATGCATTATTCAAAGGGGAAAAATGCATGAATGGCCTACATATGAGAACGAGATTTATTGTACAATATCAAATTGCCTATAGAGAAGCGGTGATATGCGAGCGCTGTGCTTTATGTACATTCCATTCCTTGGGTCCCTCTTCGTCAAAAATGAATAAATAAGTAAACAAACAAATAAATAATTGAATAAAAAATAATGAAATTAGATAAAATGATAAATGAATAGATAAATAATAAAAGATAAATAAAGAATATATGAAATAAATTTTGTCATACAAGCTCACCCAAGCGTACAGCCATACCCGTCCAAATAAATAATTAAATAAATAAATAAAATAAATAAATAAATAAAATAATTATGAAAAAAATCACTTGATCATACCCACGCCCACAAATGTACAATCAGAACCACAACCCCGCCCGTAGACCAACAATCACGCCCACAACCATATCCACAGACTTCTACGTTCACCACACTCTTGGGCGTATAACTGAACCTCTATACACGCCCACAAACCTCCATTCACGCTCATTTCTATAAGACCCACACAGTGACGTCAGCATACCCATCCCGTTCTCTATTACCTTCTCCACCTCCCTCCCACTCCCTCCCTCCATCCATCCCTCCCTCACAATCAATCATGCAACTACTCCATATGAACCTGCCACTCTTGCCTAAACGAGTTGCGTGTGGAGGAGGGAGGAATGTGGAGGATAGTGGAAGGCAATGGAGGGAAGTTGGGGGGGGGTGAAAAGATGTCCCGTATGGAGTTGCAGAAGCCTGGAGGACAATGGAGGGGGATTTTGACTCCATAAAATGGCTTCCTGGTGCCTGGCGATTTTATTCTCGTTATTCTAATATTGTCTTCCATAGTGATCTTATCATACGTTTTCCTCTCTACATTACCCTGGTGGCGTAAAAGGAAGCGTGCTGGTTTCGCAATCGCTCAGTTGTGGGTTCGAGTCCCACACACCTATCCGATTTCCAACAAACGCAATGGGCAAAGGTTCGGCCGCAGCTACTCAGCGCCTCCTGGTGTACGCTTCTCACCTTATTGTCTAAGTAAATAAATAAAGAAATATGTAAATGTAATAAAATAGGTATGCCAAATTCTATCAAAATAATAACTATCATTCTTTAGATAAACTTTCATTCATTTAATTAATTTACTTTTTTAATTAAAGTATTTTTTGTAGTAATTATGAAAAAAAATCTTCAACTTCGAAAAGAAGTTGTTTAGCAATTTTGTGATTACTCTGACGGTAGTTGGCAACCCAGATGTTGTTATCATCATTATGACGTCACAAACTTTTGTGGATTGTGATTGGCTGAAGCTTTTTCAGCAAACTTATTACTTTGATAAGTAAAATATCGAACATCTTTTTGCCCAACTTTCCATTCCAGAACTGTAGTGGAAAAGTGGAGTGGGTGTGTGGAATGGGTATGCGGAGTGGTATGTTAAGTGGATATGTAGAGTAGGTATGTGGAGTGGAAATGTGGAGTAGAAGTGTGGAGTGGGTATGTGGAGTGAGTATTTGGAGTGGGTATGTGGAGATGGATATGTGGAGTGGGTATGGGGGTGGAGTGTGGATATCGCATGACATCATGAGCGTCAAAAAAAAAAATAAAAAAAAAAAAAAAAAAAAAAAAAAACATTGAAGTCATTAATAATTTTGTTCTAGTGTCGCCAGGTGATTTTATTCAGTTAAGAGCAACCTGTTGGTTAGGTTAAAGTAATCATTGTCTTTATTATGTCTCGCGTTAAAAATTTATATTCTTAAATTTCAGAACAACTTCAGACCATCTTCCCTATTTAGTGTATTACTCGACAGACCAAAGTATGTAAAGTCCGTCACGGTGGAGAAGAGATTAAACGCAGTTCAGCATATTCACCTGCACATCTGCTCGGTCTTTGAAATTAAATAACCATGAAATTTATTGCATATTTCCAAAACTTATTGGATATATATAGAGCAAAGGCATTGTATATATATCGAAATTCCAATGCATATATCGAAAATTTACTGCAGGTTTAGAATCTATTGTATATTGTTCATAAAAAAATGTATTGCATCTATTGGTGATTCATTACGCACAGTGGATATTCAATTCGAAAGGTGAGTCGTGTCCACTGACCCATTCAGTCCATTCAACCCATTGGTTGACTTTGGAGACAATGTTAATGTTTCTGTAAGACAATTTTATTTATGTGGGGTGGGAGTGTCATCAGTGGACAACTGTACATGTACTCATAAACATACATGTACACGCACACACACACACACACACACACACACACACACACACACACACACACACACACCTGAAAGGGCTATCTAAGAGTTCTTGTCCTCCATGTTCATGTACTCATAAACGTACATGAACACGTACACACACATATGCACATACAACGCGCATACGCCATCACACACAAAGACTTTGGCCTTAAATCGTCTGTTACTAGAATAATATATGTAATATGTGGCATCGTGATTAAGATTATTTTTTAAGAATGTTTATAATTTAAGGCATGTTCCGTGTTTTATTCGTCCCGAAGTTGTTTTTTTCTATTTTATTCTGTTTTACTATTCCATGTACTGTGTGGAAAACAAACAAAGAAACAAATAAACAAATAAACAATTCAATAAACATCTCAATAAACAAATAATTGATAAATGAATACATTATCAAATAAGTACGCAAACAAAAAATATAATAAACAAATTAATAAATATATAAATAGATAAACTAAACAAGTAAATATAAATCGCGAATGAAACTCTAAGTTCCGAAGCCTATCACTATAAGAACAATGAGCCTTATGTCCTCTAAGAATACGGCTCTGAATTCCTTCACATGGGATTAGTAGGATATGCTGAGATATTCTCAGATGTTTACTCCGAGGCGCCATTACAGGAATCATAAGAGACGGAAACAGCTCCTTAGAGCTTACGAACGTAAACAAAAGACGATCAACAAAGAGATTAGGATTCCTCTTAGGAGCATCCAGTCTCCTAAATAGCAACGATTTAATCCCACGAAAATGACCTCACAAATCCTATTGGCTACGATGACGCCAAAGGATTATATTCGCCCATGGGATCTTTATATATTTTGTTACGGTTAAAAATTATCATTTCATTCAATCAAAGGCAGTGCCCTGTCTTCACGCGATTAAAAACTGATTCAAGGATATAGCTGATAAGAACATATATGTAAGATCATTCGAGACCTGAACGAAGAATAATGAAAAGGATCGAACCTAATCTTTTTTTCATAAGGGATACGAATGGGTCGTTTTCAGTATATTTCGTCGTGTTTCAATGTTCACCGGACACGCATGATGCGAGATGACACTCATACTCTGTGTGTGTGTGTGTGTGTGTGTGTGTGTGTGTGTGTGTGTGTGTATGTGTGTGTATGTGTGTGTGTTTGTGTGTGTAGGTGTGAGTGTGTGGGTTTGTGTGCGTGTGTGTGTGTGCACGCGCGCGTGTGTGTAGGTGTCTGTGTGTGTGATACACACATAAGTAGGAGAACAAGTCCATAGTAAGATATGGAAAATACTCTTAAGAAAATAAGTGGACAACTAACTATCCCTTTCAATGATATGTGTATGTATATATAATACATACATATATCATTGAAAGTGATGGTTAGTTGTGCATTTATTTTCCTAAGAGTATTTTATATATGTCTAAGTATTGACTTGTTCTTCTTTGAAAGCAGAGGCACCCCATTATAGCTAAATCGCTATTTTAGGTACAAGACCCTTCTTCACTAACTTGGGAAATTCTTAATTTTTGGTTAGGGAAGAATGTTCCGCAGAATGGTTTGATGATATAACATTTTATATGTTTGTGTCCATACTTGCTCTTCACTGGGGGTGGGGGGGGGAGGTTAGCAGATAACTGGGAGAGGTGACTGGGTATTGGGAGAAGTTTCCGGGTAGTAAGGTCAGTGGCGTATTGTCGTATGCTTGGGGGAGCCTCTGGCTTCGGGCTGTGACGAAATGTCGCGTGCTTGTTTATGTGGCGTTTTGTCCTATACTTAAGTTTATGGTGTTTTGTCAACCTACCACTGCCTGAACTACCCGGTAACCTCTCCCAGTTATCCAGTAACCTATCCCAGTTATCTGGTAACCTCCCCCCTCCAGTGAAGAGTCAGTATGATCACAAAAATATAAAATGTAATATTATCACTGTATTCTTTGGAATATTCTTCCCCAGCCACAAAATAAGAATTTTCCAAGCTAATGATCTAGTCGCAATGACTACCTATAGTGGAGTCATAAATTTCCTTTCAAAGGAGAACAAGTCCATAGTAAGATATAGGGAAAATATTTTCAATAAGGTATACATAAGAGAAAATCTGCCGATTTATAGCACCCATATACATATATGCACACACACGCACGCACACACACACACACACACACACACACACACACACACACACACACACATACATATATATATATATATATGCTAATAAGAACACGGGTACGTGTGTTCACTTATGCAAATAGGCCACTTAGTGCAAAAAAAAAAAAAAATGAAGATGTTATATACGAAAGCGCTCTGCTTCGTTAAATTCTTTTTCCAAGTGGTCTACTTTGCATGTATATATAAACATATATATATATATATATATATATATATATATATATATATATATATATATATATATATATATATACATATCTAACACGCTTTGTGCTTTTTTGCCAAACAAGGGCCACCTCCTGAATTGCAAAATCGCAAAATCCAATCGAGTTTAATCCGGCTTGTTTTTCATCACTAATCAATCGACCAGTTGGAGGACTTGCTGAAACACCAGCTTTCCCTCGCTTCTGAAGTAGACTGTAATCGTTTACGTTTACTCTAGCCAACACGTCGAACGAGGTCAGCGGATAGTTAAACGCTATCAAATCGGGTCACAAAAAAAAAAGCCAAGGTCATGGCAGTTATCAAAATTTCATGAAGTCAACGTTCGAAAATTGAAGAACCGGAAGGTCAGTATCTATTTCAAGACTCGAAATTTTTTTGGGGTTATGGATTTTTTTTGTTTTTTATTTTATGGTATGATGTGAGCAATTGAAGAGGAATGACGAGGACTTCAGAGAAAGAAGAAGAAAAAGAAACGAAGTAGAAGTAGGGTCAGAATAAGAAGAAGGAAAAGAAATGCATGGCGACGGAGAAGAAAAAAGAAAAGAAAATGAAGAAGTTGAAGAAGAAGAAGAAGAAGAGAAAAAGAAGAAAAACAAGAAAGGAAAAAGCAAATAATAATAACAGACTAAATAAAGAAAATAATTTGAGGTCTACAGAAGACTCCAGAGCCATTAACAATCATTAATGAAAATTATATAATCAATTAACAATCAACAATTTAATGAAGCGGCCTTGCTGTGGATGTGCTGTGTCTTGCGACACTGCTTCTGACCCAGGGCAGTGGACAAGGTGCAAGGATGACCCGTCATCCAGGAGGTGCTCAGATGAGAGGGAGGGTGGAGGGATGTGGAGTGTATTCAGGGATGGAATGGGTGGAAATGATTTTATGCCTTTCCCTTTTTGGCTACCTCCCTTGTAAGGGGGAAAAAGCCTTGGTATATGTATGTATGTAACAATCAACAAATATTGGAAAAATAATTTAGGAAAAAACTGAGATAATAAAATATCGAACAAGAAACGAGATTCTGAATCAAATGCTGATTCACTAAATCAATCAATAGGTTAATCCTAGGTTAATTCAAGGTCATTCCAAGGTCAACAAATTAACCTTTTTGCTAACTACATGAATAATTTCACCGCAAGACGGTTTAGTTTAGTAACAAGACACTTAAAACCCAAAAGAGGGTTGAACTCAAACCCAATTAATCTACTTAATCCAAATGGTTTATCTAACCTCATTGGAGCAAAGACTAGATCAGGGGTTCTCAGCCTTACTTGGCCCATTCACCCCTTTCACCATTTGTCAGAATGTCATTCCCCCCCCCTTTCCAAGATTGTCTGTTTCAAAAGGTGCATTCTAAATAATATGCAAATATTACTAAAAACCCTTTTATTTTTTCCAAAGTAGTATATATTTTTCCCAAATTAGTATAAATCCAGCCCAGGTGACAGGCCAGATAGGCCAAAACCTATAATTGCATTCCTCACCCCGTAAGCTGACTGTGGTCACAAATCACCCCCAGAAACCCCAAAATTCCCCCCCTGGGGGTGAATTTCACCCTTAATGAGAACCCATGGACTAGATCATATATATCATATTCTTGCATCCGAGGAACATCTGTCATAGAATGGGAACCATGTGCCCCAAATCCATAAACCTTCAATCGTGTGGGTGAGGAAGGTCAAGCTATCTCCCCCAATGGGGGAGAAGGAAATCAAACCCTCCCCCCCCCCCGGAAGTTGAAGGCCGCTTCCGTCCGTGATTGAACGGTAACCTCGTCAACTGGACGTCCGATCGGATTGACTATCCTTCAACTCCAGAAGACACAAATCGGCGCAAAATCGAAGAGTTAACCGTATGACGTCACATCCGGTGTCAGTGCCGACCACAGGGAGAGAGAGATAGACAGATAGAGGGAGAGAGAGAGTAAGAGAGAGAATGAGAGAAAGATGATGAAGGAGTGGGAGAGGGGGGAGAGGTGCAGAGAAATGGGGACAGAGGGACAGTGAAAGAGAGAAAGAGAGACAGAAGAAGAGAGGGAGAGATGCATCGGGAGACTGCCTGAGAGTTTGTAAGAGAAGATTTTCAGAATGGGAGAAGGGTGAGTGCGGCTAGGCGCTCTCGATTGTTTTCATCTTACAGCATTACATGTTTGGGTTAGGTTAGGTTAAGTATGGTTAGGTTAAGTTAGGTTAAGTCAGGTTATGTTAGGAGTCAGGTTAGGTTAGGTTAGGCTAAGTCAGGTTAGGTTAGGTTAGGTTAGGTCAGATTAGGCTACGTCAGGTTCGGTTAGGTTAGGTTATGTTAGGTTAGGTCAGGTTAGGCTAAGTCAGGTGCGGTTAGGTTAGGTCAGGTCAGGTTAGGTCAGGTTAGGTTTGATGAAGTTTCACGGACATTTGATTGTGACCCAATTTGCCCCCTTCCATACCAGATGATACTTTTCCTTGTCTTTCACACTCCCGCAATGATATTTTAGCTTTTTTTTTTTGCCAAGAGAAGAAAAAGGGGCAAGAAGAGGAGGTGGTAGAGAAATAGGTAGAAGATGAGGAGGAAGAAGGGAAAAAAGAGAATGAAGAGGATGAAAATGAAGAGGAAAAAGAGGAGAAAAAAAAGGAGGCAGATAATGAAGATAAAGAAATGGAGGAAAAGGAGGAGGAGGAGGGGAAAGAGGAGGAAGATGACGAGGAGGAGGAGGAGAAAGTGCCTCCATATAGTCCCTCCCTATTCTAACTTTTCATATAGATGGAGCCCTCCATATGGGCCCTCCACAGGGGCCCTCCGACACTATCCTCCATTCAATGGAACAGTAACCAACTCAGGTCGATCCCAACCTCCATGTTGGGACTCCATCTTCACGTGTGGAGGCTGGGTGAGAGTGAGAGTGAGAGTGAGAGTGAGAGTGAAAGGAACGATTGAGAAGACGGGGACAGACCTTCCCCTGAAGTGAGCCAACTGTTATTAGAATATATATATATATATATATATATATATATATATATATATATATATATATATGTAAATATATATACATATATATGTATGTATACACACCTACACCCACCCACACCCACACACACACATACACAAATATATATATACATAAATATATATATATATATATACATATATATATACATATATAGTTCAGAATATCTCCACCCCTTCTCATAGCCCTTCACAACCTTTCGAATTTATCCTCATTTCTCCTGAGACCCTCCATATCTATCTCTCCCTCCCTCCCTCCTTCCGTCACGGATGCTGGTTCCCTACAACTACGCCCAAACGTCGAGTCCCTTTTATGAAGATCCCCGGCGCAGACCCCCTGAGCCCCCTTACGGCAGCCCCAGCCCCAGCCCCAGCCCCCTCACACAAAGCCCCCTCCCTCCCCTTCTTACACAAAGGCCATCTCCTCTCTTCCTCCTCCTCCTCCCCCCCTCTTTATGCCAAAAAATTCGAACTACGCTCCATCCTCTTCCTCCTTTTCCTCCTCCTCCCCCTCCTCTCGTTTTCAGAACACGTCTTTTGCCACTTCACTTACGCTGGACAAACTTTCATGAAATTGTGTCCTCATTTATTTATTTATTTACTTTTCCTCTCTTTATTACTTAGATCTGTGGCTTGTTCATAATAGGTCCCCTCCCCCAACCCGAAACATAATACATTACCAAGTACCAATATATCACATAT
>NC_134818.1:32268229-32275729 GCF_046742065.1 Oratosquilla oratoria
TTTGACCTTTGAGGCTGAATCTGATATGAATATCTCTGAGTAAATCGGACGCTTTGATAGGGTGAACCAAAAAATGTTGGCAGTAATTATTTATTTATCTGTTTATGTACTCGATTATTTGTTTTGCGTTGACGTATATCATAATTTTTTGTGTGTACGTAAATACGCGCGCGTGTGTGTGTTTATGTGTATGTGTGTGTGTGTGTACTATTCGCCACGTATTGGATCACATGATGGACTCGTGATCGACAGTTATATATAAATATATATATATATATATATATATATATATATATGTATATAAGTGTATATATATGTATACAAGTGTATGCTTGTAACCACGAGGAAAATAAAGATCGGAATACTGAACGTTTTCGTTTATTAAGACATTTTCAAAGTACATAGTGTCACAACAAAAAATAACTAAAATAAAATAATATAGAAAACAGGAGAGGTCACACAACGTAAATACGAAAGGAATATCTTACAAAGAAACAAAAATATAAAAACAATAAATAAAATGGGTGACAATTGAAACAGGTGAAAAAATGTCACACAGCATAAACCATAAGGATGACAAATGACAAGGTGAAAAAAAAGAACATTCAACATAAAAGATAATAACAAGAAATAAGAAGGGTGACAATTGACACATTTTATTAAAAAAAAAGATTGACTTAAAAAGAAACAAATTATATACATATGCATACATACATATATATATATATATATAAATGTTGACTTACAAAGAAACAAATTACATACATATGCATACATACATATATATATATATATATATAATGGAAAATAATAATAACAAGAAAAAAAAAATGGATGACAGATGACACAATTGTCACCCTTCTTATTCCTTGTTATTATCTTTTATGTTGAATGTCCTTTTTTTCACCTTGTCATTTGTCATCCTTATGGTTTATGCTGTGTGACATTTTTTCACCTGTTTCAATTGTCACCCATTTTATTTATTATTTTTATGTTTTTATATTTTTGTTTCTTTGTAAGATAATCCTTTCGTATTTACGTTGTGTGACCTCTCCTTTTTTCTATATTATTATATTTAAGTTATTCTTTGTTGTGACACTTTGTACTTTGAAAATGTCTTAATAGACGAAAACGTTCAGTATTCCGATCTTTAATTTCCTCGTGGTTACAAGCAAAAATCTTTATTCACGTGTTTTATGTGATTACTGTTGCATATATATGTATATATATACATACATATATATACTTATATATATATACATATATATATATATACATATATATATATATGTATACACACACACACACAAATACTTACCCACATCAACTATGCGTGTCTAAATGCTATTATGTAATTTTCCAGGCTTTTCCAGTATAGATAATAAGTAAGCAAACAAACAAATGAATACATAAAATAATCCCGGATTCGCATACATAAATCTAATTTACTTATACATTAACATTATTACTATTTCTATCATTAATATTCACTTCACTGTGTATGTATGGGAGGGGGACTCCAGGATACTGTCTATATTTTGTTATATGGACACTACATTACATATATATATATATATATATATATATATATACATATATATATATATATATATATATATATATATATATATATATACACACACTCGTATATTATATATACAGTGATGGTGAAAGTGGTGATGCTGATACTGGTGATGGTGATTTTGGTGATGGAGTGGTCATCTCCAGCACTACTAACACTATCACCATTAATTGTCATTTTTTTTGTCGCCATTGTCCTATCACTCCCTCTACCACTAAAAAATTATCACCATAAACAGCATCGGCACTGCCATCATTATCACCATTTCTCTTTCGTTTCATTTGCCATCACCACAATCACCACCATCATTATTACAACCACTATCATCCCTATCACCACCATCATCATCATCACCACCATTATCATCATCACCACCACCGACATCACTACTAACATTACCAATATCACTACCATCGTCATTATCACCACTATCATCACTATCACCACCATCGTCATCACTGTCACCATCATCATCACTACCACCGCCATCACCACCATCATCACCACTATCACTAACATCACTATCATCACTATCACCACCACAATCATCATCACCATTATCACCACAACCACCATCATCATCAACATAACAACTATCACCATTTACTATCACCTTCACCACCACCACCACCACCACCACAAAAAAACAAAAACAAAAAAAAACACGACGGCGACTACTACTCAACCACCATTTCCACCACTGTTTACAACCAATTCCACCAGCCCAATTTCCGCCATGAACTGCCAACAATTCCACCACCCTACCGACCCTAAAGCTCCTTTTACATTTCATGAATAAAATCAATAGACATTTCCTCTCCCGCATTCCCGATTTTAATCGCACACAATCCAAACACGCTCAACACGATTCCAATCTTTATGGCCATGGAGGGAGGGAGGGAGGGACCGAGGGATGGAGGGAAATAACGGAGGTGGAGGTAATGGAGATAGTAGTGTAACGGATGTGGAGGTGTAACGGAGTTGGAGGTGGAGGTGTAACGGAGGTGGAGGTGGATGTGTAACGGAGGTGGACATGGAGGTGTTAAGGTGGAGATGGAGGTGTAACGGTAGTAGAGTTGGAGGTGTAACGGAGGTGGATATGTAGCAGATGTGGTGTGACGGAGGTGGAGATGGAGGTGTAACGGAGGTGAAGGTGGAGGAAACGGTAATGGAGATGGTGTATCGGAGGTTATGGATTTATAACAGAGGCAAGATGATGCAGTAACGGAAATGGAAATAACAAAGGTGATGGTGGAGTTGTAACGGAGGCGGAGGTGTAACGGAGGTAGAGTAACGGAGGTGATTGATGGGGTAACAAAGGTGAATATGGCGGTTCTCAAGGTGGATGTGGAGGTGTAACGGAGGTACAGTGAGGTAATGAATGTGACAGTGGATGTAACGAAGGGGGTAGATGTAACGGAGATGGAAGCCGAAGTGTATTTGTGTGTGTGTGTATTTGTATATGTGCATGTGTGTGTGTGTGTGTGTGTGTGTGTATATTTGTGTGTGTGCGTGTGTGTGTGTGTGTGTGTGTGTGTGTGTGTGTGTGTGTGTGTGTGTGTGTATGTGTTTGTGTATATTTGTGTGCGTGCGTGCGTGCGTGCGTGTGTGTGTGTTTGTGTGTGCTTGTGTGTGCTTGTGTGTGTGTATGTATATGTTTGTGTGTGTGTATGTGTATATGTTTGTGTGTATGTATGTGTATATGTTTGTGTGTGTGTATGTGTATGTATGTATTCTATGCATGTGTGTGTGTATGTGTGTGCATATGTGCATGTGTGTATGCAGGTGTATCAAAGAAAAAACCTAACCCTAGTCTCAATTCGGGCAAAATGTCCGGTCTAAACGGGGGACAAAATTATCTGACCCAGCGAGTTCCCTCCTACCCAATAAGGACCTAAAATGCGCCCTCTATTCAGTCCATTGCCTTCCATTACAGTAAATATTATTTATCACAATATCTTCTCTCTTTCATTTCTCTTTTATCACCTCCCCCCTCTCTCTTCTCTCCATCCCATTCTTCCATCCCTATCTATTCTCCTTCCACCATTTCCCCCCCTTTCCCCCCCCTTTTTATGACATTTATATTAATTCACTTGGTGAGTGAGTGGTCATAGAACTCGTAGGAGGGGGGAGAGGGGGAAAGAGGGGGAGAGGGGAGGGGGGAGAGAGGGGGAAGGGAAACATGATCCGGAGGGAGCAAGCGTGTATGTATGTATGTATGTATGTATGTATGTATGTATACGAGATAGAGAGGAAAAAAGTGGAGCATTCAGGGCAAACGAATATAAATCATAATTTTGCAAGAGAATACGACCCCGGTGACATTTTTAGTGTGGGCTTTGTGGTCGTACCCCGGAGTCGCTGGTTGGTTGGTTAGTTGGTTGGTTGGGTGGTAGATTGGTTGGTTTATTGGAGGTAATTGTGGTGGTGGTAGTTATGTTAGGGTTGTGGTGGTGGCTGTGGTGGTGGCTGTGGTGGTGGTTGTGGTTGTGGTGGTAATTATGTGTGGTGGTGGTGGTTGTGGTGGTGGTTGTGGTAATGATTGTCGCTGGTTGATTGGGTGGTGGATTGGTCGTAGTGGTTGTGGTGGTGATTACAGTGATGGTTCCGTTGTTGGTTGTGGTTATGGTGATTATGGTGGTGATTATTGTGGTGGTGGTAATTATGGTGGTGGTTGTGGTGGTTATGGTGATTATGGTGGTGGCAATCGTGGTGATCGATGGTGGTGATGATGGTGATAACAATGGTGCTGGTGATACTGTTACTGGTGATACTGGTGCTGGTGGTACTGGAGGTAGTGGTGATGGTGGTAGTGGTGGTGAAAGGCCTCCTCAACCGGCGGTGTGTCTGATGTGGTTATGATGGTGACAATGGTGGTTCAAAATAACACCGTGATGAAAGACGGAGCCGACGAACGGGGGCAGAGGAAGGGAGAGGGAACAAAGGAACAGAAGAGAGAGAGAGAGAGAGAGAGAGAGAGAGAGAGAGAGAGAGAGAGAGAGAGAGAGAGAGAGAGAGAGAGAGAGAGAGAGAGAGAGAGAGAGAGAGAGAGAGAGAGAGAGAGAGAGAGAGAGAGAGAGGAGGGAGAGAGAGAAAGGAGGGAGAGGGGGAAGGAAGAAGAGAGAGGGTGAATGAGTGAGAGAAGTAATAGGTAGGATGGAGAGAAGGGAAAGAGAAGAGAGAAAGAGAGAGGTGAGGAAGAGAGAAGAGAAAGAGAGGGAGACGGAGAGAAGGAAGAAAGAGGAGAGAGGGGTGAATGAGAAAAGGAGGAAGTAGAATGGAGAGAGGGGAGAGAAGGAAAGAGTGGGAGAGGGGAGAGGAAGAGGGAGAGGGAAGAGGAGGAGGGGGAAAGGGGGAATGTGTGAGAGAAGGAGGCAACAGGATGGAGAGAGGGAAGAGAGAGGGGAGAGCTGGAGGAGGGAGGGGGAGAGGGAGATGAAAGAGGAGGCGGGGAAAAAGGGGAGAATGAAAGACACGGGAGGGGGAGAGGGGGACGGGAGAAGAGGAGGGGGAGTGGGAGAGACCGGGGAGGGGAATAGCTGTAGAGGAAGAGGAAGAGGGGGGCGGAAAAGGAGGAGGGAAGAGGGGGAGGGAAAGAGGGTGAAGGGGGAGACGGGGGTGAAGGATACTGGTAAGGGAGGGAGAGGTAGAAAAGGAGAGAAATAGAGGGAGAGAGAGAGAGAGAGAGAGAGAGAGAGAGAGAGAGAGAGAGAGATGGGAGAGGGGGAGAAAGACAGACAGAGGGAGAGAGAGAGAGAGAGAGAGAGAGAGAGATGGAGAGAGAGAGAGATGGAGAGAGAGAGATGGAGAGAGAGAGATGGAGATAGAGAGAGATGGAGAGAGAGAGAGAAAGAGAGAGAGAGAGAGATGGGGAGAGAGGGAGAGAGAAAGAGATAGAGAGATATTGAGAGAGAGAGCGAGCGGATGCAGCGTGCCACGTACCCAAGGGAGAGGGGGGAGAGGGGGGGAGAGGTGGGAGAGGTCGAAATGTTGTTTTACTAACCCGTTTACCATTCAACTTTTACCCTCCTTATTCAATTGCGTCAGAAATAAACCAATTATGAGAAGCATGTAAGGCAAGCTATGCAAAAAAGACAAGCGAAACAAAGCAAAGCGAAGCGAGGCTAAGCCTATGCTCGGAGAAGCTAGGCTCGGGTTGGCTAGGCTCGGCTAAGTTAGGTTTGGCTAAAGTTAGCTAAGCCAAACAAGGCAAAACTAGAAAAATCCATTCTAAGTAAGGCTTAACAGCCCGAAGACATATCACAGCAAAGCAAAGCAAAGCCAAAGAAAACAAAGCAAAGACAAACAAAACAAAGAAAAGCAAAGCCAAACAAAACAAAGCAAAGACAAACAAAACAAAGCAAAGCGAAGCCAAACAAAACAAAGCAAAGGAAAACAAAGACAAAACGAAACTAGGCAAGACGAAGTAAGACAAATCAAGACTAAACATAGCAAAGTAAGGTGAAGCAGAGCGAAGCAAGGCAAAGTGAAACGATGCAAAGCGAAGCAAACCGAAGCAAGACGAAGCAAACCGAAGCAAAGCGAAGTACACTGAAGGAAGTCGAGGCAAAGAGAAGATGAACGAATCAAACCGACGCAAAACAATACAAGACAAAGCAAAGCAAAGCAAAGCGAAGCAAAGCGAAACGAAGCAAGCGTAGAAGACTACAATCGTGATGGGGGGGGGGCGAGGGGGTGAGGTGGATTGGAGGACTCGAGCCGAGTGAGTTTACAACCCGCCTTTACAGTTGTCCGGGAAGTCTCGACGACCCGAGGTTCCATAGACACAGAACATGATGTGAATGCATATACGCCTCTACTCATGCGTACATGCACAATGTGTATGTACACATGTGTATACAAGGGCCTGTGTGCAGTTGTACATACACACACACAATTAATTCATATTTGGCTCTGCGGCCAAGAATAGAATAGGACTTTGAAATACCAGTTTGTCGGCCCATACATACATACATACATACATACATACATACATACATACATACATACATATATATATACATGTATAGACATATATATATATATATATATTATATATATATGTATACATATATAATATATATATATATATATGTATATATATATATATATATAATATATATATATATATATATATATATATATGTGTGTGTGTGTGTGTGTGTGTGTGTGTGTGTGTGTGTGTGTGTGTGTGTGTGTGTGTGTGTGTGTGTGTGTGTGTGTGTGTATTATGATCTAAAGCAATGAATGGGCCAATTATCTTCAGACAAAGTTTGATGTAATGTATATCCACACAACGACCACAATCTCCCGTTCCAAATCACAAATCATACGAACATTCCATTAATCTAGTAGCTACTTCTAAGCGTCTATCTAGAATTACAGAGTTCTACACAACAGGCACATATATATCTATTCAAAATAGCCTAACTGTTCATTTCCAAATGTTCAACACATCTTATCTCAGCCTCCCTGTGCATTTTATGTGACTTTAATGTTCACAATGTTCACTGGTACTGGTGTTCACGTTGTTCAATTCGCCCTTCCATGTCAATTGGTTTTTAATTTGGCTATTCTCTTATTGATATACTTTTGATCCAGAATTCTTCGTCCGGTTGATTAATCAAAAAATTCTGTTCAGCTACATGGAAGCCCTGCTCACGTTACCGAAGTATCACTACGCTTATATCTTTTCTTCAAAATCTCTCTAACTATGGGCGTCATCGGTAGCGTGCTGGTCTCACATTCGCTTAGTTGAGGGTTCGAATCCCGCACTCTTCTACGATTCCCAGTAAAGACTATAGGGCAAAGGTGACGGCTTCGGCCGCAGCTACTCACTGCCTCCTGGCGTAGTCTTCTCCCCTTCCTTCATCACATTCAAAAACACAGAATGCTCTAGGATTTTGTATATGTATTGT
>NC_134818.1:32280729-32288229 GCF_046742065.1 Oratosquilla oratoria
AAAACTACATTATTTTGTATCACCATAAATATAAAGGATTACAAAGGTGGATCATGCCGACAGGAGACCTTTTGGTCCATAACTAGGTCGGATGCGAGAAAAAATTATAATAATGATAAATAAACAAATAAATAAAATTCTAATAATATAAATAATAATAAAATAAATAAATAAATGCATAGGTATAGTTAAATAATAAACAAAGGGGTAAATAGTAAATAATAATAAATTGACATATAACTAATAATAAATGAAAATCAAACAAATAATAATAAGTAAATAATAACAAACAAACAAATAATATAGAATAAAATTCAGTCATTACAGCATCTTGCTTATATAAATTAATTGATAAATGAATAAAAAATAATAGTAAATCCACCTATTCATATACCCAGGGTTCCACCTTACAAGGGCAGTAGCCAAACCAAAAGGCATATATCCACTCCCGTCCATTCCACTCCCGTCCATTCCACTCCCATCCACCAACCCTCCCTCCCTCTCATCTTAGCTCCTCATGGATGACAGGTCATCCCTGTATCCCGTCCACTGCCCTGGGTCAGAAACAATGCAGCAAGACACAGCACATCCACAGCAAGGCCGCTTCACTTAATCGGCGACCCATCCTCTCCGTCTCCTCATGCAGAAAAAGAGAAAACGGGAAAAAATACCTTCGAGCTACGTCAAAATGTTATTCACACATAACCATTCCAAAGCTCACCATTCCCGCCCACTCCCTTCCTTGTATCTTAGTATCACAGTATACGTAGCTGTATACTGTATCACAGTATACATAGCTATTCTCCAATCATCCCTATCTCTTCCCTTCTCCCTTCCTTGCTCGACAGACATTCCCTCTTGCTCAACGCCCCTCTACCCCATCCATCCATCTCATCCTCGGTCGTCCCCTCAAGTTTACTCCATCCACCCCAACTCAGCTCTCCTCCTCGCCTTTTCACTTTTCACTCTATCCAACCTTTCAACCCTTACTATAATTCTCAGACACTTTATCTCAAACACATTTAAACATTTCCTCTTTGTCTCTTTATTCCAAAACTCTGTCCCATACAGTGCTGTCGGTACAATCAGTCCTTCATATAGCCTCCTCTTTGCATCCATTCTCAAAGTTCTATTTCTCATGACTTTTTAAACCCCAAAGCATTTACTCGATTCTCATTCTACAATTTACCTCCACCTCCACTCTTTTTCCTACCACACGCGACCCCAAGTACATAAATCTATCCAATTCCTCCAGTCTCTCTCCTTTAAGATTTACTTCCAACTTGCTGCCATCCTCTCCCCTTGTACATTTCATCACCTTGCTTTTACCTACATTTACCTTCAACTTTCTCCTATCGTATACCTCCCCCAAATTCCGTCACTGACTCCCTTAATCCCTCCTCTGACCCTGTCACAAGCGCAGTGTCATCAGCAAACAGCAACTGGCTCGCCTCCCATTTTCTGCCGTTTTCTTTATTCACCTCCAGTTCCCTGTCCATTACCCTCGCATCTACCTCCCGTACCACCCCGTCCACACCTTGAACAGCCATAAATAAATGCACAAATATTAAATAAATGATGTAAAATAAAGCAGATAACCATATCGAACATTTCCATAATCCTATGTGACAGTATCGTCTCAATTTAATATCCTTAATAACAATAGTAACAACACCAATACAAATTAAAATAATAACACTATTATAAAACAATAACATTAATAATAATGGCAATAACAATAATGAAAATAACAATAACACAATAATAATATAAAACAATATTACTAATAATAATGATAACAATATTAATAATAATAATGACAACAAACAAGGATTACAATGAACTATAGAAATAGGCACCCTCCTTTCCACTGACAACTGCCAGAATACATTGACACCTGCGTCAACAAAACAAACGGTTGACCATAAAACCACGAACTCACCGATGCAAGACTTCGGAGGGAGTGGGGGGAGGAGGGGGAGGGGGAGGGGGGAGGGAAGGGGGTAGACCTATACACGAAATCCACACACAACGTCTCGTCTGTCAGCTGTTAGTTAACATCGTCAATACGGTTACCTTGTTTGTCAACGTTGTTATGATTATAGCTAATATTAGAATGTGTTATTGGTGTTTTAAGATGCGGACCCCGTGTGAAGGGGGCCTAAGGTCGTGACCCTCTTTATACCCCAAAAACACCCTCTCAAGTGACTAAGACTGTCCGTGTTTAACCAAAAGAAAATATCACAATAATACGTTACCGTGTTGAAGAGGGTAAAGGACCCCCATCAAGGGAGGGAAGGGAGGAAAGGGATGGGGTGGGGGAGTTCGCGAGGAGGAAGAGCCCTGGGGGGGGGATGGGAGGGGAGTGGGGGGTCTTGTAAGAGACCCCGAAAATAAATCACAGTTCCGCTACGACGACACGAAGCGGTTGGCATTTTTATGTCGCTCGGGAACCATTGTCGGGAGATTAAGATGTACCGCTCGCTTGGCCTGCACGTAAGAGGGGACCGGGGACGAAGAGGATATGGGAAGGTGGAGGGGAGGATATGGGAGGGTCGAGGACATGGGGGGGGTGAAGATAGGGGAGGAAATAAAGAAGGGACGGGGAGGGGCAGGGGAGGATATGGGACGGTGGAGGGGAGGATATGGGAGGGTCGGGGACGTGGGGGATAGGGGAGGGGCAGGGTAGGATATGGGACGGTGGAGGGGAGGATATGGGACGGTGGAGGGGAGGATATGGGAGGGTCGGGGATGTAGGGGAGAAGATAGGGGAGGGAATAGAGGAGGGACGGGGAGGGGTAGGGGAGGATATGGGACGGTGGAAGGGTGGATATGGGAAGGTCGGGAACGGGGGGGGGGAGATAGGGGAGGGAATAGAGAAGGGACGGGGAGGATATGGGACGGTGGAGGGGAGGATATGGGAAGGTCGGGGAGGTGGGGGAAGATAGGGGAGGGAATAGAGAAGGGACGGGGAGGGGGAAGAGACGGAATGGGAGGGAGGAGGGGAGGGGGAGGACGGGGGGTGGAGGGGAAGATAGGGGAGGAAATAGAGAAGGGATGGGGATGGGAGGAAATGGGAAGATGGAGGGGAGGATAAGGAGGTGGGGAGTGAAAATAGGAGAGGAAAGAGAGAAGGGATGGAGATGGGAGGACATAGGAGGGTGGAGGGGGGTAGCAGAAGTGGGGGTGAAGATAGGGGAGGAAAGAGAGAAGGGATGGGAGGGTAGAGGGGAGGATATGAAAGGTGGAGGGGAGGATAAGAAAAGAAGGAGGATGGGGAGGGGGAAAGGGAAGGATAGGGAAGAATAGAGGAGGATAGGAGAGGAGAGGAGGGAGGATAGAGGAGGGAAGGGGGAGGGATAGGGGAGGGGAGGGGGAGAATAGGGGAGGGTGCAGGAGAGAGGAGAAGTAGGTAGGGGTGGTGGAGAGTAAGGGAGGAAATAGGGAAGGGAAGGGGGGATAAGGGAAGGTGGAAGAGAGAGGAGAGAAAGGTAGGGGAGGTGGAGAGTGGGGGGGGGAGGAAGGATAGGAGTAGGAGAGGAAATAGTGAAGGGAAGGGGAAGGATAGAGAGGGGGAGGGAGGTAAAGGGGTACGGGGAGAGGGGAGGAATGGGGGAGAAGGAGGGGAGGGGGAGGGGGAAGGGAGGAGGAGGAGGGGAGAGAGAGGGGAGGGGGGTATGGAAATGTATTAGTCTGTAAATGTACGTATGTCTGTGTGTTCTGGCGTGATGTGTTTATACTCGTAGCTGTATATTAGCTGAGATTAAGTTGCTGTTTGTTAACCTCAGCGTGCATGCCCGCGTGCGTGCTCAGCGGTTGTGCGAATATGCAATTGTGTACGTTTTTTCGCGTGTGTACATGTGTATGTGTGTGTATATATATGTATACGAATATAAGCGTGCGTATACTTTTATCTAGAGAATGACAAGTTTCTAATTAAAATATCATAAGTCTAGAATTTCATTAGCATGTAACAAAAACTCGAAATGTTTAATTAAACCTTGTATAAGAAACATCTCGATATCAGATTATTAACACAATATTTTTACAAAGTCACGATCGTGGCCCAGCGTATTGGATCGTTTTATGGACTTGGACATCACCTATGACTATGCACCATTCCTTTATTAGTGTGCCAACGCTCGAACCCACGTCTAAATACGACAGCTACCGGTGACGACTCCTTGGCTTGGTAGTCCGAGTACATAGGGCCAAGGTGACGATATTGGTCAAAGCTAAGGGCCTCCTGGCGTGAGGTCGTCCTTACTCGAAGGAACGCGTGAAAGATGGACCGTCACTAAAGGCGTCATCACACTGGGCTTTTTTTCCTCCAATCTCCAATTAATCGGGGACACCGCCAACCTCCATCACTTTTTCCGCCGTAAAATCACTTTAGCAAACTATTTTGTTTTCTCAATAAAAATACATAGAATGTCATTTGGTGTGATGGAGGAAAGTTATTTTTCTTCCAGGATATCAAACTCCTTCCTTCAGAAGCTGCGGGCTGCAAATTTGCTCCGACAGTCGGAGGAAAAATAGCCCAGTGTGATAACGTCTTGTACAAGAGATGGTACTCGTATGTATCGAAAAATCGAATTATATTTCTAATTTCTACTATTACTACTACTACTACTACTACTACTACTACTACTACTACTACTACTACTACTTTTTTTATTATTATTATGATACGACCTCCATCCTCGTGGAACTGTGTGGTGGAAGCAGCAGGGTCTGTCTCCCACAGATACAGTTTATTGGCCCCTCTCCCGCCAATGACTGTGGTAGACTACTACTACTACTACTACTACTACTACTACTACTACTACTACTACCACTACTACCTCTACCACTACTTCTACTACTACTACTACTACTACTACTACTACTATCATTGGTTCTCGTGATGTACTGGTATTGGTATTGATTGGACAATGTCCATTTATTTGTTCATTCTCAATTATTTTTACTACTTTTTCATATTATTTCATCTTATTAACCAATTATTCATTTTCTATTCGTTTATTCATCTTTCTTTATTCATTCGTTTATTTATCTGTCATTATAATTTTTTTATTATTTCAAACCCACAAGGTAGGCAACACGCGCTCTCTCTGTCATGATATCAAATTAGTACGAAAGATAATTAAGACGTGAGACAAACATACAAACGAACATCAACATGGAAACACACCGTGTTTATGAGCATGTGTATATGTAAATGTGTGTGTGTGTGTGTGTGTGTGTGTGTGTGTGTGTGTGTGTGTGTGTGTGTGTGTGTGTGTGTGTGTGTGTGTGTGTGTGTGTGTGTGTGTGTGTGTATGTGTGTGTGTTTATGTGTGTGTGTGTGTGTGTGTGTGTGTGTGTGTGTGTGTGTGTGTGTGTGTGTGTGTGTGTGTGAGTATGTGTATGTTGTGCGAGTGTGCGTGCATGTGTGTGTATGTGTATGTGTGTGTGTATGTGTGAATATGTGTATGTTGTGCGAGCGTGCGTGTGTGTGTGTGTGTGTGTGTGTGTGTGTGTGTGTGTGTGTGTGTGTGTGTGTGTGTGTGTGTGTGTGTGTGTGTGTGAATATGTGTGTGTGTGTGTGTGTGTGCGTGCGTGCATGCGTGCGTGCGTGTGTGTGTGTGTGTGTGTGTGTGTGTGTGTGTGTGTGTGTGTGTGTGTGTGTGTGTGTGTGTAAGCGTGTGTGTGTGTGTGTAGGAACATAAGAACATAAGAATAGAGGAGACTGCAAGAGACCATAAGGCCTACACTAGGGAGTTCCATCTCCCTTACCACCTTTCATCCCAATCCATAAATTGATCTAATCTTGTCTTAAAACAACCAATTGTTTCAGCGTTCACTAAATTGTTTCTAAGTCTATTCCATTCGTTAACCACTCTGTTGGTAAACCAGGTGTGTGTATGTGTGATTCACCTTCGTCTTTGGATCACGTGTTGGACTCGTGATCGACAGCTATTTCCCTCCCGGAAGAGAGCTCAGAGATCGTATGACCGATCTACTCGTATGGGTAATGCTATGACCTTACACACACACACCCAACTCCCGCCCACGAGAGTTGGAGTAACGACACGAAGCGCAGCGATACTGAAATAATTTCAGCCCTGGGCAGGATTCGAACCAGGTACTGCCGGTACCACCATACTGACAGTCTGGTACTCTACCAACCGCGCCACCGAGTGTGTGAGTGTGTGTGTGTGTGTGTGTGTGTGTGTGTGTGTGTGTGTGTGTGTGTGTGTGTGTGTGTGTGTGTGTGTGTGTGTGTGTGTGTGTGTGTGTGTGTGTGTGTGTGTGTATGTGAGCGTAATCATAATAATTTAAACCCTATTTTGAGCTTGGATTTGTCCAGCGATCCCTGTGGTACTGTGCCCCTTGCACGCAATTCCCCTTAATGGACGTGACATTATTCCCATTGTTTAATAAGTACAATCGCAATATTTTCGCGCAAATAAATGGTCTAATTTGAATTTGAATCTCAACTCTGGCAGCCCCCCCACTCCTCCCCTTCACTCCTCCTCCTCCTCTTCTTCCTCCTCCTCCTCCTTCTCCCTCCACCTACTCCCACCAGGAATTCCTCTACATTTTGTGTTTCCTATCACTCCACTTTCCTCCTCCTCCCTCTCAACCTTCACTCCTCTTCCTCCATTTCCTCCTCCATCTCCTCCTCCTCCACTTCCAGGAACACCTCCACATTTCGTTCCTCTTTTAACTCCACTTTCCTCATTCTTCCCTCTCACCTTCCCTCCTCTTCCTCTATCTCCATCTCCTCCCATCAGGAAGACTTCCATACTTCGTACCGCTTCTCACTCCATTCTACTCCTCCTTCCCAACCCTCACTCCATCCTCCTTTAGAACTCCTCCTCTTTTTAGTAATTACCTAACAATTTAACCAAGATTTTTCCTAACCACGATCACCATCACCGTCACCATCACCATCACCAGTTCTTGTGATACTCATCTCACTATATCCTCCATTTTGAATACCCAACCTCCTCCTCCTCCTCCTCCTCTTCCTCCTCATTTCTCACCTTCCTCCCCAAAATATGATTTAATTTAATTTCATTAGGGGGTGACCTGATGGTATAACTGGATGCGTGCTGGCCTTGTATTCACTTAGTTGAGGGTTCGAATCCCGCACTTCTTTCCGATTCCCAGCAGTGACTGATACCTCCCCCAACAGTCCAAGCGCATAGGGCAAAGGCGACGGCTTCGGCCGCAGCTAATCAGCGTCTCCTGTTGTAGGTTTCTGACCTTCACCTTTATTTTAGGTAAACCAGCACAAGCGCCTCTATCTTCTCTCCATATTCCCTTTCAGTAGGCACCTATCTTCTCTAACATATACCACCCTCATACCACACAAACCTTCTAACACTCTTCTAACACTTCTGCAGCTTAGATATCTCTACCCCACACTGTACTAACTAACCTACACCTACACATTCGACAGGTGTCTACAGGTGTCGCTGGGTTTCGCCTGGAAGACCCCAAGACCCCTTG
>NC_134818.1:32298229-32325729 GCF_046742065.1 Oratosquilla oratoria
GACGCCCACTTCGGCGCCATTGATCTCGAAGGAAGAGTGGGAGGATTGGGGAGGGATTGGGGAGGGATTGGGAAGAAATTGGGGGATTGGGTGGGAATTTGGGGAGATGATTGGGGAGGATTGGGGGATTGGGAGAGGTTGGAGGATGGGAGGGATTGGGAAGAGATTGGGGGATTGGGTGGGAATTTGGAGTAGGAATTGGGGAGGGGATTGGGGGATGGGGGATGAGAGGGGATTGGGGAGAGATTGGGGAGGATTGGGGGCTTGGGAGAGGATGGAGGATGAGAGGGATTGGGAAGAGATTGGGGGCTGGGAGATGGGGATTGTGGAGGATTGGGGCTTGGAAGAGGTTGGGGATAGGGAGATGGGAGGGAGGATTGGGGGGTATTGAGGGATTGGGGTGGGGGTTGGGGAATGGTGGATGGGAGAGGATTGGGGGATATTGGTGAGTTGGGAGATAGGGATTGGGGAGGACTGGGAGATTGGGAGAGGTTGGGTGATTGGGAGATGAGAGGTGAGACTGGGGAGATATTGGGGGGCTGGGGTGAGGGGATTGGATTGGGGATGGGGTGGGGATTGGGGAAGGATTGGAGATATGGATTGGTTGGTGGGGATTTGGGAATGGGGATATGGATTGGGGTGGGTGTGAGGTATTGTGATTGAGGTGGGATTGGGGTGGTAGTGATTGGGAGGGTGGCAATGGTGCGATTGGGTTCGAAGAATGAAGATTAGGGCCTTGGGATTGGGGGGTAGGGATTGGGGACTGGAATGATATACATACATACATATACATACATACATACATGCATACATACATACACACATACACATACTACCGACGAGGAATGGTTCAATGTGCCATTAGAAAGGGAATAGTTTATATTACCATTCTTACTAAATACAGAATAGTTTAAATCACCATTCTTACTAGAACACCTTATACATACAATCACAAGAACATACGCATGGAGGAGATTGCAAGAGACCATAAGGCCTATACTACGTAGTTCCATGCCCCTTATCACCTACCATTCCTATCCATAAAGTTATCTAATCTTCTCGTAAAATAAATAATTGTTTCAGAGATTACTATATTGTTACGAAGTCTATTCCATTTGTTAACCACTATATTGGTAAAGCAGTTCCTGCTTATTTCCGTCTTAAACCTAAAACTGTCCTATATAAATTCATTACTAATATAGAGAATAGCTGAACTTATTATTCCCACAAAATAGGAAATACTTGAAAATACTGTGGCTATATTTAAACGAATCACTATTCCTGTGAAGGCTGCTAATTAGCATAGTTGGGGGAAGGGGGAAAGTGGGAGGGGGAGAGGTTGGAGGGGGGAAGATGGGAGGGGGAAAGGGAAAGGGGGAGAAGTGGGAGGGGGAAGGAGGAAGGGGGAAAGGGGAGGGGAGAGGTTGGAGGGGGAAGATGGGAGGGGGAAAGGGGAAGGGGGAGGTGGGAGGGATGAAGGGGGAAGGTGGGAGGGGAAGAGGTTGGAGTGGGGAGAGGTTGGAGCGGGGAGGGGGAGAGGTGGGAGGGGGAAGGTGAGAGGGGCAGAGGTTGGAGCGGGGAGGGGGAGAGGTGGGAGGGGGGAAGGAGGGAGTTGGGAGGGAGGAATGTGGTAGGGGTGAAGGTGGGAGGGAGAGGAGGGAAGGGGGAGGGGGGATCCACTCATTTGCATAGTTTAGCGCATTTGCGCTGTTTGCTCATTTGCTCATAACGTTGACTCGCCAGATTAGTTATCTTAAACTCGGTCAGTCCGTTCCCGTAGTTAACTTAACCTATACAGTTACTCTTTTTGTATTCGACCTTTGACGGTAAGGAGATTAGCCAGATTAATTAGTCAATTCGCTGGAACAGCCAATTCAATGGATTAGCCAAATCAATGAATCAGCCAACTCAGTAAACCAGCCAACTCATTGGATCAGCCAGGTCATTGGGTCAGCCAACTCAATGAATCAGTCAACTCAATGAATCAGCCAACTCACTGGATCAGCAAATTCATTGGGTCAGCCAACTCAGTGGATCAGCCAGGTCATTGGGTCAGCCAACCCACTGGATCAGCCAACTCAGTGAATCAGCTAACTCAATAGATCAGCCAACTTACTGGATCAATCACCTCACTGGGTCAGCAAAATCATTGGGTCAGCCAACTCAGTGGATCAGTCAACCCAATGAATCAGCCAACTCAATGAGCCAGCCAACTCATTGGTTCACCCAACTCAATGGATCAGTGAACTCACTGGATTAGCCAACTCACTGAATCAGCCAACTCAATCATCTAACTCACGGAATCATACAAATCAGCCAAATCACCGAATCAGTCAAATTTCTGTATAAACAAATTCACTGAATTAGTTAATTCAGGATTAATCTTCTCACTGGGTAAATTGGTAAGATTAACTAAGATAAGAAAACTCAGTGGGTTAAGGATTCTTTCGGATACGTAACTAGCATCTATTCAAGCTGCCGCCAGACGATTTTATTGATTGAAGGGGAACTGGATTCTAAAAAAAAATGGGATTGAAATTTTTTAATAGGGGTTGGATTCTTCTTAAAGGACCCAAATCCTTAAAAAAAAAAAAAAAAAAAAAAAAAAAAAAAAAATCCTCCCACCTTAAGAAGGAACCAACATCTTTAAAGGGAATCCAACTCTTAAAATGAATTCAACCCCTTTATAAGGGATCTAATCCCTTTAAAAGGGATCGAATCTCATTAGAAAGGATCCAAACCCTTTAAGGATGGTGACGAGGAGGATTCCTAGTGACCAGTCCTTAATCTTTTAATTCCTTCGGAAACCCTTCTAGCTGCCGTCAGGTGATTTTATTCATCTAAAGAAACCCTAAAGGGTTAAGCTCGTTAACAGTCCATCAGGGAAATGTCAACCGAGTTATTGATCCCTAATGCATGCGGTGACCGCCATCAAGGCATTAAGCGCTCATTAACTGCGGCCTTCTATTCACATGTTGTGCTTTGCGCAGAAGCCACGCCCACTTTCTGTCTCGCCTACGCGTGATTGGTCACTCGCGGTAAAAAATATAAATAGATAAATATATATAAATAAAAAATGAATAAGAAATAAGTAAAGATGATTGACAAAATAAAAAAAGTAAAAATAAAAAGATATATGGTAAAAAATTAAACATTAATATTATTATTGATAATAATGATGATGATGATAGTCATCATAATAATACAAATAATGATAATAATAATCATAAAGCAATAAAAACAATAACGATGCTAATAATAATAATAACAATAATAATAATTGCAATAATAATAACAATATTGAAGATAATAATATCAATAATAATAATTATAACACCAATGATAATAATACCAATGATAATAATAATAATAATAATAATAATAACAAAACAATAATAATAATAATAATAACAATAATAATGATGATGATGATAATAATAATAATGATAATAATAATAATAATAATAATAATAACAATAATAATGATGATAATAATAATAATAATAATCAACATCACGCTGACCCCCTTTGGTAGGAAATCTTACCCAAAACTGAATAAAATAATTCGGCGCTAACCAGAACAAAATATTCAAAGTCCACCACTGTAGAGTCACCATCAAACCTATCAACTCAGAGTTTTCCTTCAAACTGAATAAAATCGTGTGTACGAAAACAGAACAAAGCATTTGAAGATCCCTATCGTATAGTTAATCTCAATTCTTTAACTGCCTTTAGATAGCTCAGGTAACGAAGATCGTCATTGTAGAGCAAATCCTAATTCTTTAACTGCCTTTAGTTAACCTAGATAACGAAGATCTCCATCGTATAGTAAATAGGGTTTAATTTCAATTCTTTAACTGCCTTTAGTTAACCTAGATAACGAAGATCTCCATCGTATAGTAAATAGTGTTTAATTTCAATTCTTTAACTGCCTTTAGTTAACGCAGATAACGAAGATAACCATCGAAGAGCAAATAGGAATTAATCCCTTTTCTTTACGTGGGCGTGGCTTGCGTGCAAGGCGCCGGTGAATCAACACGCATGCGCGCATGTGATCTACCCACATACATCAGTCACTAACCCGCATAGTGGGCGTATGTGCATTTCCTGACCAAAATTTGAGAATCTTTTCATATTAATTACTAAAAAGATGAGAAGCAATGAATTCTAAACCATTAGAGATATTTAGAATTTATGTAAGTAAAATGATAATAATAATGATAATAATAATAATAATAATAATAATAATAATAACAATAATAATAATAATAATAATGATTAAATAAATACAAATAAATAAAAAATTAAATAAAATTTTGTCTGTTAATTCGTCTTATATAATCTTATCTATTTATTTCCTTATTTATCTATTTATCTATTTATTTATTCGTCACTGTCACACATCGCCAGTGCCCCATGGTTTCAACTCTTTCGTTGAGTTTTAGTTTAGTGTTCATTGTGGTTGCCGCCTAGCAATTTCATTCACTTAGGAGAAGTCCCTGGCGCTCTAGATAGGTTAAGGGGGAGGGGGGAAGGGGGGACGGGGGAGGGGGGAAAGGGAGGGGGAAGGGGGAGGGGGAAGGGGGGAAAGGGTAGGGGGAAGGAGGAGGGGGGAAGGGGGAGGGGGAAGGGTGGAGGGGGGAAGGGTCCTTTCCCCTAACCACAGAGGGAAGAGGAGGAAAAGAGGGGAAACAAGAGGAGAGCGAAGGGAAAAGGGGTTAAGAGATGGTGGACGGGGAAAGAGGGGAAAATAATGGGAAGATGAGGAAATGTTGAATGAGGGAAATGTGGAGACATAGATGGAAAGAGGGGAAAGGGGACAAAAGGGGGAGGAGGAAGAGGGGTAAGATGGGGGAAGAGGGGAAAAGGGAGAAGGTGGGGAAGACGGAGAACAGGATGAATAGGGGGAAGAGGGGGGAGGGAGAAAGGGAGAAGGAGGAGAAGATGTGCAAGAGGGGGAAAGGAAGAAGAGAAAATAGGGTGGAATAGGGAGAGGGGAAAATGGAGAAGAAGGGAAGAGGGGAAAGGGAGAAGAGGGAGAAATAAAGGAAGAGGAGGAATAGGAACTGAAGGAGGAATAGAAAGAGAAAGAAAAAAGAGAAATTGAAAAGAGGAGAAAGTAAGGGAGAGAAGAAAGAGACGAAGATTAAGAAGGATTAGAGCGAAGAGAGGTAGGAGGAAGAGAAGGAACAGAAGGAAGAGGAGGAAGACAAGAAAGAGGAGGAAAAAAGGGGAACCGAAGACGGAGACGAAGAAAAAGAAGAGGGGGAGAGGACGACGAGGAAGAAGTAGAAGAAGAGAAAAAGAAAAAAAGAACACGAAGGTGTAGAAGGAGGAGGTGAAGAAGATGAAAAAGAAGAAGATGAAGAAGAAGAAAAGAAGAAAAATAAGAAAAGAAGAGGGGGAGAGGAAGACGAGGAAGAAGTAGGAGAGGAAAAAAAAAAGAACACGAAGATGTAGAAGGAGCAGGTACAGAAGATGAAAAAGAAGAAGAAGAAAAGAAGAAAAAGAAGAACAAGAAGTAGGAGGGGCAGGTGAAGAAGACGAACAAAAAGAAGAAAAGAAGAAGCAGAAGAAGGAGTAGAAGGAGGAGGGGCAGGTCAAGAAGATGAACAAGAGGAAAAAGAAGGAGAAGAAGAAGGAGGGGAGAGAAGGAGAAAAGGAAGGGGAGAAGCCTGACCTCAGGTCATGGAGAAAATGGTGAAAACAATTAACAAGAGAAGCCGCAAAGACTCACTCAGACAACAAAAACCCAACATACGGCAGCCAACATGCTGGTGGCGTAATCACAAGCATGCTGGTCCCGCATTCGCCTTGCCCTTGGTTCGAATCCCGCACTCCTATGGCGTCATCGAAATCGTGCTAGTCTCGCATTCACACTTAGTCGTGGGTTCGAATCCCGCACACGCTGGTGGCGTAATCACAAGCGTACCGGTCCCGCATTCGCCTTGTCCTTGGTTCGAATCCCGCACTCCTATGGCGTCATCGAAATCGTGCTAGTCTCGCATTCACACTTAGTCGTGGGTTCGAATTCCGCATGCCTGTGGTGTAATCGGAAGCGTGGTGGTCTTGCTTTCGCTCAATTGCGGGTTCGAATCTCGCACTCCTGTGGCGAAAACGGAAGTGTGCTGGTCTCGCATTCGCCTTGTCCTTGGTACGAATCCCGCTCTCCTATGGCGTCATCGAAATCGTGCTAGTCTCGCATTCACACTTAGTCGTGGGTTCGAATTCCGCATGCCTGTGGTGTAATCGGAAGCGTGGTGGTCTTGCTTTCGCTCAATTGCGGGTTCGAATCTCGCACTCCTGTGGCGAAAACGGAAGTGTGCTGGTCTCGCATTCGCCTTGTCCTTGGTACGAATCCCGCTCTCCTATGGCGTCATCGAAATCGTGCTAGTCTCGCATTCACACTTAGTCGTGGGTTCGAATCCCGCACGCCTGTGGTGTAATCGGAAGCGTGGTGGTCTCGCTTTTCCTCAATTGCGGGTTCGAATCTCGCACTCCTGTGGCGAAAACGGAAGCGCGCTGGTCTCGCATTCGCTTAGTTGTGGGTTCGAATCCCGCACTCCTCTCCGGTTCCCAGCAGCGATTGTTGTTACCTGCCCCAGCAGTCCCTAAAGCACATATACATAGGGCAAAGGTGACGGCTTCGGCCGTAGCTACTCAGCGCCTCGTGGCGTAGGTTCCTCTACAACACCTATCACGTCTTTAGACGTACAGCTAACCTTGTACAATAACCTACTGCATTGTATACTGTATTGCATGTTGTATTATATCACGAAATATCGCTGGAATGACTTCATATCAAACTAGAGACTGTACTATGAGACTCCGTCTAGGCCAGTTACCATCGGTATAATTCGTGAACGGAAACTCCGGCTATATATGGACATCATGTGGCACGACGCTTCCTCGATGTTGATCCTACGCACGGGGCTCCTGTCTCCTGCCTCCTCCTCGATGGAGGAGGAGGAGACGAAGGAAGGGGACGACGCCCACAAAATTCATGGCTGAAGGGCAAGTGGATCGAACCACTTTTTTTTTTTTTTTTTTTTTTTTTTTTTTTAATGGAGCTCGCTCAGAGAGACCGTTGGGACTGGCGGCGTCGTGTGAGTGAAGTAACGCGCCTCATGGCGTATGCCCTCAACTGATGATGACTGTGATAACTGTATTGTATATAACCTATTGTACGACTAACCTTCTACAATTCTACAACATCGTCACCTCAAAATACGACAAAAGGAATTTTGTAGATTTGGTATATTTGGACTTCGAGAAAGCGTTTGATACTGTTCCGGATGACAGATTACTAACTAAACTCGCTTCGTCTGGAATAAGAGTTAACTTGTTAAGCTGGATTGGGAACTGGTTAAGCAATCGTAGGTTGGAATGCTTTTGCAAAGAGAGTGGAATACATTTCCAGCACAGGCAATTGGATATAATACAATTCGAGGATTTTAAAATTCATTTAAATAAACACAACACCTACACACACACACACACACATACAAACACACACACACGCACACACACACACAGACACACACACACACACACACACACACACACACACACATATATATATATATATATATACATATATATATGTAAAAAAAAAAATTCTTTTTGCATCCGACATTGGTATGGCCCAAAAGGTCTCCTGTCTACAATCTTTATCATTGTTATTTGTTGTAAGACGGGTTGATGTTACGGACTGTAGTTTACTAGTGCTTCTATCCTTATGGGGAATCTCGCGCTGCATTACGAGAAGGGGATCTTGAAGATGAAGAAAGGAAGAAGGGAAGTAGAACGAATGAGGAGGAAGAGGAGGAGGTGGAGGGGGAACAGCAGCAGCAGGATGAGGAGGAAGAAGAAGAGGATGAAGGAAGGGGAAAAGGAGGAAGGAGGAGGAAGGAAGAGGAGCAGGAGGAGGAGGAGGAGGAGGAAAGAAAGGGAAGAAGGAGGGGAGGAGGAAGGAGGAGGAACAAGGAAGAGGAAGAAGGAGGGGGGGGAGGAGGAAGAAGGCGAAGGAGGAGGAGGAGGAAGAGGAGGAGGGGCAGGAGGAGGAGAAGGAAAGAAAGGGAAGAAGGAGGGGAGGAGGAAGGAGGAGGAAGAAGGAGGAGGGGGAGGAGGAAGAAGGAGGAGGGGGAGGAGGAAGAAGGAGGAGGGGGAGGAGGAGGAGGTGGAGGAAAGGGGTGTGAATTTATTTAAACATCTATTCATAGCTTCCTTTGACGTGGACATATGTTGACACAGGCTCTTCAGGGTACATGCAAAAGGGTGTGGGAGTGGAGTGGGAATAGCAGTGGTGTGGAGTGAGAATGGAGTGGGAGTGGAATGGGAGTGGAGTGGGAGTGATGTGAGACAGAAGGCAGTGAGAGTGGAGTGGGAATGGAGTGGGAGTGGAAAGGGAGTGGAGTGGGAGTGAAGTGGGAGTGGAGTGGGAGTGAGGTGAGACAGAGGACAGTGAGAGTAGAGTGGAGGTGGAGTGGGAGTGGAGTGGGATTGGAAATGGAGTGGAATGGGAGTGTAGTGGGAGTGGAGTGGGAGTGAGGTGAGACAGAAGACAGTGAGAGTAGAGTGAGAGTGGGTGGGAATGGAGTGGGAGTGGAAAGGGAGTGGAGTGGGAGTGAAGTGGAAGTGAGGTGAGACAGAAGATAGTGAGAGTAGAGTGAGACTGAAGTGGTCGTGGAGTGAGAAAGAAGACCGTGAGAGTAGAGTGAGAGTGGAGTGGGAGTGGAACAGGAGTAGAGTGGAAGTAGAGTGAGCGTAGAGTGAGAGTGAGTGACACTGTAGTGAGAGTAGAATGAGAGTGGAGTGTGACTGAAGAGAGATTGTGGGAGTGGAGTGGGAGTGGAGTGGGAGTGGAGTGGGAGTGGAGTCCGGGGGAGAGTAGAAGGGCAGGGGGGGTATTTACGGCGACTGCAAGCTACCACTCAATATATGGGGGCCTATAAATATGCCCCCATTTTTCTTCTTCCCCCCCCTTTCCCTCTTTCTTCCTCCATGCCTTCCCCCCATCTCTCTCCCCGCTCCTCTGTGTATTCACGGAACTCGCGTATTTCGACCCCAATACAGGTCGCAAGACCTCCATATAACGGACTACGTCCTGGAACAAATTCTTTCCATATAACGGACACCTGATATAATAGACATCTATAATGAACATGTCTATCAAACAGCCATTTCGAGATAACTGTCATATTGATATAACTGACCTCATGATATAACGGGCATCTTAATATAACGAACATTCCGATATATCGGGTACCTCGATGTAACGGACATCTCGATATAACGGCCATTTCAACACAACAGCCATCATTATACAATTGAATTCCTGATTTAACAAACATCTCAATATAACGGACATCTCCATTTAACGAGCATCTTAATATAACGGCCTTCTTCATATAACGAGCCTTTTGCCGCCAGGCAATTTAATTTAGGACGGTATACTTTGAATATTTTCTTATGGTCAATGATGTTTTCTTTCTTTCTTTTTATTCTCTGTCCTTTCCTCACTACAGTACAACTTCCTCTCTATTCCCTCTTCTTCTCTTTTCTTACTTGCTCTCTCTTTTCCTCACTTTCTCTCTTCCTATGCTTTGTCTTTTCCACACTACTACTTCTCTCTATTCCTTCACCTTCTCCTTTCTCACTTGCTCTCTTTCTCTCCCTCTCCTTCCTTCTCCCACTCCCGTTCCCTCTCATTTTTCCTCTCCCTTTCCCATTATCGCTTTCCTCTCTCCTCTCTCTTTCCATTGATTATTCTCCCTCTCTACTTTCACACCTCTCTCTCTCTCTCTCTCCTTTTCTTTAACTCTTTCTCTCTCCTTCTCTCTCTATGTCTCAGTACCAATTTCCATCGCTTTAATTCCCTTTTCCCGATCTATTCCCATTTCAAGTAACCGGTTCCAATTCCTTGTCAATCGGCCTCGACTTTCAATTCTCGCGATCAATTCATCATCATCAATCTGCCGCTGTGGGCTGAAGGGACTCCCTTCACTCGCCGAGAGGTCCTTCACAACAGGAACCTGTTGAAGGGAGTTTCAGTATGATTTATTACGCCAAAGGATTACAAAGGCGGAGCATGCCGACAGGAGACCTTTTGGTCCGTAACTAGGTCGGATGCGGAAAAAAATATGATAATGATAAATAAACAAAAGAAAAATAAATGAAAACTATAATAATATAAATAATAATGAATAAAAATATAATAATGATAAATAAACAAAAGAAAAATAAATGAAAATTATAATAATATAAATAATAATAAATAAAAATATAATAATGATAAATAAATAAAAGAAAAATGAATAGAAATTATAATAATATAAATAATAATAAATCAAATAAATGAATGCATAGGTATAGTTGAATAATAAACAAACACGTAAATAGTGAATAATAATAATTTGACAGATAACTAATAATAAATGACAATCAAACAAATAATAATAAACAAACAAATAATAACAAACATATAAACAAATAATATAACACAAATGGCACTCATTACAGCATTTTGCTTGGGTGTTTATCTAAACGAATCTTAACCTTCGAACTGAACTACATTGCACTGCCTCTGCAGGAAGTTTATTCCATTCATTAACTACACGGTTGGTGTTCTTCCACAGATTCCCTTCACTTACCCTTCATCAAGTGTCCTTCAAGTGTCCCTTCAGTCATCGCAGGGACCTTCAACAGTTACCTTTCATTTATTGTAGGATCCTCAAAGTATCCTTCAGTGACGTCCGAAAGTCCTTCACTGAATTCAAAGAGCATTTCACTGACATCATCGTACCCTTCACTTACATCTTAATGTCCCTCACTGACACCTAAGTGCCCTTCAATTAGGAAAAATAAAAAGTTCTAGACAGCCCCTGACAGGGTTTTGACCTTCTAGGGGTTTTTCACTTCCCCCCTGCGTGGGAATGGGATCGTGAATTCTAGAACTGACTTCATATTACCCTTCATTGACGTCAATGTGCCCTTCACAGACCTTAAAGTGTGAAGAATTCAAGGAGTCAAAGAACTATTATATTCTCAAGTTAAGAATTAAAAGATTTATAATAATATTAATATATTTTTTCATGAATCGTCATGTTCATTCATATAGTTATATGTCAGCTGGCTAACAAAGTAAACGTATAAATAAACAAATAAATAAATTGTCTCTGTCATTAAAGTTATAATGATATTTAGTGTTACATTTATTTTCCAAGTATATATATATATATATATATATATATATATATATATATATATATATATATATATATATATATATATATATATTATATATATATATATATATATATGAATAATTTAATAAAATTAAATGAATGAACAAACAAATAAATAGAAATAAACATGCAAATAAACAAACGAATATATAAATATACAAATCTCATGACTTTTCCATAACTTTCATTTTTCCTAGCCTATTCGGACATAGTCACACTCTTCCCAGAATCTCATGATCTACGAAAGCCGATTCCATTCAGCTGGCAGTGACTCCAAGACACGAAGAGGGTTGAGACTGCTAACTTAATCTCAATTCCTCGACCCTGATGGCCCTGCCTAATTTAGTACATCCTACGTAACCCGTGGGGCGTCAGACAGCCTCCTAATTTAGTACAATCCCCGAAACTTGCGCGAGACCGCAATCCTGATTTAGTACATTCTTTGCCGCGCCACTGAGGCGCTGGCAGCCTGATTTAGTACATTGTACATTTGGGGGTCAAGCGACCATGTGCGTGCTGTACATACAAATCTAATGGATAAATAAACGAAATAAATATATATCACATTTATAGTGCATATTGTATATAAAAATATAAATAAAAAAATTATAACAATAATATCAATTATAGCACCCTAAATAGTTATTATGTTGATTAATGTTAATTAGGAAGATCTAAGGAACTTTCTTCAAAAGCAAAAACAAATAAGGAAAGAAAAACATGAAAAAGAAAATGATTTGAAAATAAAATAAAACAATATAATGAATAAACAATTATGTTAATTAAAAACATTTAATAGTCGCTGGCCGAACGGGTTAGAGCGTCGCTACTTGCGGCAGAAGTCGAGAACTATGCCGCTAGCGAGTTGGACCAAGGGCATGGTTCATTCAATTCAACGCTACGGAGTATTCTGCAAGAGACACTGTCCTAGACTTCTGATAGGGGACGTTCGCGATGTTATACTGAATCATAATCATAAGAAACGTTTAAAGGATTTTTTTTTCTTTTTAGCAAAATCCAACCGTTTCATTCAGTTTGTGAGGAATCCGCACAAGGTACTGCTTAGCTTCCTCCGATTACCAAATTTCGATTATTTTTTCTGGTTAATATAAGAAAATTTCATTCAGTTTGGGGAAATCTATAGCGCAAGAGAGAGGCTTCCGAAACTTCCTGACCCCAATATCTATTAATAATTATATAATCATATTACAAAATTTCTCATTTTATTGTTTCTACAATATAACGAACACCGGTACAACAAGAGCCGAAGATATAGACAGAGAGAAAAATAATCTTACTTAATCATTGTTTCAATATGTTGAAAGATAGATTTTCTACACACACACACACTAGTACACATACGCTTACAATTACTCACACATTTGAAATTACACCCCCACCCCACATAATTACACACACAATTACACCTACACACACACACATACACTTACAATTACACACACATATACACTCCTACCCACCCATCCATACCCACATACAATTACACACGTATACACCCCGACCACACACACATCTACAGTACACACTACACCACCCCGAATTCCACCCTTCCTTTAACTGTCACCCATGACGTCACCCTAATTTAGTCCAATCTAGATTCAGTCCCGGTCCGCGGGCACTTAATTCCTCCGGAAGGAAAAAAAAAATCTCCGGAACCGGAGGAGGTGGCCATACGTCATTCCGGGAGGCAAAGAAGCTGGAGGCGTCCCCGGGGCCTCATTAGGGATGTCACGTCTAATTAGCAACAGGTAAGGCGGTCAGGCCAGGTAAGGAGAAGGCAGGAGAAAGGACGAAGGAGGAAGAAGGGAGGTGGAAGGAGGGAGGTGGAAGGAGGGGGAGGAAGGAGAAAAGAGGGACAGGAAGGAGGAAGAAGAAGGAGGAAGGGGGAAGAGGATGAAGGAAGAAGAAGGAGGAAGGAGGGGGAAGGAATGAAGAGGAAGATGGAGGAAGAAGAGGAAGAAACCGGAAGGAGGAAGACGGAGGGAGGGAGAAAGAGGAAGAAATAGGAAGGATGAAGGAGTAAGGAAGAGGAAGAAGGAGGGAGGAAGAGGAAGAAAGTGGAGGAGGAAGAGAGAGGGAGAGTAGGGAAAACGAAGGAAGAACAAGGAAGACGAAAGAGGAAGAAGAGGAAAGAGGAGGAGAGGAAGAGAATGGAGAAAGAAGGATGAAGGAAGATGAGGAAGGAGGTAGGAGGGAGAAGGGAGTAGTGAGGAGCCTAAAGATCAGCATAGATACAATATATATATATATATATATATATATATATATATATATATATATATGTGTATATATATATATATTTATACATATATATATATATGATGAATATGGAAAAAGAAGTCACGGATCTATTTCCGAGTTCCTGAGTTTATTCCTGAGCGGTTTCGCGCTATGCTTCTTCAGAAGTAGCATAGAGCGAAATCGGGCAGGAAAAAACTCATGGACACAGAACAAGACCAGTGACTTCTTTTTCCACCTTCAACTTGTCACACACACACACACACACACACACACACACACACACACACACATATATATATATATATATATATATATATATATATATATATATATATATATATATATGAGAAAGAAAAGGAGAAGGAGTACAAGAAGCTGAGAGAGGAGTGGGAGAGAGTGAAGGATAGAGTAGAACTAGGAGTGGGGGAGGAATGGGGATGGTTCAAGGAGGGAGTCACAAGATGTGCAAAGATGGTGTGTGGAACAAGGAGGATGGGAGGAAAAAGAAGGAAGGGTAGTGAGTGGTGGGATGAGGGAGCAAAGAAGATTGTAGAAGAGAAAAGGCGAGTTTTCACAGATTGGTTACAAAACAGGACAGGGGAAACATATGAGAGGTGCAAAGAAAAGAGAAGAGAAGTAAAGCATAAGATAAAGGAGGCAAAGAGGAGAGCAGATGTGAAGTGGGCTAGGAGTATGACAGAAAAGTTTGAAAGTAATAAAAAATGTTTTGGAAATAAATTAAGAAAGGGAGAGGAGGCAAATCAAGTAGAGAAGAAAAGGTAAAAGGTGCAGATGGAGAGATGATAATGGAAGAGAAGGCAGTAAGAAGATGGGCAGAGTATTTTAGGGAGTTGCTAAATGTGAAGGAGGATAGGGAGGGAAAAGTAGTTGCAGTGGGAAGTGCTAAGAAAATGACAGTGAGGAGTGAGGATAACGGAGGAGAAATAAGGAAGGATGAAGTGAAGGCAGTTGTTAAGATGATGAGAGCAGGTAAGGCACCTGGTCTGGATGGATGTCATACAGAATGTCTGAAAAAGAGGTACAGTGATGGTGGACTGGCTGGTGAAGTTGTTTAATGTTTGTTTAAGAGAGGGCAGAGTGCCGGAGGACTGGAGGAGTGCCTGCATAGTTCCACTTTACAAGGGAAAAGGTGACAAGTGTGAGTGTAGTAGTTTCAGAGTAATTAGCTTATTAAGTGTAGTTGGGAAGGCTTATGGGAGGGTCTTGATTTAAAGGATTAGGAGAGGAATAGAGGGAGTAATTGGTGAGGAACAGCGTGGGTTTAGGATAGGAAGAGGTTGCGTAGATCAGATCTTTGTGGTGAGACAGATATGTGAGAAAGCTATAGGAAAAGGTAAAGATGTTTTTTGGGGATTTTATGGATTTGGGAAAGGCTTATGACAAGGTAGACAGGAAGGCACTGTGGGAGGTATTGCAGATATATGGGATAGGAGGAAAGCTTTTAGGAGCTATCAAGAGCTTTTACGAGAGTAGTAGAGCGTGTGTCGGGATTAGAAATGGAGAAAGTGAGTGGTTTGAAGTAAAGGTGGGACTTCGTCAGGGATGTGTTATATCACCCTGGCTGTTCAATTTATACATGGATGGGGTGGTGCGAGAGGTAAACGCAAGGGTGGTGGGTTAGGGATTGGAGATGGTTAAAGAGAATGGAGAAAAGTAGGAGATAAGTCACCTGTTGTTTGCGGACGACACTGCGCTTGTAGCAGGATCAGAGAAGGGATTGGGCAAGTCAGTGACAGAGTTTGGGAAGGCGTGCGAAAGAAGGAAGTTGAAGATAAATGTGGGTAAAAGTAAGGTGATGAGATGTACAAGGGGTGAACCTGGCAGCAGACTGGAAGTGAGTATAAGGGGGAGAGATTGGAGGAAGAGGATAGTTTTAGATACTTGGGTGCGAATGTGGCAAGAAAGGGAGAAGTGGAGGTGGTGGTAGAATATAGATTTAGAGAGGTGAGTAAATGCCTTGGTGGATTAAAAAGGGTAATGAGGAATAGACATTTGGGAATATATGAAGGAGTGATTGTACCAACAGCACTGTATGGGGCAGAAACATGGAACATAAGAGAGGAAGAGAGAAGGAGTTTGAATGTGTTCGAGATGAGGTGTCTGAGAAGTATGATAGGCGTTACTAGGCTGGATAGAGTGAAAAATGAGGAGGTGAGGAGAAGAACGGGGGTAGGGAGGGAGTTGGGAGATAGGGTGGATGAAAGAGTATTGGGATGGATTGGACACAAGGAAAGAATGAGTGAAGTAGGACTAGTAAAAGAGATCTGAAAGGCAGATGTGGAAGGAGTGTACACGAGGGGGCGACCTAGGATGAGATGGATGGATGGGGGTAAAAGGGGCATTGGGGAAGAGGGGAATGTCTGTTGAGGAAGGACGGGGGAGGACAGAAGACAGGGGTTAATGGAGAATGGTTGTACATGGATGATGTTGTGATGAGGTGGAATGGATGGGAGATGAGGGGTGAGGGAGTATGTGTGAGAAAATTTGACGCAGCCCGAAGGGATTTCTCCCCGTCTTCTCCTTTTCTGCATGAGGGGACGGAGAGGGTGGGTCGCCGATTTAATGAAGTGGCCTTACTCTGGATGTGCTGGGTCTTGCTACACTGCTTCTGATCCAGGGCAGTGGACAAGATACAGGGATGACTCGTCATCCACGAGGTGCCAAGATAAGAAGGAGGGAAGAGGGCGGAGGGGAGTGGAGTATGTTAGGATTGGAATGGGTGGGGGTGGTTTACAAAGGATTACAAAGGAGGAGCATGCCGACATGAGACCTTTTGGTCCATATCTAGGTCGGATGCAAAAAAAAAACAAAACAAAAAAAAAAAAAAAAAAAAAAAAATCATATTAATAATAAATGAAAACTATAATAATGTAAAAATAACAAATAAAATACATAAATAAATGCATAGGTATAGTTGAATAACAAACAAAAAGGTAAATAGTAAATGATTATAAATTGACATATAACTAATAATAAATGAAAATCAGACAGACAAATTATAACAAAACAAAAACAAATAATATAACATAAATTATAATCATTACAGCATCTTACTTAGGTATTTATCTAAATGATTCTTAAAGCTTCGAACTGAACTACATTGCACTACCTGTGCAGGAAGTTTTTATGCCTTTGTTTTTTGGCTACCTCCCTTATAAGGGAGAAAAAAGCCTTTGGTATATGTATGTATGTATGTATATATATATATATATATATATATATATATATATATATATATATATATATATATATATCATATATATGACGTAAGTGGAGTAGGAAACACAAGAGTCTTAGTCTGAGCTTATTCCTGACTGGTTTTGCAGCTATGCGAAAAAGTATACTGCGAAACTAGTCAGGACTAAACTCAGACTAAGACTCTCTCTCTCTCTCTCTCTCTCTATATATATATATATATATATATATATATATATAATATATATATATATATACATACACACACACACACACACATATAATATATATATATATATAAAATCATCAAAAGTACCTATGATGACGTCACTATTTCGAATGGACAAACTGGTGCACGAAATATATAAAGAATAATTTGTTAATTAGGAAATTCACGCAACCCTATCTTAAACTTGAAATCGCTTTGTCCTTTCTGTCCTCTAGGAATGTTAATAATCATTGTCTTCATGAGAGGAAAACAATTTTCCCTTAAGCAGTGGGACAGCGTGACATCATCTCACCCTTTCGTATTTTGTCTCCTTCAGTGGTATAACCGGACTTAATCTTGTTATACAAGTTAGTTAGGAATCTACAATTTAACCTATTAGGCCTTTTGGAATGCGTAACTCTATTTCAACGTGTTTAACTGTGGAACTGGGCCCTCTGTCTAGTTAGTTATCTAGTATGAAACCCAAAACTAGGTGAGATCCTAGTTACGTAACACTAAACTCTCTATCCAATAATGTGTCGAATAATTGGTTTTAATGTATTGCATGAATGTTGTATGTCATAATTGATGGGGGGGCCCGAATGAGTGTAGCTATCCTCTTGGAAGAAGAAGAAGAAGAAGTAAATGAAGAAGAAGCAGAAGAAAATGAAGAAGAAAACGAAGAAGAAAAAGAGGAGGAAGAAGATGAAAAGAGGTAGAAAAAAGCAGAAAAAGGAGGAGAAGAAGCAGATGAAGAAGAAAGACGAAAAAGGAGAAGACGAAGAAAAAGAAGATGAAGAAGACGAAGAAAAAGAAGATGAAGAAGACGAAGAAAAACAAGAAAAAAAGAAGAGTAAGAAGATGAAGAAGAGGAAGAAGAAGAAGAAGAAAGACGAAAAAGAAGGAGAAGAAAAAGAAGAAGAAGAAGAAGAAGAAGAAGACGAAGAAGAAAAAAGAGAAAAAGAAGGTGAAAGAAATCATTGTAACTCAAGATACGGGGAAGTACTGCAACCATTCAAGGCAACACAACCAGAATAGGTGCGCAAGAAAGAGCGCTATTCTCTACAGGTTCATAAGCAAATGTCCCTTCCCTCAGCCTCCATGGCTGACTGCTATCTGTTCCCTTCTACAACACTGCGGTGATTCATCACTGTCATAGATCACGTGATGGACATGTGATTGACAGCTATTACCTACCCGGATGAGATCTGAGAGCTCATCTATGGCCCGACCTATAGGTAATGATGTGACCTCTCTCTCTCTCTCTCTCTCTCTCTCTCTCTCTCTCTCTCTCTCTCTCTCTCACACACACACACACACACACACACAATTTTTATCAGCTCTGGGCAGGGTTCGAATTCGGATCGCTGAATTCGCGGTCGAGAACGAAACCACTGCACCATTGCATCGTGGCTGTTCGCTCCTGTACTCGTCCTTCTTGCTACGAGTTCCTGGGTCCGGAGGAGGCAATGTCGTCCTTGCTGAAGCCTTCATGATGGTGATGGTGATGATGATGATGATGATGATGATGATAATGGTGGTGGAGGTGATGATGATGATAGTGGTGATGATGATGATGATGATGTGATAATGGTGATAGTGATGGTGATGATGATGATGATGAAGATGATGATGATGATGATGGTGATGATGATGATAGTGATGATGATGATAATGATGACGATAATGATGATGTTGATGATGATGATGATGATGATGATGATGGTTAAGATGATGATGATGATGATGATGATGATGATGATGATGATGATGATGATGATGATGATGGTGATGATGATGGTGGTGGCTATGATGATAGTGGTGATGATGATGATGATGATGATGATGATGATGACGACGACATGGTGATCATGACGAAGATGATAATCATCATCATCATCATTATCATCATCGCTAACCTCCTCTACCTCCCCTTAATTCTCCTCCACCTCCTCTTCCCTCTGCTCCTCCTTCTTTGTCCCCCTCCTCTTTTCCGTGCTCTTACTTGCATTCTTCCTCTTCCTCCTTCGCTCTCTCTTAATTTTGCTCTTCTTCCTAACCCTTCTCTGCTCTCTCTTCCGTATCTCTTTTCAGCTTCATTAACACCGTCATTATCATCGTCATTCATCATCATCATCTACATCAACTCAGGACGACCTTCCGACGTTTTCTAGTTTCAACCATCTGCTTCAGGCCACTCTACACTGTTCTAGTTTTCATAGATAGATTTTTTAAATTTCTTCCCTTCTCTCTTACTTTTATGTGCTGTTGAATGTTAAAGTATAACTATTCTAGATCTGAAGTGATATAAAAAAGATAAAAAATAAAATCTTTTCTTGATGCTGAAGCCCTCAGCTCCTCTCTAGCTCGCTTTCCAGGAATGACTATTGTATCCACAATCCTTACGTGTGTGTGTGTGTGTGTGCGCGTTTGTGTGTGTGTGTGTGTGTGTGTGTACGTGTGTGTGTGTACGTGTGTGTGTGTGTGTGTGTGTGTGTGTGTGTGTGTGTGTGTGTGTGAGTGTGTGTGTGTTTGTGTATGTGAACTTACCACAATTGGATTAATTACCTGTCATTGGGACTCCGACCCTTTGCTGTACAACTGTTTACTACAAGGCAAGGGCGTTACCATTTTACTATGGTAGCGTCCTTGCCTAGTACAATGGTAGCGTCCTTGTCTTGTGATAAATAGTCGAATAGCCAAAGGCTCGAGTCCCAATTGCAGAGGTAGTTAATTCATACATAATTTATTAATCCTGCCCTTTATTCCAAAACTGATTACTTCGAGCACCAGCCGAAGTCGTGTACGAAGTCGCCTCCAGAAGGAACATTCTTTGGGTGACAAACGTTCTTCGGCAGTCCTTTTCTGATCGAGGGGTTCGGTTCCCTCATCCAGGGGCTCTTTCCCCCACCTAAGAAACCCCTCTTCTCCCCTCTTTTTCCCCTCTCACCCACCTAAGAACCCCCTCTTTTCCCCCCCTCTCTCACCCTGCCCCTCTCTTCGTATTGCCAACAATTTCCAAAAAACTTGGAGAAGGGTCTGTTTTGTTATACTCTCTTCCCCTCACCTCCTCCCACTATTCAACCTTCTCCTCCTCTAGCTCTCACATCCTACTTCTCCTCCTCCTCTAGCTCTCCCTCCTCCTCTTCCTCTTCCTCCTCCGTCTGGATCTTTTCCTCCTCCTCCTCCTCTAGCTCTCCCTCTTCCTCTTCCTGCTGCTCCTCCGCCTGGATCTTTTCCTCCTCTAGCTCTCCCTCCTCCTCTTCCTCCTGCTCCTCCGTCTGGATCTTTTCCTCCTCCTCCTCCTCCTCCTCCTACTTCTCCTCCTCCTCTAGCTCTCCCTCCTCCTCTTCCTCTTCCTCCTCCGTCTGGATCTTTTCCTCCTCCTTCTCCTCCTCCTCCTCCAGCTCTCCCTCCTCCTCTTCCTCCTGCTCCTCCGCCTGGATCTTTTCCTCCTCCTCCTCCTCCTCTTCCTCCTGCTCCTCCACCTGGATCTTTTCCTCCTCTAGCTCTCCCTCCTCCTCTTCCTCCTGCTCCTCCGTCTGGATCTTTTCCACCTCCTCCTCTTCCTCCTCCTTCTCTACCTCTCTCTCCTCCTTTTCCTCCTGCTCCTCCGCCTGGATCTTTTCCTCCTCCTCCTCCTCCTCTTCCTCCTGCTCCTCCACCTGGATCTTTTCCTCCTCCTCCTCCTCTACCGCCTGTATCTCCTACTCTTCTATCATCTCCTTCTCTAGCTCTCCTTCCTCCTCTTCCTCCTGCTCCTCAGCCTGGATCTTTTCCTCCTCCTCCTCCTCCTCCTGCTCTTCCGCCTGGACCTCCTACTCTTCCACATCCTCCTCCACTAGCTCTCCCTCCTCCTCTCCCTTTTCACTCCCCTCCTTCTCCTCCTCCTCCTCCCGTATTTCATCTTCCTCCACCTCCCTCCCCAATCTCTCCCCCATGCTTTACCTTTTCCCCCTCCCCCTCCCCCCATACTTCCTCATTCCCTCCCCATCACTCGAATCCACTTAGGGGTGGGTGGGGGTGAGGGGGGTTAAACTTTCATCTGAATAAAATCACCTGCAGACACTCGCATGAACAAAATACATAATCACAGCCAAGCGAAAGAGGTTAAGGCCATGTTCACACCAGCAGTTTCTACATTCTATGTCAATGGAGGTGTTCACACACAACCGCGCAGTTTTTCCTTGTCTATGCGGTACCGCCGCGGTTTCCGCGCGGTTCAAACCGCTAATGTGAACAGGTCCTACCAAATCTCCACATATTCAATTTTTAACTTGAATCCATCAATCTCAATCGCTACTTGTCCACTCAATTCTTTCTCCTATTCTTTCAACAATTTCATACTCTCACTTCCCCCCACTCACTCAGGCTCTCACTCACTTGCCTCTCACTCACTCATTCCATAAATCTATCAATCCATCAATCATCTGCCTCGACGGACCTACAGTGAAGTTCTTCTATTTCCCTCTTTGCGTTTTCTATCTTTTTTTTTCTTTTTTAATTCTTTGATGCCGGATCCTTCCGGAGTGTCTCGTCCGGCCTCGTAATGGACCAAAAGGTCTCCTCGCGGGATCAATTATTACTATCATTATTATCATTATTATCATTATTATTATCATTATTATTATTATTATTGTTGTTGTTGTTGATATCACTATTATCATAGATCCTCGCTGGCCGAGCAGATTAGAGCGTCGCTACTTGCGATGGAGGTCGAGATGACGTCAGTTCGGATACTACTGCCAGCGAGTTGGACCAAGTGCATGGTTCATTAAATTCCACGCTACAAATCCCTCTGTAAGGGGCACCGTGCTAGCCTCCTGATAGGGGGAGATTTCGCAACGTTAAACCAAATCAATAAAAAATAATTATATTTTTTCATTGTTATTATCATTATTTCTTATACTCTCGTAAGTCCCTTTTCTCCCTTCTCTTCCCTCTCTTCTTCCCCCTTCCCCTCCCTCTCTTCTTCCCCTCTTTCCCCTTCCACTCTTCTACCCCCTTCCTCTTCCTCTCATCTCCCTCCTTTCCCTCTTACCTCTCCTCTCTTCTCCCACTTTCCCTCTTACCTTTCCTCTCTTCTCCCACTTTCCCTTTTACCTTTCCTCTCTTCTCCCTGCTTTCCCTCTTACCTTTCCTCTCTTCTCCCCCTCTCCCTCAAACCTTTCCTCTCTTCTCCCCTTTTCCCTCTTACCTTTCCTCTCTTCTCCCCCTCTCCCTCTTACCTTTCCTCTCTTCTCCCCTTTTCCCTCTTACCTTTCCTCTCTTCTCTCCTTTTCCCTCTTACCTTTCCTCTCTTCTCCCTCCTTTCCCTCTTACCTTTCCTCTCTTCTCCTCATTTCCCTCTTATGTTTCCTTTCTTCTCCCTCCTTTCCCTCTTACCTTTCCTCTCTTCTCCCCCTTTCCCTCTAACCTTTCCTCTCTTCTCCCTCCTTTCCCTCTTCCCTTTCCTCTCTTCTCCCCCTTTCCTTTCCTCTCTTCTCCCCTTTCCCTCTTACCCTTCCTCTCTTCTCCCCCTTTCCCTCTTACCTTTCCTCTCTTCTCCCCTTTCCCACTTACCCTTCCTCTCTTCTCCCCCTTTCCCTCTTACCTTTCCTCTCTTCTCCCCCTTTTCCTCTTACCTTCCCTCTCTTCTTCCCTTTCCCTCTTACCTTTCCTCTCTTCTCCCCCTCTCCCTCTTACCTTTCCTCTCTTCTCCCCTTTTCCCTCTTACCTTTCCTCTCTTCTCTCCTTTTCCCTCTTACCTTTCCTCCCTTCTCCCTCCTTTCCCTCTTACCTTTCCTCTCATCACCTCATTTCCCTTTTACGTTTTCTTTCTTCTCCCTCCTTTCCCTCTTACCTCTCCTCTCTTCTCCCCCTTTCCCTCTAACCTTTCCTCTCTTCTCCCTCCTTTCCCTCTTACCTTTCCTCTCTTCTCCCCCTTTCCTTTCCTCTCTTCTCCCCTTTCCCTCTTACCCTTCCTCTCTTCTCCCCCTTTCCCTCTTACCTTTCCTCTCTTCTTCCCCTTTCCCTCTTACCCTTCCTCTCTTCTCCCCCTTTCCCTCTTACCTTCCCTCTCTTCTTCCCCTTTCCCTCTTACCTTTCCTCTCTTCTCCCCCTTTCCCTCTTATCTTTCCTCTCTTTTCCCCCTTTCCCTCTTACCTTCCCTCTCTTGTCCCTCCGTTTCCCTCTTACCTTTCCTCTCTTTTCCCCCTTTTCCTCTTACCTTTCCTCTCTTTTCCTCATTTCCCTCTTACGTTTCCTTTCTTCTCCCTCCTTTCCCTCTTACCTTTCCCCTCTTCTCCCCCTTTCCCTCTAACCTTTCCTCTCTTCTCCCTCCTTTCCCTCTTACCTTTCCTCTCTTCTCCCCCTTTCCTTTCCTCTCTTCTCCCCTTTCCCTCTTACCCTTCCTCTCTTCTCCCCCTTTCCCTCTTACCTTTCCTCTCTTCTTCCCCTTTCCCTCTTACCTTTCCTCTCTTCTCCCCCTTTCCCTCTTACCTTCCCTTTCTTCTCCCCCTTTCCCTCTTACCTTTCCTCTCTTCTCCCCCTTTCCCTCTTATCTTTCCTCTCTTCTCCCCCTTTCCCTCTTACCTTCCATCTCTTCTCCCTCCGTTTCCCTCTTACCTTTCCTCTCTTTTCCCCCTTTTCCTCTTACCTTTCCTATCTTCTCCCCCTTTCCTTCTTACCTTTCCTCTCTTCTCCCCCTTTCCCTCTTACCTTTCCTCTCTTCTCCCCCTTTCCCTCTTACCTTTCCTCTCTTCTCCCCCTTTCCCTCTTACCTTTCCTCTCTTCTCCCCTTTCCCTCTTACCTTTCCTCTCTTCTCCCCCTTTCCCTCTTACCTTTCCTCTCTTCTCCCCCTTTCCCTCTTACCTTTCCTCTCTTCTCCCCCTTTCCCCTTTCACCATACTCCTCCCCAATCTACCACCCCCCCATCATTCTCCTTTCATTAAAGTTTCTTTAATACATTACGCGAACATACCCTTCCCTCCCTCACTCACTCACTCACTCACTCACTCTCTCCCTCACTCCCACTACACCTCCCTCCCTCCTTCCCCTCCTTCCAATATAGCGTCACCTTAGGTGTGCAGTGATTTGAAAATCATTTCGCCCATTTATAAAAAATATATATCTTTTTTACAAAATGTACATCGCAGTGACAAACTTCCATCCACCTCCTCCCTCTCTCCCTTACCCTCCATGTGGTTCAGTATCTCACACACGTCCTATCATTCTCTCTCTCTCTCTTTCTCTCTCTCTCTTCATTGTTATCTTTTTATTTGATATATCTCTTATTATCTTTTTCTTTATTGTATCTTTTTCGCATTTTTTTCATTCGTGACCTAGATACTTATCTATAGTTATTATTTATCAATAAATTACTATACTCTTTCCTCCTTTCCCCCTCCAACCCCACCTTTCCCCTTTCCCTTCCCCTTTCCTCCCAATCTACCTCCTTACCCTTCCCCTCCTAATAGAAAAAATAAAAAATAAAATTAGATTGTATACAACAAACGCCCCTTCCCACTTTCCCCCGTTTATTTCTCTCACTTTTCATTAATTTATCTTCTTCCCCCCTCCTCCTCCTCCTCCTCTTTCACCTCCCCTCTTCTCCCACTTCCCTTGAAGTCCTTCCCTCTTTCCCTCCATCTCATTCCCTCCACCTCTGCTGTGTACTTACTGACCTCCTCCATTCCTATGACCTCTTCCCTCTTCTCTCCTCCTCCTCCTCCTTTGTCCTCTTTCCTCGCTCCTTCTCTTTCTATGTCCCCTCTTTCCTCCTCCATAAGTATTTTTTCGTCTCATTTTTTCTCCTTCCTTTTTCATCATCATCATCATCATCATCATCATCATCATCATCATCATTATCATCATCATCATCATCGTCATCTTTTTCTTTTTCGTTTCCTCTTTTCTTTCTTCATCTTCTCCTCTTTTTCTTCATCATCTCCTCTTTTTCTCCATATTTTTCATACTCCCGTCTTTCGTACTCCCAACGTCTCCACTTTTTCTTCTTCCTTTCTTCTAATTCGTTTCTTCTTCTCCTGTTTCTCTGTTTCCTCCTCCTCCTCCTACTTCTTCTCTTCTTCTTCTTTTTCTGTTCCTCTTTTTTCCTCCTCCTCCTCCTCCTCCTCCTCCTCCTCCTCCTCCTTCTTCTTCTCCTTCTTCTTCTTCTCCTGTTCCTCTTTTTCCTCCTCCTCCTTCTCCTCCTCCTCCTCCTCCTCCTCCTCCTCCTCCTCCTCCTCCTACTTCTTCTCCTCCTTCTTTGTCCCCCTTGAAAAAGTGCATCCCGGAGGAGACACAATTGCGTTTTTCCCATCGATCAGGCAGTCGATGATTGTCTCGTTCGGACCAACGCCCCCGCGGCCCACGGTCCCCCAAGCCCCCACACCAATTACGGTGACCATTGGGCCGTGGCAGTTGGTCCCCCACCCCACCCCAACACCCCGGTAGTCCGTGTGGGGGCATTGGGGGATTGGGAGATGGGGGGACAGGGAAAGGGTATTGGGGAAGGGGATAAGGCATGGGGAATGGGATGGGGAAGGGGAATGAGGAAAGGTACGGAGATGGGGAAGGGGGATAGGGAATGAGGGATAGGAATGAGGGGGGAAAGAGAGATAGGGAAGGAGGATGGGGAAAGGAGATGGGTGATGGAGAAGGTGATGGGAAGATAAGGAAGGGGGATAGGGAAGGGGAATAGGGAAGGGGGATAGGGAAGGGGTATGAGGTGCAATGGAGGAAGGAGGGGAGTGGGAGTGGTGGGAATAGGAGAAGGAGAGGCTGGGGTGGAGGAGAGGAAATAGGGAGGGAAAGTAGGGAGTAAGACTAGTGAGGGAGAATGGAGACGATGAACAGGGAGAGAGAGTTGGTAGGGAGAAGGAGGGGGAATCAAACTAAGATTCTTTTGACATACCGGTAACCTAACCTAATCAATCACAACCTAAGCTAACCCATCCTAACTTAGCCTAACCTAACCCAACCTAACCTAACCCAACCTAACCTATCACAACCTAAGCTAGCCTAACCTAACCCAACGTAACCTAACCTAACCCAACTTAACCTATCACAACCTAAGCTAACCCATCTTAACTTAGCCTAACCTAACCCAACCTAACCTAACCTAACCCAACTTAACCCAACGTAACCTAATCCAACGTAACTTATCACAACCTAACTAAACCCAACCCAACCTACCCTAACCCAACCTAACCCAACGTAACCTAACCCAACCTAACCCGTTCTCTCAATGTGTCGGTTACAGATCTGGGGTCACTTTAAATGTTCCGGGTGTTTATGGTTTGGTTTAACTTTTTATAGTTAAGTCTGTTCAATATACAGTTTAATTAAACGACGCACCGTTATTATTATTATTTATTTGTTATTTTTGAAAGGAGAAATTTTTGAAGAACGGCCCATAGAAAACGAAGAATAAAGGTTAAAAAAAATCCGGTTCTGACAAATAGTAGAATGTAAACAACCGCCCATTTAAGGGAAAACAAATGATGAAGATTTTCATCATAAAAATAATAAAAAGAGAATAAATAAATAAATTAATTAATAAATTTTAACCCATTAATGTGTAATGTGCTTCCTCACGCACTGGAGGCCTACGCTTCTAATGCCAGACAATCTTATTCAGCTCAGAGAAACCTTTGGATAATGAGAGATTTAACTAACATTTTAACTAAACTTCCTCGTTTAACTCTTCACTGTACACTAACGATTTAAGGCTTTTGTTCTGGCCAACGGGCCGCGCGGTAGCCCAGCGGATACCGCCCGGTCGAACTCATGAGCAGGTGGTCGTGAGTTCGAGTACCGGGACCCGTTCTGGGGTGTGTCGCGTTGGTAAAAAAAAAAAAAAAAAAAAAAAAAAAAAAGGCTTGTCGCAACTGACAGGTCTTGCCTTAGCAGGGGTTTCTCACTTCCCACGTCGTGGAAGTGGGATGGTGAGTTCTTTTGAACCTTTCATTTTCCATAGGGGTTTCATGGTCCATCAAGGCACCAACCCGTTCATGACGTCAACACCGGATTAGAGCGTCGCTACTTGCGGCGTAGGTCGAGGCATTGGGAGTTCGAAACCTGTCACCAGCAAGTTGGACCAAGGACATGGTACATTAAATTCCACGCTATAAAGTTCTCTGTAAGGGGCACCGTTTTAGCCTCCTGATAGGGGGTGGGGTTCGCGGCGTTTAACCGAATCCCATTCTACCGTCAGGCGATTCCATTTAGCTGAGTGGGTTCGAGTCCTGATGATGATAAAGGGGTTATTTTTCCCCAAGTGGCAATTGCGTTATTGACTGTTATTGATCACATCGTCAACACAGAACACCTCACCAATCAACCGCTCCTTTCAAATATTTTCGTTTCATATATTAAAGAAATTGTCTTATATCGCTCAGGTCATTCGTTTGTAATGACCTGAACGATTTTTTTTTTTTTTTTTTTTTTTTTTGGTCAGATGGTCGCCATCTTGTTTAGCTGAAGAGACGACCACAGGCCTGAAGGAAGCTATGATGGACCGTGACCCACTTCAGTATATATTCAAAACCCGCTTGATAACGATAACAAAATCAAATACAAAATGAAA
>NC_134818.1:32330729-32340729 GCF_046742065.1 Oratosquilla oratoria
GGAGGTTGGAGGAAAGATAGCTCAGTGTGATAACCCTTCACCTCCTCCCCACGTATCTCTCCCTCACTTCCTTCTTCATCCTTCCATATCAATAATAATCTTCATTCTTGACATTGTCAGACCTGCCACAGTGCTAAGTTCGGCGCCCAAATTGACGAGTTAAGCTTACAAAGGAGCTTTCTGTCTTCGACATTCCCAAAGGGACGATTTGTTAAATGCGATTATAGCTCAACGATCGGGCAAGACGTACCTTAAGAACCTGAGGTAGTAACATGGTGACAATGTAGTGAGTTATGTACATAATGAAGCCACTGGAATGGTTCCGGCCTCCTTTTACCGAAAGAACTATGATCAACCGTCCTTGTAGCCATTGATATAATGTAGGTTACCCTCACTTAAATATATAAATAAATAAATAAATATATATATATCTATATATATATATATATATATAATAAAGAAATACATTAATGTATATACTCCTCGTGAACACAAGTACATAAATACATACATATACACATGCGTACATACAAACATACGTACATGCACGCATACATGCACAAATACATACGTACAAACATGTATACATACATGAATACATACATATATATATATATATACAACTTGTACATATATATTTACGCACACACACACACACACACACACACACACACACACACACACACACACACACACATATATATATATATATATATATATATATATATATATATATATATACCCACATATATATACAAAGACAGTCATCTGCTCAAGTACGTCTTCGTTTCCATGGAGTGAATTCCCCTCTGGGGAATCCTTGGGAAGACGACAACAAGCCATCAGTCTTCTCCTCAGGCTTCTTTCAAGGTAGAAAAAGGTAGCAAGAGAGAAAAATTAGATTTAGCTAAAGCAAGTAGATTACAGGAGGTGGAGGAGGAGGAAGAGGAGGAGGAGGAGGAAGAGGAGGAGGAGGAGGAAGAGGTGGTGGAGACGGAGTAGGAGGAGGTGGTGGAGGGAGGTGGTGGAGGCGGAAGAGTAAGAAGTGGTGGAGGACCAAGAAGAGGATGGAGGAGGAGGAGGATGGAGGAGATCAAGGAGATCAAGGAGGAGGAGTAGGAAGAAAAGGAGGAAGAGGAGAAAACGGAGAAGGAGGGAATGGAGGAGGAGAACATGGAAGATCAAGAGGAAGAGAAGAAGGAGGAAGAAGAAGAGAAGGAGGAGGGGAAGGAAAGGAAAGATAAGAAAGGAGGAGGAGGAGGAGGAGGGGAGGAAATGGAAGAGCAAGAGGAAGAGGAGAAGTAGGGGGAAGAGGAGAAGGAGGAGGAAAAGGGGTAGAAAAGGAAAGATAAGAAAGTAGGGGAGGAGGAGAAGGAAGAGGAAGAAGAGCAAGAGGAAAAGGAGGAATAGGAGAAAGAAAAGAAACATAAGAAAGAGAAGAAAAATGAGGGAAGGACCAGGAAGTAAAGGAGGAGGAAGCAATGGAAGACGAAGACGAAGAAAAAGGAGACGACGACGAGAAGGAGGAGGAGGAGGAGGAGGAGGAGGAGGAGGAGGAGGAGGAGGACGTGTCTGTTTTATTTATTCCAAGAGCACACACACACACACACACACACACACACACACACACACACACACACACACACACTGAAGAATACATCCAGCTCCACTCGAGACCTCCTCCATAAAGACAGGTTCTCATAAAACTATGTATCTTCAAATAATTTTCTATTCCTAAGTCAACGGCTTACAAAAATGCAAGTTAAAAGGGGGGAGGGGGGGCGAGGGGGGAAGAGGGGGAGGGGTAAATATGTTTGTACATCAGCAATTATTCAAAAGAAGACTTCCAGCGCTCTGGAAGGCCGAATGGAATTGCCGGCCAAAGAGACAACACAAACAGATACATTCTTCAGACGAGGTTCAACAGAGTTATGTGTACACAAGCTCAACAATTCAGTAAGCAGAGGACAGCCTTACAGATTAATGAACAGTTTATTATACAAAATATCTCCGGGTCACCGGGCACCGTTACAGAATAATGTAACGGGACGCGTTACAGGTATCGTTACAGGATACTGTAACGGTTCGTTTCTAGCCACAGGGCACTGTTACAGGAACCGTTAACATCGTTACACATACCGTTGCAGGGCAATGTAACGGGACAAGATTATCTTCGGATATAGGGCACCGTTACAGGGTATTGTAATGGATGCCGTTACGGAACACTATATGATATTGTTACGGGGGACTGTCATAGGACACCGTTACGGCACCACGTCACAGGACACCGTTACAGGGAAACGTTACGGAACACCGTTACAGGCCACCATTACCACAAAATCAAATTGCATATAATATATATATGTTTTTATATTATATTATATTATATTTACTCTTATATGGGTTTATATACACGTGCCTGTGTGTGTGTGTGTGTGTGTGTGTGTGTGTGTGTGTGTGTGTGTGTGTGTGTGTGTGTGTGTGTGTGTGTGTGTGTGTTTGAACGTGTGCATATACAGTGCTCCTAAAATTTGTGTACACGTGTGCGTGTACACATGGAATTTCCTGTATATATATGTCCAACCTCTTGCATCTCTTAGCTTATACATACACTTGCATGACTGTTTGTGTGTGTGTGTGTGTGTGTGTGTGTGTGTGTGTGTGTGTGTGTGTGTGTGTGTGTGTGTGTGTGTGTGTGTGTGTGTGTGTGTGTGTCTGTGTGTGTGTGTATGTGTGTGTGTGTGTGTGTGTGTGTGTGTGTGTGTGTGTGTGTGTGTGTGTGTGTGTGTGTGTGTGTGTGTGTGTGTGTGTGTGTGTGTGTTTGTGTGTGTTTGTGTGTGTGTGTGTGTGTCTGTGTATGTTTGTGTTTGTATGTATGTGTGTGTGTGTGTGTGTGTGTGTGTGTGTGTGTGTGTGTGTGTTTGTGTGTGTGTGTGTGTGTGTGTGTTTTTGTGTGTGTGTGTGTGTGTGTGCGTGCGTGCGTGTGTGTGTGTGTGTGTGTTTGTGTGTGTGTTCGTGTGTATGTGTGTTTGTGTGTGTTTTTGTGTATGTGATTGTGTGTGTGTGTATGCGTGCGTAATTAGACCCACGTACTACCACAAGTACCCAAACAAATCACCCACAAAATAAGGGCGCCCTATAGGTCCATAGGACTCACATATCCTACTGTTCGCGTATACGCAAGTCGAGTTGCGTACGTTCGAGTGCGTACGAGTTCGAGCGGTCCGAAGCGTCTGAGTTTCAATATATCCTCGTGTTGACGCAAGCAAGTCAACGTCGACGAGTTCCGTCGACGAGTTCCGTCGACGAACCTAATCAACTCGTACGCCACACGCGGGCATTGGCACTCGCCTCCTCGTGCGCGCTCGCACGCGCGCGTCCACACACGTGCGCGCGCTATTACCTACACGCGCTCTGCATAATTCAACATCGCTACTGCGAGGAGAGCGGGGTCGGATGGGGACGGGGAGGAGGACGAAGGGAGATGTAAGGAGGAGGAGGAGGAGGAGGAGGAGGAGGAAGAGGGTGAGGAGGAGGGAGAGGAGGAGGGTGAGGAGAAGGGGGAGGAGGGTGAGGAGGAGGGAGAGGGGAAGGACAAGGAGGAAGGACAGTGGGGAGGAAGGTCAGGAGGAGGGAGAGGAGGAGAGGAGCAAGGGGAGTAAGAGGATGCAGAGAAACAGGAAAAGGAGATAAAGGAAAATTAGAAAGAAGAAAGGATAAAAGAGAAGAAAAGGAGGAGGGAGAGCAGGGAAAGGAGGAGGTGGAGGAGATAAATGAGGAGGAGGAGGAGGAGAAAGAAGAGGAGGGGAGAAAGAAGAGAAAGTGGAGGAAGGGGAGAAAGAGGAGAAAGATGAGGAGGAGGAGAGAGGAGGAGGATGCGGGAGAAGGAAGAGGAGATGATAGATAAGGAGGAGGAGAAGAAAGAGAAAGAGGAGGAAGAGAAAGAGAAAGAGGAGAAGGGGAAAAAGAGGAGGAGGGGAGAAAGGAGAGAAAGAGGAGGAGGGGAGAAAGAGGGGAAGGAGGAGGAGGAGGAGGAGGAGGCTGGAGGAGGAGGAGGCTGGAGGAGGAGGATGCGGGAGAAGGAAGAGGAGGAGGCTGGAGGAGGAGGATGCAGGAGAGGGAGGAGGAAGAGGAGGAGGAGGAGGAGGAGGAGGAGGATATGGTTAAGGATATTTTCTTGCAGCAGATTTGGAAATATGGTTTGGGGAATGTGGTTGTATTTGGAGATAGTGGTGGTGATAGTTATCGTGACTCCACTTTCGGTGAGATGGTCTCTCCAAAGATAGAAGCGCTGGTGACCTCTTCTCTCTATCCTCTTCTTCTCCTCGTCCTCTTAGCTCAGCCCAATTCTTCTCTTTTATCTTTTTCCTAACTCACCGAATCCTTCTTTCCCAAATCCTTCGCCATTTCTCTCTCCCTCTCTCTCTCTCTCTCTCTCTCATTCCCTCTTCTCCCTTATCTACATGGATCTGAAGCCCATCTCCTCCTCCTCCTCCTCCTCCATCTTGTCCTCTTCTTCCTCCTCCTCTTCCACCTCGTACTCTTCCTCCTCCTCTTCCATTCCCTTCTCTTCCTCTTTCACCTCTTCTTCTTTCTTTTCCACCTGTTTTTCTACCTTTATCCGTTTCTCTACCTCCTACTCCCCCTCCATCTCGTCCTCTTCCTCCTCCTTTTCCATCACCTTCTCTTCCTCTTCCTCTTTCTTTTTCACCTGCTTTTCTACCTTTATCTATCTCTCTACCTCCTCCCCTTCCTCACCTCTTCCTCCTCCACCACCCCATCCTGCTCTCCCTCCTCCTCCTTCGTTTCTCCCCCTCCTTCTCTTCCTCTTCGTTCACCACCCCCTTCTCCTCTTCCGCCAGCCTGACTAATGCTAATTGTGAATTTTCAGATTTCAATTACTTGTACGACGAATGTTGTTTTTGTCTGCACATTTCATTACCTCCTCCCTCTCCCCCACACACCCTCCCCTCCCCCTTCTCCTTCTTTCACCAACACTTCCCCTTCCTCTTCCCACTCCACGCCTTCCCCTCTTTTCGACACTATACACCTCCCCTCGTTCCTCCTCCTCCTCCTCCCTATTCTCTTCCCCTCTCCTTCCCAACCTATTCCCCATTTCCTTACCCTTCCTCCCTTCCCTATCCTCCCTCTATTCGTCCCTACCTCCCTATTCCCTCTCCCTCTTACTACCTCACTTACCCCCCCTCTTGTTGTTTTTCTACCCCGCCCCCCATTTCTTCCCCCATTCTCTCCCCAAACACTCATTTACATAGGCCCATTAGTTCTCTAAGACCAATTAAAAAAGCTCGTGGTATTTCCCCCCCCTCTTTCCTCACTTCTCCCCCCCCACCACCATTCCGGCCGTCTCTCCCCCTCCCCCCCACTACCCGGCAGTGCCTAATGTAGTGTGTACACGCATAGCTTTCTGATAACACAAAGAAACACACACACACACACACGCATGCACACACACACACACACACACACATACACACACATACACACACGCATAAAAACACACACACACACTCACACACACACACACACACGCATTCATACACACACACACGCACACACACACACACGCACACATACACACACACACACACCTCTCTCTCTTCTTCTCTTCCTTTATCTTCAACCATTTGCTCGTCCTCTCTTCCTCCCTTCTCTTATATCCCTCTCTCTTTCTTCCTATCACATTTCTCTTCTACCAGTCTTCTTTCACTTCTCTCTCAACCTCCTCTTTCCTTTACATCTTGTTTATTCTTTGTTTTCCTTTTCGTTTCCCATTTCTTTTATTCATCTTAGTTTATTTTTCATGCGATTGTTACTATTATTATCAACATTACTACTACTAATATTATTATTATCATTATTATTATCATTATTATTATTATTATTATTATTACCACCATTATCATTACTATTATTATTATTACTATTATTATCATTACTATTATTATTATTACTACTATTATTATTATTATTATTACCACCATTATCATTATCAATATTAGTATTATCATTATTACCATAAATACATTTGCCATTATTGTTATCATCATATATTTATTTATTTGCTTATTTATTTTTCAATTTTTTTTTTATAAACTTACCAGTTAGAAAAAGAAAATTACTATCATCAGTATTACTCGTACTGTTATTATTATTATTATTATTATTAATTATTATTATTATTATCATTATCATTATTTTCATATACTGTATTTCTTAAACTTTTTCATCTTACTGAATTTTTGCCCAGTGAGACGAATACGGCACATTTAGAGATTTTATACAAGCTAATACTAGACGATTCTATTCAGCTTAGGAGGAGCCCCAGACGTTTCCTTCCCCCTTGAGTCCCCTTCCTGTATCTTCTATCCTCCTTCAGTTCACTCTACTGTTCTCCTTGTACAATTGCCTCCACTTCTAAAGGTCAGAGTACACAATCGAACAGTTGACAGCTGTCTCATTATTCTTCTATAATCCCTTCACCCTACTGCCCTACACCGTCCTGTCCTACACCCTACTCTCTTTCATCCTAATGCACTACACCCTACTATCGTGCAGACTACTGGCCTCCACCCTAATGCCCTTCACCCTACTGCCCTACACCGTCCTGTCCTACACCCTACTCTCTTCATCCTAATGCACTACACCCTACTATCGTGCGGACTACTGGCCTCCACCCTAATGCCCTTCACCCTACTGCCCTACACCGTCCTGTCCTACACCCTACTCTCTTCATCCTAATACACTACACCCTACTATCGTGCAGACTACTGGCCTCCACCCTAATGCCCTTCACCCTACTGCCCTACACCGTCCTGTCCTACACCCTACTCTCTTCATCCTAATACACTACACCCTACTATCGTGCAGACTACTGGCCTCCACCCTAATGCCCTTCACCCTACTGCCCTCCACTCTATTATCCTCCACCCTACTGCCCTCCATCCTCTTGCCCTCCACTTTACTGTCGTGCATGCTACTGCCCTACAGCCGGCTATTGGCCTAAACCCGACTGCCCTTCTGTTACCCTTCACCCACCTCCCCTTCGCTCCTTCCTCTTGCCCTTCGCTCCTCCCATTTGCCCTTCTCTGCCTTCCTCTTGCCCTTTGCCCCTCCCATTTGCCCTTCTCTGCCTTCCCCTTTTAATCTTTTTACAAATTCATTTTTCGCTTGATTCCTTCAACTTTCCCACCCAATCCATGTGACGCCTGTTGCCCCTCCTCCTCCTCCTCCTCCTCCTCCTCCTCCCTGGTGCCCCACACATGCTCAAGTGCTGCCATCACCTACTCTTCTCCTCCTCCTCTTCCTCCTCCTCCTCCCCCTCCTCCTCTTCCGCTGGACTGCACCGGGGCAGCAGCGAAGTAAACACCAAAATTCGTTTCTTTCTTCCCCCCCCCTCTCTCTCTCTCTCTCCAATTTCCCCCTCCCCATGGATCATCTCTCTCTTTCCAATCTCCCCCTTCCCCCGAACTCTCTCTCTCTTTTTCTCTCTCCAATCTCCCCCTTCCCATGGATCATCTCTCTCTCTCTCTCTCTCTCTCCAATTTCCCTCTTCCCATATTTTCTCTCTCTCTATCTATCTCTCTCTTCCTCCTCTCTCTTCCTCTCTCCAACCTCCCCCTTCCCATGGTTCATCTCTCTCTCTCTCTCCAATTTCCCCCTTCCCATAGATTCTCTCTCTCTTTACAATCTCCCCCTTCCCATGGATCATCTCTCTCTCTCTCTCTTTCTCTCTCTCTCCAATCTCCCCCTTTCCATGGATCATCTCTCTCTTTGTCTCTGCGTCCCTTCTTTTTCGTTCTTTTCTACATTCTATCCAGTCCACCTCCTCCTCCTCCTCCTCCTCTTCCTCCTTCTTTCATGTACATATTCCCTTTCCTCCCTATTTCTACTTTTTAGTCTCATTTTGCTTCTTATGCTTTCTTCTTCACATTCCTCTTTAATTTCTTTTCTCTTTGGTTCTTCCTTTTCCTCTATTGTCTCACTTTCTTCCCGAATGCTCGCTGGCCGAGCGGATTAGAGCGTCGCTACTTGCGGCGGAGGTTTGACCTATGCCGCCAGCGAGTTGGACCAAGAGTATGGTTCATTAAATTCCACGCTACAAAGTCCTGTAAGGGGCACCGTCCTAGCCTCCTGACGTTAAACCGAATCAGATTTAACTTTCTTCCATAGCTTCTTACCGTTCCTCCCCCTTCTCCCGCTGGGCCCTCCTCCGCTAAACGCCTCCCAATCACCCCCTCCCGCTCTCCCCCTCCTTATCGTCTCATTATTTCTTTGTGGTTCCAAAACTTCTTCTCCTCCTCCTCCCGCTCCTCTCCTTCCACCTCCTCCTCCTCCTACTCCTCCTTTTCTTCCTCCTCGTCCTCCTTTTCTTCCTCCTACTCCTCCTTTTCTTCCTCCTCCTCCTTTTCTTCCTCCTCGTCCTCCTTTTCTTCCTCCTCCTTTTCTTCCTCCTCCTCCTTCTCCTCCTCCTACTCCTTACCCGTTGTTCGGCTACCCGTCCAATAAGTACCCCATCCCAAAGCCCCCCACGTTCTGAATCACAAATATTTCCCCACTATCAACTCCCTCGCCTCCCCCAACTCCTACTCCCTCGCCTCCTTCTCCCACCTCCTCCTCCTCCCATTCCCTACCCTAATACACTACTCTCTCAAAAACTCCCTAAATTATCTGTAAACGTTATATCATACTCTATATGACTCCCTAACTCCCCTTCTTACTCCCACTCCCTAATCCCATTTTCTCCTATTCTAACTTTGCTCCCACTTCTCTCTTTCTCTCATCCCTCTCTTATTCTCATTTTCTATTCCTCATCTCTTATTTTCACTGTTCACTCCCCATCTCCCATTTCCCAGTCACCCCCCACTCCCTCCCACCTCCCTCTTCCCACTAACTCCCACTTCCCATCTTCCACCTACTCCCACTTACCACTCCCCTATCTTCCACTCATTCTCATTTTCCACTCCCGCATCTCCCACTTTCACTTCCCACTATCCGCTCTCCCACTCACTCCCACTTCTAATCTCGTACTCACTCCCACTCCCCCATCTCCCATTCACTCCCACTACCCCCTCTCCTAATCACTCCCACTTCCAATCTCCTACTCATTCCCAGTCCCCCATCTCCCATTCACTCCCACAACCCCCTCTCCCACTCACTCCCACTTCCAATTCCCTACTCATTCCTACTCCTCATCTCCCATTCACTCTCACTACCCCCTCTCCCACTCACTCCCACTTCCAATCTCCTACTCATTCCCACTCCCCCCATCTCCCACTTCCCACTCCCCCGCCTCCCTCATTCTTTCCTCCAGGTCCCTAATACAACTCACCACAACGTAAATACTCAAATAAATTCACTTCAAAAAATAAACACCTCCCCCTCCCACCCTCCCCTCCCCTCCCAAATACACAATGGCCATAGCGCTCACATTCTCCCCTCCCCCTTCCCCCCATTTTTAAAATTAAATACGTGCATATTCTCCCATACTCACACTTCATCTCCCTCCTTCCCCCCTCTTCCCCCCCCAACCGCCTCCTTCTCCTCCTATCTCTCTTTCCCGGCAAACTCAATCCCCATTATCAACATTCTCTCCCTCTCTCCCTCCCTCCCTCCCTCTCCCTAGATTCCTCCCCTCTCCCTAATACTCCTCCCCACCTCCCCCCACACCATAGCTAAGCTTATACACAAACCGTTTCTACCTTTGCTCAACCCCCCTTATCCCCCTTTACCATTCCCCCCCACTAATCTCCCCCTTCCTTTCTCACTTTTTTCCCGAAACTTGCCTTCTCTCTTCTCTTCCCCCCTTCATTCTGTCTTCCTTTCGTTTCTCCCCAAAATTCATATCCACCCCCATTCTGTCTTCAAGACCATTTCCTCCCCTCCCAATTTCCCCCCCTAAAACTGACCCTGCTTCTCCTCCCCCCCACACATAGTTTTCGTTCTTGTTATAGGCCTATTGATCCTATCCCCCCCAAACCCC
>NC_134818.1:32345729-32350729 GCF_046742065.1 Oratosquilla oratoria
GGGGAAAACAGAAAAAAAATAATAAAACAAACAGGAAGATTAGGGAAAGGGGGAAGGATACTGAATGGAGTAGGGGGTGGGAAGATGGATGTGTAGGGGTCTGGGGGGCTCTGGGGGGCGTAGTACCTCCTCAGCATTAAAATTTCACCCAGGCAGGGCTGCAACAGACACGGTGGCGGCTGCAGCCGACGTGGCCAAGAGCAACGGTCGTACCGCATAAAAACGTTCTTAACGGATTTAACCGCCGTAACGGATTTAACCACCATAACGGATTTTAAATCTTAGAGACTCGAGTAGTCAATGGTGCAAAACCGTGTACTACAAATCATAAAAAATAATAATATAAAAAATGAAATAAAATAAAATAAAATAAAATAAATTATGAGGTGATTAATATATAACCCTTCTCTACGATGAACCTCTGACTTTTTTTTTTTTTTTATAAAATTATTTCATCTTCGGATGAAAAAACATGTCTCATGTGTTTGGAATCCCTCTTTATAATACAGTTTAATCTGTTGTTGCCTTCACTTTTTTTTTCTTTCTTTGGGGGGAGGGGGGAGTACTTGTCGAAAGATGGTAATCAACTGTCAGCACGTACAAAACACCATTATTAAATTCTTTTCTCTCTTTTTTTTTTCAATCCCTTGAGGGTTTTTTTCTGGAAAAACAGCATCGCTGACAAGAAGGAAAGCGTAATGACTCAGTACTGATGGGAAATAATGAGTAAGGTTTGCGTAAGGTTTGCGTAAGGGTTGAGTTAGGGTCGGGTAAGGTTTGGGTGAGGGTTGGTTAATGAATGGTTAAAGGTAGGGTAAGGGTTGGGTAAGGTTTGATTATAGAATAGTTAAAGGTTGAGTACGATTTGGGGAAGAAAGACTGGGTTAGATAAGGACTAAGTAAGGGATGGTTAAGGGCTCGTTAAGGACTGGGTTGGAGGCTGGGGAAGGGGGGAGGCAAATGCTGAGTTAAATATGGACTGGGTAAGGGTTGGGTATGGGATAGTTAAGGGCTGGGTAGGGGACTGGATAGGGGATACTTAGGGTCCGGGTAAGAGGTGGGTAACAGGTGGCTATGGGTATGTAGGACAGGTTAAGGGTTGGGCTAAGGGTTGGGTAAGGACTGGGTAGGGGGCTGGATAGGGGATAATTAGGGTCCGGGTAAAAGGTGGCTATGGGTGTCTAAGGACAGGTTAAGGGCTGGTAAGGGCTGAGTAAGGGCTGGTGAAGGGCTGGGTGAAGGTACACTATAGACTTATGGGGATACAAGTGGCAGTGGTGGTGGTGGTAGTGGTGGTGGTGGTAGTGGTGGTGGTGGTGATGGTGGTGGTGGTGGTGATGATGGCGGAGAATATTGAGCTCCTTAAAGAGTCTATCATTGTTTTCTTCTTCCCTTCCCTACCTCTCTCTTTCCCCCCCCCATTCCATCACTCTCCCTCCTCTCTCATCCTCTTTCTTTCTCCCACACTCTCTTCTCACTCTCTTTTCCCTTTCTCACTTTTTCCCCTTTCTCTCTCTCTTCCGCTCTCTCGCGCTCTTCCTATCTCTCACTCTCTCCTAATCTCTCACTTTCTCCCAATCTTACTCTTACTCTATCTTCTTCTCTCTCTTTCTCGCTCTCTCCCTATCTCTCACACCTCAATTTCTCCCAATCTTTCTCTCTATATCTCCTCTCCCACTCTCTCGCTCTCTCCCTCCCTCTCACATTTCCTCATCTCTTACTCTTTCCTACTCTCCCTCTACATTTCGTTTTTCCGTAGATATCATGTAACTTGTATGAAGCAGTCACGATAATGGCTTGTTATCTGTGAAGGTTATTGAAATGAAAAATAAATCAATAACTGCGAGGGAGTGTGATCAAAAATATATTCGAAAAAAACGTTTAACGGTCAACGGTAACGGATGCAATATCCGTTAACGGTCGTTAGAGGACGTAAATTTCGAAAATTTAAATATCACAGTATCTGTGACCTGACGCAACGGCCGACAGTGGAAGACAAAAAATAAACAAATGAATAAAAACAAATAAATAAATAAACAAATAATAATAATAAAATAAAATACACAAAAAAATAAATAAACTAATAAAATACAATAATAAATGAAATAAATAAATATGAATAAATAAAATAAATTAAAGAATACATGAGATACAAGTAAATAAACACATAATATAATAATAATAACAATAATAATAATAATAATGATAATAATAATCATAATAAATTATTTACAGTATCATTATAATCCATATCAGCAATACATTGTTCACTACTGTGCAATACACAAGTTCAAATGAACAGTAGTATTGAAATAGATAATTCTATATAAATTTAATTTCCAACTGGTATACATTGATGCTCAACTTTCCAACTCTCTACCTATCCCTCCTCCTTCCCTCCCTTCCCCACTCCCCCCAACAAGTCTACTAAAGGGTTATCAAACTGGGCTATTTTTCCTCCGACATCCAATTAATCGTCGGTACCGCCAACCTCCATCACTTTCCTCCCCCGGCGTAAAATCACTATGTCAAACTATATTTGTTTCCTCAATAAAAATTACACAGAATGTCATTTGATATGCTGGAGCAAAGTTATTTTCCTACAGCATATCAGATTCCTTCTCGGAAGCTCCGGGCTGCAAATTTGCTCCAACAATCGGAGGAAAAATATCCCAATGTGATAACGACTTAGATACGTCCATAAGCTCCCCACACCCTTCAGCATCTTCTTTTAGTAACCCCCCTTATCCCCTACCCCCCCAATCTGCATGTCCATCCCCCCATCCAGACTCCGAACATCATCTCCCCATTCACCCCCATTTACTAAAAACTCACTCCCCCCCATCCACATGTACCTTCTCTCAATTCCCTCTCCCCCCATCCCCCAACGTCTCTGAAGCTGAGTCATATGCTCCACACTCCCCACAACTCCCTCCATTCCTCCTTTAGGACCTTACCCTCCTCCCACACACTTCTACCACTCCCACTCCCAATGATTGACTCCCTTCACTCCTTTATGTCTCTCTCCTACTCTCTCCATACGTTCAATACCCACTGTCCTCCTCTTCCTCCTCCTCCTCCTCTTCTTCTTCTCCCAGCCTCCCTCGCAGCTCCTCCCCCCTACCCCCAACAACTACATCCAATCAATTGTCCCTCCTTCTCTCCCTCCCTCTCATCATTCCTATCCCCTCTACATTGACCCCCTCCTCTTCCCTCCTTACCTCTCTCTCATCATCCCTGTTCCTTCTATATTAACTCCCTCCTTCCTTCCCTCCCTGCCTCCCTCTCATCATCCCTATCCATATTTCATTAACTCCCTCCTATTCCCTCCTCCATTTCATCACCCCTGTCGCCTCTACACCGGCTCCTTCCTATTCCCTCTTTCCTTCCCTCCTCTCTGCGTCCCTCCCTTCACCCCCTCCTCTTCCCTCCTTCCCTTTCTCTCATCATCCTTATAACCTGTACATTAACTCCCTCCTTTTCCCTCCTTCTCTCCATCTCATTATCCCTATTCCCTCTACTCGTACACTGATTTCCTCATATTCCTTCTTCTCTGCCTTCCTCCTCCCTCCCTCTCTTCTTCCTTCCCTTTCTCTTCCCTCCCTCTCTGCCTCTCTCCCTCTTTTCATCCCTATCCCCTCTACAATGACTCCCTTCTATTCCCTCGTCTCTCCCCTTCTCCTCCTCCTCCTCTTCCCTCCCTCTCTTCTTCCTTCCCTATCTCCTTCCCTCCCTCCCCTCCGTTTTCAGACGCGGTGTTGACTTCGCTGGGCCTCTTACGGCCGAAGAGGACGAGTCTCCGGCAGGTGAATGGCGGAGGAGGTAATTGGGGGAAATGGCAGGTAAGTGGGTAAATACGGGAGGTACGGGGGGACGAGAAGGAGGAAGAGAAGGAGAGGAAGGAGGAGGATGGGGAGGAGGAGGAGGAGGAGGAAGAGAAGAAGAGGAAGGAGGAGGAGGAGGAAGAGAAGGAGAGGAAGGAGGAGGAGGAAGAGGAGGAGGAGGAGGAGGAGGGGAGTAAGAAGAGAGAATTTAGTAGATGGGAGGAAAACAGGAGAGAGGGGAGGGTTGGGGAAGAAGGAGGGAAGGAGAGAGGGAGGGCGGGAGGTAGAGATGGAGGGAAGAAGGAGGGAAGGAGAGAGGAAAGGCGGGAGGGTGGGAGGTGGAGAGGAAGGAAGTGAAGGAGTGAGAAAGGAAGGGAGGTGGAGGGGTGGAGTCGAGTAGCTCCTTGGGATCCTGTAATTACCTCGACTCAGACTTCGACGTCAACGCCTTCGGAGAAGACCTCCGCCGGGGGATGTCAGGATTCCGAAGTTGGAAGACCATAACGTTAAAGAAATAAAATAAATAAATAAATAAATAATAAAATAAAATAAACAAATATATAAGAATTATTAAACAAAGAATATAGTTATAGAAACTAAATAAAAATGAATAAATAAAAAATAAATAAATAAATAAATAAATAATAAAATAAAATAAACAAATATGTAAGAATTATTAAACAAAGAATAAAATTATAGAAACTAAATAAGAATAAAGAAATAAAAAATAAATAAATAAATAAATAATAAAATAAAATAAACAAATATGTAAGAATTATTAAACAAAGAATAAAATTATAGAAACTAAATAAAAATATATACAAATGAATATGAAATAGAATATAAACGTTAAAGAAAAAATAAAGAAATGATAAAATAAACAAATATGTAAGAATTATTGAACAAAGAATAAAGTCATAGAAACTAAATAAAAATATATACAAATGAATATGAAATAGAATATAAACAAATATGTAAAATACGCTAAATGATTAAATATAAAATATATATGAAATAGATAAATATATCAATCAAGTAAATATAAACATATAAATGAATACATAATAAAAAAATAACATAAAAGAGAGAGAGAGAGAGAGAGAGAGAGAGAGAGAGAGAGAGAGAGAGAGAGAGAAAGACAGGTACTGAGTGTCGAATTAAATTATAATATTCATG
>NC_134818.1:32355729-32358229 GCF_046742065.1 Oratosquilla oratoria
CTCGTAGCACCTGATAACAGTCTGGGCCGACGTAAAGGTAGCTGGCAGCACAGAGACGAGCTCAAAAATCAGAGGCGAAAATGACTTGAATTGATGTCCGACAGCATATTACGAAGCTGTCCACAATTTCACTTTTTTTGCACTTCTGTAATAATCACTAAATGATGTTTCAAGCAGTGTTTGTAAAACCTGGCTGCAAAGATGAGTGGAGGAGGAAAAAAACATACGTGTTGAAACACCCACGAAAACCAATAGTTCACTAGTGCACTTATTTCGGTAATATATCGCTGAATTGTCTCACAAAATGAGGTTTTTAACCGCCGCCACCATATTTGTAATGGTGGGTTAATTAAACTTACATCACTGATATAATTATTACTTGTACAAGAGTATGGCACGAGCGTGTGCCCTGAACCAAAGCAGGAACAACACTCCGTGGGCACGCTTAATCACGCGGGAAATACAATTCTATTAGCAAACACCTACTAGAATGGTTCTATATAAGTACATCTATACATCTTTACATGATGTTACAATTACAATTCATTATATAATTTCATAAATATAATGTATTTTGTACACGCCCACTACAATACCTTAGAAATATATTTCTGGTTAAAATCATGCATCAAACTCGCACTCCATACTATTCTATACTTTCAGCACGTCCAAGAAAGCAAAAATAGATTCACCTTATGGTAACACCTCCGGCTGGAAATGTTGCCATCAAAATGAGTCTAATTTAGACCCTGTTCACACTAGCAGTTTGAACCGCGGTGGTTCAATTACAATGTAAGTCAATGGAGGCGTTCACACACAAACAAGCAGTTTTTCCTTGACTGCGCGGTACCGCCGCGGTTTTGGCGCGGTTCAAACCGCTAAAACGAACACGGCCTTAACTTTTTCTAAACCCATTGAAACAGTTGTGCATCAAAGGTCAAAGGAAATGGACTGGAGACAGACGATATTAAGACTACAAAGTGTGTCGCATTAGGCCCTATTCACACCAGCGGTTTGAACCAAGCAGAAACCCCGGCGGTACCGCATAGTCAAGGAAAAAATGCACGGTTGTGTGTGAACGCCTCCATTGACTTACACTGTAATTGAACCGCCACGGTTCAAACCGCTAGTGTGAACAGGGCCTTAGTGTAAAGCTTAGTGTAAAACATCGAGTGTTTCTCAAATTTGGCTCTATATACATTTCAAGCTTCTTTAGTCTGTGTGTCCTTCTTTCTGTGTATCTGTTTGTACGAGTTTGTGTCTTACTGTATATGGACAGATGTCTTTGTGTGTCTGCGTCGATCTTTCCATATACCTGTTTATCTGTCGATTTCTGTCTGTTTTATGTACCTGTCTGTACCCGTATGCTTATACGTACCCATCTATACGTCCCTGTCTACGTGCCCCTATCTATATGCCTCTATACGCCTCTGTCCATATGCCCTGTCTGTATATCCCTGTCTATATGCCTGTCTCAATGCCCCTGTCTATATGGTCCTCTCTATATGCCCCTGTTGATATGCCTATGTCTATATGTCCGTGTTTATATTCTATCTATCTATCTATCTATCTATCTATCTATCTATATATATATATATATATATATATATCCCTGTCTACATGCTCCTGTCTATATGCCACTTTCTCTATGCCCCTGTCTATATGCCTCTGTCTTTATACCTCGATCTATATGCCTCTATCTATGTCTTTATCTATATGCCTACGTCTATGCTATCTCTCTATTTCTTTATTTTATTCCTCTGATTCTTCATTCCCTTGCTTCTCACTCTCTATCTCCTCCTCCTCCTCCTCTTCTTCCTCCTTCTCCTCCTCCTCCTCTTCCTCCTTCTCCTCCTCCTTCTATTTCCTCTTCCTCCTCCTACTTCTATCTCTGTCTCTATTCCTTCGCCTCTCGGCGTTTCAACTTCGTAATTGTTCCGCCGTGTCTATTCAAAGTCGAGAGATCCCACCGTCTCCCAGGCACTCCAATGAGCTGAAATTACTCTTAAATACGCGTATTATATCGGGAAAATTACACACTAAGTTTCAGTCTGGGCGTATCCAAGTCTCATTTGGTCCGTTCCAAAAAATGAACCAATATTTTGTTAGGAGACTCATTACCTCTTCACGGGTCCAATTACACCATATTACATTACCATCATTATATATATATATATATATATATATATATATATATATATATATATATATATATATATTCATACACACACACACACACACACACACACACACACACACACTTATCCCCGGTCGGGCGGAGATAAGTTGGGTTTGTCTCCTTTCACGTGTAGCCCCTGTTCACCTAGCAGCGAGTAGGTACGGGACGTTAGTCAAGGAGTTGTGATCTTGCTGTCCCGGTGTGTGGTGTGTGAGTGGTCTCAGACCTACCCAGAGATCAGCTAATAAGGAGCTCTGAGCTCACTGCCGTAGGGTGGTGTCTGGCTGTCTCGACAGAGACTGCAGCAGATCCGAGGTGAAT
>NC_134818.1:32368229-32385729 GCF_046742065.1 Oratosquilla oratoria
TCTTCAGACTCTTCTGAAACTTCAGAACTTCCATTTCCTTTCCCCCTCCCCCACCAGCTCCCACTCCCTACCACTCCCTCCCATAAATCATGATGACGAAGCAATCTGAAATATTTCTCTTGTCCGAAAGACGAATGAGATGTAGGAAACGGCTCAGGTGTGTTCGTTTAACCCGGTTATTATGCATAAATGCAGTAGCTCAGCAAACTTAATTATATATGCACTAACGTACGTGCGCACGTACGTACGCACACACACTCAGATTATAAGTGGGAGGTAAGGGCAGAGATGAAGGGAGGGAAAGGGAGGGAGGCAGGGAGAGGGAGAGAGAGAGAGAGAGAGAGAGAGAGAGAGAGAGAGAGAGAGAGAGAGAGAGAGAGAGAGAGAGAGAGAGAGAGAAACAAGAGAGCGACGAGTGACCGAGGGAGCGAGATCAAAAATAAGAAAGAGAGCAAGAGAGATAAAGAGCAGCTGAAGCCTTCTTCATCTGATCAACCCCGATGATGGTCATCTTTGACGAGGTGAGCGCAGAAGACGACGACGAGGAAGAGGAGGAAGAGGAGTAGGAGGAAGAGGAGGAGGAGAAGGAGGAAGAGGAGGAGGAGGAAGAGGAGGAGGAGGAGGAGGAAGAGGAGGAAGAGGAAGAGGAGGAGGAAGAGGAGGAGGAAGAGGAAGAGGAGGAGGAAGAGGAGGACCAGAACATCTTATGTCATCACCTCCTATCCCTACAAGCCATTAGAGTTGGAGAAAGTCTGAATCCCCACAGCTGGAGGGATCGGTTGGGAGGGGTGGGGGATTAACAGCACGAGGAAATACTGCACTATGAATTAATCACTTATATGAAACACTTTTTACTGATATTTTTATCTTACTTCTTTTTATTGATAAAAGTGTAATGTTGAGACATATATCTAGTAAGTCATTTGGTCAATCTCGTGGTGACCGAAATAATGATTAACAATATCAATGATAATGATAATGATTAATAATACTAATAATAATAATAATAATAATAATATAATAATATTAATAATAATAATAATAATATAATAATAATAATAATAATAATAATAATAATAATGATAATAATATTAATACTAATATCAATAATAACAATCAAATAATAGTAATATAATAATAATAATAATAATAATAATTATAATAACAATAACAATAATAATAGTAATAATAATGATAATAACTAATGATAACAATAACAATAACAATGATAATAACAATGATGATAATAATAACATCAACAATAGCAATAAGAGTAATAATGAATAATGATAATTAGAATAATATAATTGCCGTTATTATTACTATTGCTACTGGTAGTTACAATATGTTGAAAACAAATCTTTGACATCAAATTCAGTCCTATAACTCATTACCCATTTGGACTCCACTGCTGGAGTCCACTGCTGAACAAAGGACTCCCCAACTTTTTCCACGAATCGTGCAACTTCACCAACCTCTGCCGCGTTACCCCTGCAAATTTTCCACCTCGTCTCTCCACCTTCTGCCTGGTCTACCTCTTTCACGCTTACATTATCGTGGCGGCCAGTCAGTAACACATTTGCTCTATCTGCCTAACTTCATTTTACACTCCTTTATTGTTTCCACGATCTATAAGGCCCTGTTCACATTAGCGGTTTGAACCGCGCCGAAACCGCGGCGGTACCGCATAGTCAAGGAAAAACTGCGCGGTTGTGTGTGAACGCCTCCATTGATTAACAGTATAACTGTACCGCCGCGGTTGAAACCGCTAGTGTGAACAAGGTCTAATACTTTACCTCTCCGAGTAGTTTCTTCTACACGATACATTTTTCCCTTTCTACATTTTTATCTCTGCCTCTGATTCACAATTCTTTTTATAATCCTGATTTTAATCTGAGGTTTATTTCTTCTCTTATTGTTTTGAAATGTTTATATATTATATATTTTCAACTTCCTACCTTCCCCACTGATTCTCCAATGATAAAATAATTAATAAAATTTATGTTGTCCCCGTTATGTCTTTGGACCTTTTTCATCGAATCTCTTTTTGTTTTGGAATATATATATATATATATATATATATATATATATATATATATATATATATATATATATATATATAATTTTTTCAGCTTCCTACCTTCTCCAATGATTCCTTAATGACATATGAAAATATAAACTAAATTAAATGGAAAGTATTAAAATAATATAGATAAATAAAATAAAAACAAGTTAAAAAGAAAATGGTGTCTTAATACCTTCAACAATGGGTTTGTCCTCCATCTCGACTCTCCTCTCGTTATCTTCAGGAAAAGATAAGGTTAATCCGGGATTGTCCGGGGGGAGGGGGAGGGGAGAGGGGGAGAGGAGAGGGGGAGGGGAGGGGGGGGAGGGAACAGGTTGGACAGTCAGACACCCCCAGACATCGAAACCAGACAAGGAGGATCCAACTTTTTTTTTTTTTTTTTTTTTTTTTTTTTTTGAGAAACTCGAATTCGAAGGAAAGTTCAATAACAAGACAACTTTTATGAAGAGAATGAAACGAGAGTCGCCATGTTGAGAGAGTGGCAAGGAAGGGATCCAGTGCTTCTAGCCTTGGGTCCAGGAGGGATACGTGGAGTGATTGAGTTGGTCATGAGGAGGTTTGAGGAGGGCAGTAGGGGCCCAAGAAGGAGGAAGAGAAGTTGTAAAAAGGATAAAAGTCTTCCTTGGGTGAGATTAAGGAAAAGGGAGGAGGGGAAAGGGAAGGAGGGTAGGAGGTAAGAAGGAGAGAGGAAAGGGGGGGGAGGAAAAGAGGAGAGAAAGAAGGGGGAATAGGAAGAGGGAAAAGGGAGGTGGGAAAGGGAAGGAGGGAAGAAGGAGAGAGGAAAGGGGGAGGAGGAAAAGAGGAGGGAAAGAAGGCGGAATAGGAAGAGGGAAAAGGGAGGAGGGAAGGGGGAAGGGGAAAAGGGAAGGTGAAGAGAGAAGGAGAAGGGAATTGGGACGAGGGAAAGAGAGGAAATGGGGAGGAATAAAAGTGAGGGAAGAAGGAAGAGGGAGGAGGCAGAATGGGAAGGGAGACGATGAGGATGAGGAGTAGGAGGAGTGAGAGGAGGAAGAGGTTGAGAAGGGAGGACAGGAAGAGGAGGGTGATAAGAAAGGACAGGTGGAGGAAGAGGAATGGAAAGAAGAGGAGGAGCAGGAGGAAGAGGAATAGAAAAAGAGGAGGAAGAGGAGCAGGAGGAGGAAGAGGAGCAGGAGGAGGAAGAGGAGGAAGAGGAGCAGGAGGAGGAAGAGGAGGAAGAGAAGGCCGGAGGGACTTAATCTTCGATCTCAGATTTCTGTCAGTTGAGGCTTCCGTGGCAGAAGCTTCTTGTGTCCTCCTCCTCCTCCTTCGGTGCCAAGACGCTTTGCTTTGACCCGAAAAACAATAAACCTTCGTTCCATCACTGTCGCTATCATTTTCTCCATCATTATCACTTTGTCTAACATCACTAAGATAAGAGGAGGTGGAGGAAGAGGTGGAGGAGGGGTAAGAGGGGGAAAAGAGGGAGGTGGAGCAGGGGAGGAGGGGAGGAGGAAGAAGAAGAGGAAGAGGAGGAAGAGGAAGAAGAGGAGGGGAAGACGGGGAGGGGAGAGGGAAGAGGGGAGAAGGGGAGGAAAAGGAGGGGAGAGGGAGGAGGAGAGTAAGGGTGAGGAGGGGAGGAGGAAGGAGGAGGGGAGGAGGGAAATGAGGAGGAGGAGAGAGAGGGTGAGGAGGAGGGTGAGGGTGACTTTATAGACTTTATTCTGGCTGACGCCGGACAATCTTGAACAACTACATGAATAAATATATAAACAAATAAATGAATATATACAAATAGAATTTTTTTTTACATATTTACCATATAAAAATACATATATAAACATTAAAGATAATAACCATACCTCGTATATTAAACAATTAATGAGCAATGAATAAATAATGAAAAAAATAGAAAATAAAATAAAATAATCAGTCAAATAAACGTGAACAAATAATTAAACGAAACAACTAGCGAATGAATAAAGATAAAATATAAAAGAAAACAGAGAAATAGGTATATGAGACAAAAATAGAAAAAAATAAAAAACAATTAATACATAATTGAAAACAATTGACATAATTGAAAACGAATCAAAAGAGGCGAAACAATGGATGAGCCTAAGAGTTTGACGATGAAAAATGAAATAAAATAAAATAAAATAAAATAAAATAAAATCTTGTCACCGTGATGCAACATGCACGATAATCCAACTCCATTGCAACACATCACCCCCCCAAAAAAAATGTGTACATGTGTGTGCGTGTGTGTACATGCGTGTGCACGTGTACGTGTGTCTACGTGTGACAAGCATCAATTTAGCAAATTTACCAAATACAAAGGGATTATCCTCAGGGCTAAGCTAGTCAGTCGCCAACTGCAATTTAACAATTAACTCAATGCGTTGGGAGAATCAAGACTGAACAAAACTCCCACACTAGGAGTCGCTTAGCTGTGCCCTAGGACATAACCTTTGATCCAGGTCTGTGTTCGCAAAGCTAGGGGGCAAGTGGCAATCACCAAGAGCCCTTGGCTTATCACACCTCTGTCCCATGAGGTCGCAGTTTAACTTAAACTCTTTCAACTCGATTAAGTTACCATAGTAAGGATCATAGGTTGTATCGTTCGATAGGGGATAGACAGGTAGTCCTGTACTGGTCCATTCGACTGAGGGCTATAAACACCACATTATATATATATATATATATATATATATATATATATATATATATATATATATATATATATATATATATATGTATATATATATATATATATATATATATATATATGTCATAACCTGGTTTAGATAATTTGATTTGGTGGTAGTTCACGTCTCAATGTCAAAAATTTTCCTGATTAACCAATTGGTGTTGTTGTTATGAACTTTAGCTTACCATCGCTTCTATCCTGCCGCCACGTGATTTTATTCAGCTGAGGGGGGGAAATCGAATCCTATTTATTTGGCTATTTACTTTACCTATTTATTCACTGATCACTTATTTTCTATTATTGCACTCTTGCCTTGCCAAGTCATGTAATTTCTTTGAATTTATTAATCTATTTAATTATTTATTTATATTTTCATTCTTGAAGAAATTTGTGTTAAAACAGTCAAAACCGTTCTCCTGTCGGATGCCAAAGATTGCATGATCGAGTCCTGTAAATGCGTCATGCAATGTGAAGGCTGGTCATGCAACACTAAAAAGTAATCGGGAGGACAGATGACTTTCGGGATTCGAACGCGGCAAAAGGAAATTAAAATTATAGTTATACGAGATAAAGAGCTTACGCCAAGAGCCGCTTAAGGTACATTTTTCTCGTTGCGATTATCGTTCAACGATGATCGTTCGTGACTCAACGATGATCGTCAAACGATTGTCCAGAGCGTTAGATGTGCAACAAACAAAGAACTAGTGCTATAGAAAATCGTTGACGATCTTAGTTGGGCTATGAACGATCATCGTTGAGCGATAATCACACTGGGCAAAACGTTACTTTATAGTTACAAGGCTTTGACGTCGTGAACGTCATTCTTACCCTGAGTGCTACGATAGCCTGGGTAAGAGGCAGTCACCAGCTCCCGTTTGTGAATCGAGCCAGAGTACACGTGGCTATGATGATGATGATGATGATGATGATGATGATGATGATGATGATGATGATGATGATGGCGGCGGCGACGACGACGACGACGATAATGATGATGGCGATGATGATTATGATGATGGCGACGACGACGACGACGACGATGATGATGATGGCAGGGGCGACGACGACGACGATAATGATGATGGCGACGGCGACGACGATGATAATTATGATGATGGCGACGACGACGACGACGACGACGATGATGACGACGACGACGATGACGATGATGATGAGATGTGATGATAGGTATAAAGCCTACGCTCCCTTTCCCCTATTTTGCGCTTTAAGGACTGTTAGGGTAAGTAACAACAGTCACTGATGGGAATCGGAGAGAAGAGCGGGATTCGAACCCACAACTAAGTGAATGCGAGGGCAGCAACCTACTGATTACGCCACCATCGCATATAGTGATGATGATAATGATGATGATGACAATGATAATGATAAAAGCTGATGAATGGGACGACAATGGTATTCAGATATTATCATCAACAAACGATATAATATGGCATAGCAATACATCCACTTTTTCATAAACATTAATTTCTTTTGACGATTTCACCAAAGTAAGCCACCTGGCCAGCAAAAGAGTCTAATGAATCGGAATAATAAAAACAAAATGAAACAAAATTAAACAAAATTGAAATAAGATGAAATATATTATTCTTAACAAGCTTATGGTATGAATAAACGACTTTCCTTTCTAGTGTGTGTGGTGGTGTAATCTGAAGCAAGCTGGTCTCACACACGCTTACTCGTGGGTTCGAATCCCGCAATCCTTTCCGATTTCCGGTAGTGACTTTATTACCTGTCCCAATAGTCCAAGAACTGGTGGTGTTCACACACAACCGCGCATTTTTACTTTGCGGTGCCGCCGCTGTGTCTGCGCGGTTCAAACCGCTAGTGTGAGCAGGGCCTATAAGAATCTAGTTAGTCATTGGCTCCTAGATTCCTAACAATACACGCGTAGCCAAAGATAATTACCTATTCCATCGACTACTATTATAGTTACCATCAATAAACGAGCACACCCAAATGCATGCTCCTAATATCAGACACACAGAAACATGCTCACGATATTAATACTCCCTTCACAAGTTAACTGATATGTTCAGATATATCAACATGCTCGTAATGCGACTGTCATGATATAATATTTTATGTGAGGTCAAAGAGAATGCTATCATGTTGATGGTCTGAGAAAATCCTGTAAATCCTACACTGTCCACGAGCAAAATGACAATAACGAATATCTAAATGACAATGACAAACGCCAAATCGGATAAAATGTAACTTTAACAATACTAAAACCAGATTACACGAAAGACTGTGATAAAAAAAAAGAGATTTAGCCTAAAACTGGTGTTGGAATTGCTTCTATGTGGATATGAGGCTACAACCTTTGCCCAATGTGTTTAGATAGCCGTCTGTGATGTGTAAATTTTTTTTTACATCAGGGGCGATGCCCGCAGGTTTTAGTCAGATGAACAAATCCCACCAAAAGAGGGATTAGACCATTTCACATATGCAACACTAAATCGTTACAAAAAAAAAAAAATGAAGCTTGTGAAAAGTTTTAACAAAAAAGTTTTGATTACATACAAAAACTTCATCACCATAGATAAAATTTGCCAGATTAATTAGTATATGTATTACTTTTCGAGACCAATTCGTATATTTTAATAACTAGCATTTTACACGTGAGCACATACGAATACATACACACACACGCACACACACACAAATCGTGGCGCGGTTGGTAGAGTTCCCAGCTGACACTGCGGAGGTCCGGGTTCGAATCCTGCACAGGGCTGAAATGATTTCAGTATCACTGCACTGCACTGCACTCCCGTGGGCGGCGAGTTGGGTGTGTGTGTGCGTGTAAGGCATTAACCATAGATCGGTCATATACGAGCTCTGGGCTTTCGTCCGGGAGGGAAATAGCTGTCGATCACGAGTGCAACACGTGATCCAAAAGACCATGGTGAATCACACACACACAAACACACACACACACACACACACACACACACACACACACACAGGGGGGTTCGAGTCGTGTGAAGACACATATGCATAAATATATATTTACATACATACATACATACATACATGCATACGTATATGTTTACACACAAATCCAACCTAAGCCAGGATCACAACCTACTGAAACTGAGCAAAGTCATCTATAGATTTACTTGCCCTATGGAAGGTTGCACGCTTCCAGTTTCGAACAGATATGCTTGTATGTAATCTATATATGTTTGTGTATGTCCCACACGGTAGAACTGAAATATATCCACTTTTCGCTACAGCCATATCATACTTCACATTTAAACATTATCAAGCCCAACAGCACAAAATACTCGTATTACGCATGTGCTTTTCTACTGTAATTCGTTTCATTTCTGACTTTCATACACACACACACACACAGAAGAAGAAGAAGAAAAAGAAGAAAATGAGGAAGGAAAAGAAGAAGAAAGAGAAGAAGAAAGAGAAGAAGAAAGAGAAGAAGAAGTAAAAGAAGAAGAAGAAGAAGAAGAAGCAGACGAAGAAGAAGTAGAAGATGAAGAAGAAGAAGAAGAAGAAGAAAAAATAAAAGAAGAAAAAGGAGAAAAGGAGGAAAAAGAATGTGAAGAAAAAAGAAGATGAAGAAGCAGATGAAGAAACAGAAGAAGGAAATAATAAGAAGCAGAAGAGGAAGAAGAAGCAGATGAAGAAGAAGAAGATGAGGAAGGAAAAGAAGAAAAAATAGAAGAAGAAGAAGAAGAAGAAGCAGAGGAAGAAGAAGAAGAAGAAGCAGAGGAAGAAGAAGAAGAAGAAGAAAAAGTAAAGAAAGTAAAAGGAGAAGAGGAAGAAAACGAATGTGGAGAAAAAAGATGATGAAGAAGCAGATGAAGACACAGAGGAAGAAAAAGAATCAGAAGAAGAGGAAGAAGAAGCAGATGACGAAGAAGAGGAAAAATGAGAAGACGAAAGGCCCTTTCCTCCCTATCCCTGCCACTAAGTTTCCAATGCTCTTCTCACAACTCTTTGGTAAATTGATCGACAGAAGGACAAAATCCCCTACAGGACTCTGACCGATGTCGGTTCCCTCTCCCTCCAGAACCTCCAGAGCAATAACAAGTCCTTGTTCTGCACAGAACTCAAGAAAACTCAGTGGCAATAAAAGCACGTTTTCCTCGGTGCCGTGACTAAACTACCACAGCCTATGGCGGGTGACGCGTATTCTATCTGGCACAATATTTGGGTAAACGCGTGGGTTGTAAGTTCAGTTAAAATGATCTTTCTCGTAATTTGCGGCAAGAAGTAAAACATCCCCATTCAAAAACAAAGAATTAGTGTTCTAGATAATCGTTTGACGATCATCATGGAGCCATGAACGATCATCGTTGAGCGATAATCGCATCGAGCAAAACGTGTCTTTCCATAAAAATCGTCACTGCCAACATCCCTTTTCACACACACACACACACACACACACACACACACACACACACACACACACACACACACACACACACACACAAAAAAAAATCGTCACATTTCTCTACGATCACTTCTTTCCCTATCACACAGACACCTATTCCATGAGCGCGGGTGGTCTCGCTTAGATGATCCCATGATCCTTACACACTACCTTCACAGGGATTAAATTCGCTTAAAAATATCCACGAGATTAGGTAGAATGTCGAATAGCTTATATATTCTAATCTTGATTTTACTCAGTGAAACTTAAACTTGTGTTAGAAGAATAGAGATATACTGCCAAGATACCCCAATATACAAAACCTACAAGTGTGCGTGTGCGCGTTTGTGTGTATGTATATGTATGGTCTTGGATCACGTGTTGGGCTCGCGATCAACAGCTATTATCCTCCCGAATGAGAGCTCGATACTCGTAATTAGAGTGATCTATAGTTAATGTTATGAGTGACTTAAACATACATCCTTTCTCCTTGCTCAAGGAGGACAGTAAAGACTTCCAGTGTTAGATGAGCTTTCAAGCCCTGAGAGGGGCTCGAAATCGGACTTCACGAGTGTGAAGTCATTATGGTAGCTACTACGTGTGTGTGTGTGTGTGTGTGTGTGTGTGTGTGTGTGTGTGTGTGTGTGTGTGTGTGTGTGCATGTGTGTGTTTGTGTGTGTGTGTTTGTGTGTGTGTGTTTGTGTGTGTGTGTTTGTGTGTGTCTATATGCAATGTATATGTATGTGTATATGTACGTGTGTGTGTGTGTATGTGTGTGTGTTTGTGTGTGTCTGTGTGCAGTGTCTATGTATGTGTATATGTATGCGTGTGTGTGTGTGTGTGTGTGTGTGTGCAGTGTCTATGTATGTGTATGTGTGTGTATGTGTGCGTGTTTGTTTGTGTGTGTATGTGTGTGTGTGTGTATGTGTGCATGCCTGTCTCCGTGCGTATGTGCATCTGCATGTGCACATGAAGAAAATAATTTCAGAAAACTGTCCAAATGCAACACTTCATAAACGGGACCACCTAAGTCGACTTGCACAGCCAGGTTGTCCTCGACCTAATTAAACTGTGGAAAAGCAGAAGAAAAAAAAAAAAAAAAAAAAAAAAAAAAAAAAAAAAAAAGTGACGGGGAAAAAAGAAGGGGAGCGATTTTCCAAAAATTAACACGATAGAACCTCCGCTAAAAATAAATAAATAAAATCATATAAATACAAAAAAATAAAAATAAATAAATAAATAAAAAAATAAAAACATAAAACAAATCTATCCATATATACCACGTGCTTTTTCCCCTTTCAAGTGGGGTAGCCATGTTAAAAAGCAAGTACCCACTCCCACCCCCTCCACTCCCCTCCACCATCCCTCCTTCCCCCTCATCTTAGCTCCTCATGGATGACGGGTCATCCCTGCATCCCTACTGCCCTGTGTCAGAAGCAATGCAGCAAGACACAGTACATTCACAGCAAGGCCGCTTCACTTAATCGGCGACTCCTCTCTCTCAGTCCCGCATACAGAACAAGAGAAGACAGGAGGCACCATCACCATCACTATCACCACCACCATCATCTCCCACACTCACTATCACCACCACATCAATATCCTTCTCCACCGTAATATCACCACCAAACATCCACGGCCTCTTTCACCAACGCCATCCTAAGCTTCCTGAGTCACCAACATCGTCTCTTTTCACCATCTTTATGAACACCACTCCCTCCCTCCCTCCACCGTCACATCCAACACTGGTCAACCTTTTAGTCAATAACGAGAAAGGATGCATATAACACACATACACACGCGAGCACACACACACACACACACACACACACACACACACACACACACTCACACACACACATACACACACACATATTGATAAAGACATGAGAAATTTGTGACAAATATAAATATGTAGAGATTGATAGAAATAGAAACAAAGAAATATATATAAAGAGAAAAAGATGAATAGATCATAGGGAGAGACAGACACACACACACACACACACACACACACACACACACACACACACACACACAGAGAGAGAGAGAGAGAGAGAGAGAGAGAGAGAGAGAGAGAGAGAGAGAGACAGGGGTAGAGAGTAGTAAGAGGGGAAGAGGAGGAGGAGGATGAAGAGGAGGAAGAGTAGGAGAAGAAGGATGAAGAGGAGGAGGAGGAGGAGGAAGAGGAGTAGGAGCAGGAGGAGGATGAAGAGGAGGAAGAAGAGGAGGAAGAGGAGGACGAAGAGTAGAAAAAGGAAGAGGAGGAGGAGGAGGAGGAGGAGGAGGAGAAGGAGGAGGAAAAGGAAGAGGAGGTTGAGGAGGAGAAGGAAGAGGATGAGGAAAAAGAGGAGGAGGAGGAGAAAGTATAGAAGGAAGATAAAGAAAAGGAGGACAAGGGTGAAGAGGATAAGGAGGAAGATTACAAAGGATTACAAAGGAGGAGAATGCCGACAGGAGACCTTTTGGTCCATAACTAGGTCGGTTGCGAAAAAATTATGATAATGATAAATAAATCAGTAAATAAATAAAAAAGTAATAATATAAATAATAAATAATGATTAAAGAATAAATAAATAGATAAAATTAAGTAATAAACAAATGGGTAAATAGTAAATAATAAATAATAAATAATAGTAAATAATAGATAATAAATAATAGAAAATAATAAATAATAATAGTAATAAATAATAATCAATAATCAATAATAATCAATAATAAATAAATAATATAATAAATAAATAAATAAAAAATAAATAATAATAAATAATAATCAAATAAATAACAATAAACAAACAAAAAACAAGCAATATAAAACAAATGCCAGGCATTACAGCATCTTGCTTAGGTATTTATCTAAACGAATTTTAAAGCTTCGAACTGAACTACATCGCACTGCCTCTGCAGGAAGTTTATTCCATTCATTAACTATACGGTTGAAGAAGTTGTTTCTGACCACTTCCAAATTAAATCTATTTCCTGACAGCTTCAGACCATTATTTCTTGTCGGATTCTCATTCAGTGTGAAAATTTTGTCACTTTTGATGTTGTCAATTCCCCTTAGAATCTTAAAAACCTGTATCAAGTCGCCTCTAAGTCTACGCTTTTTCAGGGAAAACGGATTCATATGTTTTAGTCGATTTTCGTATGATTTATTTTTGATATTTGGAATCAGTTTTATGGCTCGTCGTTGTACTTTTTCCAATCTGTCAATGTCTTTAATGAGATTCGGTAACCATACGGAAACAGCATATTCCAAATGTGGACGAACCAACGATTTATATAGCTTGTTAATGAGAGATGAACTTTTGAAGTCAAAAGATCTCGCAATTAGTCCTAGAATCTTATTTGCTTTCTCAGAGGCTGAAATACACTGCTTAGATGATTTGAAATCATTACTGATAATTACCCCGAGATCCTTTTCACTATCTACTTTTGTTAACGAATTTCCAAATAACTTGTAATCGTACTTACTGTTATTTTTACCTATATGCATAACCTTGCATTTACTTGTGTTAAATTTCATTAGCCACTTCTCAGACCATTGCTGTAATTTATCTAAATCTTCTTGAATATCTAATTGTTTAAGTGGTCATTTGCCATTCTGCATAGTTTCGTATCATCAGCAAATCTGGAGACAGTAGATTTCAGTCCGTGGACTATATCATTTATATATATACTATGAATAGGAGTAGCCTAAGAACGGAACCCTGAGGAACTCCACTCGTAACATTTTTCCATCTAGGAGCTTTGCCATTTAGAACAAGTGTTTTCGATCATTCAACCAATTACTAGTCCAACTTAATAGGCTACCACTTATTCCCCGTTAAGCTGATTTATTCAGTAGTCTTTCGTGGGGGACGGTATCAAAAGCTTTTGCAAAGTCTAGACATGTTAAATCTATATTGTTTCTTTTATCATAATTCGAGCTGACTGTGCGGTAGAATTCGAGTAAGTTAGTCACGTAAGAACGTTTCCGTCTGAATCCATGCTGGCTATCATTTATCAAATAGTTACTTTCTAAATGGTGTTCGATAGCATCTCTGATGATAGTTTCCATAATTTTTCCGACGATTGAAGTCAAGCTTTTAGGCCTGTAGTTATTTGGTTCCTTTTTGTTACCTTTTTTGAATATAAGAGTAACGTTAGCCAGCTTCCATTCTCTTGGAACATCTCCGGATATCTTGGAAGAAAAATCTCTTTTTTTTTTCCTTTAAGATTCTTGGATGTCAACCGTCAGACCCTGGTGTTTTATTGACTTTGAGTTTTTCTATATACCTTTTAATTATTTCTTTTGTTATTTTACCGTAGAAAGATCACCTTAGACTTTTCACAGGTTTCAGTTTAGAGTTCACTTTGAGGTGAGACGTTTACGAATACTGAGCTAAAATAGTTGTTTAAAATATTACACATTCCTTTAATTGACCGTCAACAGATGATAGTGGGCCAATGTGATTCCTAATAACCTTTTTATTTCTAATGTAACTATAGAACTCTTTGGGGTTCTCTTTGGATTTATCAACGATATTCATTTCGTCTTGTCGTTTTCGTTTTTTTTATCGTCCTTTTTAAATCTCCCTGTATTATATAACTTTGATAGTCATTAGGTGCATCCGAACACTTGTATTTCTTATATGACTGTCTCTTTTTAGCAATACTTTTTCAGTTTCTTTGTCAAGCCATTTTGGGCGAGCCTGATTTTGGGGGGTGGGGGCGTCTGTCCTTAAACGGGATGTTAGTATGAATCATCTTAGTAAGCGTATTTTGAAATATTTCCCACACCTAATTTATAGGTCTTTCGCTTAATTTTGCCTCTCAGTCTGTAAGCTGAAGCCTCTGACGTAGTCCTATGAACTGAGCTTTACTGAAATCGGGTATTTTAGATACACAAGTATCTATTCTAATTTTTTTAGCAGTTTGAATCTAAGTTGTGATCACTACTTGCAATAGTTTCACCAACTTCTACATCGGTTATCATACTTTCGCGGCTAGTGATTAATAGATAGAGTAAATTTCCATGTCGTGTGGGCTCTTTTACATGCTGAACGAAGTAATTGTCACCGGGAAAATCTATCAAGCGACTACCTATATGGCCGTTGACGGGTCATCTAATCAATGTCAGTAAAATTGAAATCACCCATTATAAATAAGTCCCGGTTGCAGAAACTAGACAATTCTTGAAACAACAATTTGTCGTCTGCTACTGATATAATGTTTTTGGCCTATATATTACACCTACATTAATCTTTTCTCCATTTGTTTGGGTTAATTCTACCCACAAACTATCATAAGCATCCTGTTTCACTTTCTTTAAAACATAGGCATGGACATTGCTTTTAACGTACAACAGAACACCCCCACCTTTCTTGTGGTTTCTATCCTGATGAAAGTGTTTAAATCCCGCAATATTAAATTCAGCTTCAAACTCCTTACCATTTAACCATGTCTCGGTTATTACTATCATATAAAAATTTTCGCTTTTGACATACGCCTGGATTTCTTGGAATTTGTTCCTAATACTACAAGCATCAAGTACAGAAACTCACAATTACTTCTGTTTGACTCGTTTTGATTTTCAACATCATGCCTTACATTATAATTTTGTTCTTTATTGACACCTTGCTCTATATTGACATTTGGTCCATCAGTGACATTCATCACCTTATGGACATTTGCCCCATCACGGACATCTGGTCCTCCACGGTCATCCGGTCTCTCATGAACATTTTGTCCCCGTCTGTCACCGCGTCCCACACCAGCCACCCGTCGGCATCACTTCCGAAAATTATATTTCGTCCTCCACTGACATTATATTCTACCGTGGGATATTGTCCTCCACTATCTTTACATCCCATCGTGATATTTTGTCCTTCATTAACATTACATCCTAATATAATATTTTTATCCTCTACCGACATTATATTGATGAGAAAGAAGAGGAGTAGGAGGAGTGGGTGCAGGAGGAAGATGAGAAAGAAGAGGAGCAGGAGGAGGGGGAGGAGGAGGAGGAAGTGGAGGAAAAGGAGGAGGAGGATGATGATAAGGAGGAAGAGAGAGAAGAAAAGAGAAGGAGGAAAAGGAGGACGAGGACGAGGAGGACAGGGATGGGGAGGAGGAGAAAGAGGTAGAGGAGGAGCAGGAGTAGGGGGAGGAGGGGTAGGAGGAGAGATGAGGAAGAGGAGGGAAAGGACGAGGAGGAGGAGGAGGAAGGGGAGGAGGAGGAGGAAAAGGAGGAGGAGCAGGAAGAGGAAGAGGAGGAGGAGAAGGAGGAGGAAAATGAGGAGGAAGAGGAGGGGAGGAGGAAGAGGAGGGGAGGAGGAAAAGGAGGGAAGGAGGAAAAGGAGGGGAGGAGGAAAAGGAGGAGGAAAAAGAGGAAGAGGAGAAAGAGGAGGAGAAGGGAGAGGAGGGGGAAGAGGAAAAGGAAGAGGAGAAGATGGAGGAGGAGGAAGAGGAGAAAAAGGAGCAGGAGAAGGAGGAGAAACATGAGGAAGAGGAAGAAGCAGAGGAGGAAGAGGAGGGGAAGAAAAAGGATGAGAAGGAGAAGGGAGAAGAAGAGGAGAAGGAGGAGGAGGAAACAGCAAGAAAGGGAGGAGGAGGAGGAGGAGGAGGAGGAGGAGGAGGAGGAAGAGGAGGAGGCATGCAGGCATTACCACTACATCATGTCGTTTATTTGCCCCCCCACCCCACCCCACCCCACCCCACCCCACCCTACCATAACTTTGCCTTAAAACTTTTAACTAGGAAAAGCGATCATTTATGTGGGTGGCAGAGTCTGTTCTATTCCCTGATTACACCACTCTCGCAGTTGTTTCCATCTGTGTTTTAGTAAAACCTACGATTTGGTCGCCCTTGTATACTTGCTCGAAGATTACATATTGAAGCCTCGTCTAGCAAATATGAATAATTCAATGGCTCACTCTTAAGTTATCAATACCACCTTTTCTCCTCCTCCTCCTCCTCTTCCTCGCCCTCCATGTCTTTGTCCTCCTCTTCCTCCTCCTCTCCCCCTCTTCCTTTCCTCGTCCTCCTCTTCCTTTTCTTCCTCGTCCCCTTCTCGTTGCACCTCATTCTCCTAATCCTCGTTCTCGTTTTCGTCTCAATTTCTCCTCCTCCTCCTCCTCTCCCCCTCTTCATTATCCTTGCCTCTTCCCTTCCCTTCTCCTCCTCCCTCTCCTCCTCGCCCCTTCTCATTGCACCTCTTCCTCCTCATCCTCGTCTTCCTCCTCCTCCTCTTCCTCACACCCTCTTCCTTGTCCTTGTTCCTTCCCTTCTCCTCCTCCTTCTCCTCGTCGCCCATTCTCATTGCACCTCTTTCTCCTCGTCCTCGTCTTCCTCCTCCTCGTCCCCTCTTCCTTTTCCATGCCCCTTCCCTCCTCCTCTCCTATACGTACTATCCTTCCTTATATCTCTCCTTCAACAGTTCTCCATGAAAAGATAGAAGCGCTGGATACTGGTGACAAAACAACTCTTCTCCTCCCTCCTCCTCCTCCTCCTCCTCCCCATGGTTATTTTTATTCTGGCTGGCGACGGACGATTATACTAAGATCAGTGACGTCACATTACCAAGGGGGTTAAGACAAATTTGGTTAACCACTAACTTTATTCTGATTAACACAATCCGGGTTAATCCAGGTTAGGAAACGTCATCATAGAAGAGTTTAACCCCCTAAAAGTTAACTTTCCGTGGTTTAACTTAACTGGGGTTAACTTCATAGATCTTAACATCGAAAGGTTAAATTAGGGATTAACCCTTCCTCTCCACCAGTCCTCCCCACCAATGACCTCCAAGATCCCCCACCCTTTAAGGCTTAACGACACCCTCCTCGCCCCCTCTCTCCCTCCCTCCCTCCTCCCTCACCCTTATACTGTTGGAGAAGTTGGAGAAGCACTCTCACACTCCAACACACGCTACGTCTCGACTGCAAACTTTTTCATTACAGAAACTCCGCCTCCCCTTCTCCCCGCTAAATCTCTCTCCCCCCTTCCCCCTCTCCCCCCACCCCGTCCTCATCCTTACCAATTCCCCTGTCTCCCCTCCTCCCAGCCTTCGCCTTTGCCCCCCCCCCGTCTTCCCTTCCCAACCACCCCCGATCCCTTCCCCCAATCGTCCACCCTCTCCCCCATAACTCACATGTCCCCCCTCTCCGTTTCCACGCCCTCCCTCTCCCTTTTCCCATTCTCCCCCCTTCTTTCCCCCTTCTATGTCCTTCCCTCTCCCCTCTTCTCCTCGGTAATCCACCCCTTCCCCCCTCTTCCCCCTCAACTGGATTGACGCCTCGTATCTGGTTGTTATCAATCAATGCATCAATCTCAATCCTCAACTCTTACTCAA
>NC_134818.1:32390729-32393229 GCF_046742065.1 Oratosquilla oratoria
CCCTCCTCCTTCCCTCCATTTCCCCCCACCTGATTCTCTCATCTATCCCCCCACCTCTCTTCTTCCCTTCCATCTCCTCTCCTCCTCCTTATCCTTCCTATCCCAACATTCCCTATTCTTTTCTTCTCCACTTCTTGTTTCCTCTACCTCCTCCCTCCCCTCCACCTCTTCCTCTTCCCTCTCCCTCCTCCTATCTCCCCCTTCTCCTCCCCTCCACCTCTTCCTCTTCCCTCTCCCTCCTCCCATCTCCCCTTTCTCCTCCCCTCCACTTCTTCCTCTTCCTTCTCCCTCCTACCATCTCCCCTTCTCCTCCGCTCCACCTCCTCCCTTTCCCTCCACCTGCTCCCCCTCCCCCTCCCCACCTCTTTCCCATATCTTCCCCTCCATCTCCACCTCTTCCCCTCCACTTCTATTCCACCTCTTCCCTTCCCATCTACCTCGTCCCCTTCTCCTCCTCCCTTCTCCCCTTCTCCTCCACCTCTTTCCCTCCCCCTTCTCCTCCCTTCCACCTCTTTTCCACTTCTTCCTCTCCCTTCCCCTCCACATTTTTCCAACCTCTTCCTCTCCCCTTTTCTTCCCCTTTCACTCTTCTCCTCTTCTCCTCCTCCCTTACTTCGCCTCTCCACCTCCTCCCCTCCCCCTTCTCCTCCTCTCAACCTCTTTCCTCTCCCCTTCTCCTCCCAACCACCTCCTCCTCCTCCTCCTCTCTATTCTCCTCCTCTCAACCTCTTTCCTCTCCCCTTCTCCTCCCAACCACCTCCTCCTCCTCCTCCTCTCTATTCTCCTCCCCTCCACCTCTTTCTCCTCTCCCTTCTCCTCCCCTCCGCCTCCTCCCACTCCCCTCTCAATCCATCGATTGTCCTCGAACACATTTAAGGAGGACCATACACTTGGGGATTTAGCCGAGGTTCTCCTCAGAGGACGACTTCCATCACTCTCGAGCCTCCCCCGGCTCCCCCCCCTCTCCCCCTCCCCCTCCCCTTCTCCCACTTTCTCCCCCAGGACGAAGCTTAATGGGGGAGGAAGAGGGAGAGAAGGCAGGAGGATATTGGCGGAGGGAAGGGAGGGGGAGGTTAGAGGAGGGAAGGGAGAGGGAGGTTGTGGGAGGGAAGGGAGGGGGAGGTTGGGGAGGGAAGGGAGAGGGAGGTTGTGGGAGGGAAGAATAGGAGATGTTGGGGTAGGAAAGTAAGGGGGAGGTTGGGGGAGGGAAGGGAGGGGGAGGTTGGGGAGGGCAGGGAGTGGGAGGTTGTGGGAGGGAAGAATAGAAAAAGTGAGGGGGAGGTTGGGGGAGGGAAGGGAGGGGGAGGTTGGGGAGGGAAGAGTGGGGGAGGTTAGGGGGGAAGGGAGGGAGAGGTTGGGGAGGGCAGGGAGGGGGAGGTTGAGGGAGGGAGGGGAGGGGAGGTTGGGGAGGGGAGAGTGGGGGAGGTTGAGGGAAGGAAGGGAGGGGGAGGTTGGGGAGGGAAGAGTGGGGGAGGTTAGGGGGGAAGGGAGGGAGAGGTTGGGGAGGGCAGGGAGGGGGAGGTTGAGGGAGGGAAGGGAGGGGGAGGTTGGGGAGGGGAGAGTGGGGGAGGTTAGGGGGAAGGGAGGGAAAGGTTGGGGAGGGCAGGGAGGGGGAGGTTCAGGGAGGGAAGGGAAGGTTTAAATGGGGTAAAATGGAGCACATAAGAGAAGTAAAGGTAAGTGAGGAAAGGCATAGGGTAAGAAGGGGAGGAAAGGTGGAAAGGAGGGGGAATATAAGGAGGAGGAGTGGGAGGGGATTGGGGAGGGGAGTGGGAGGAGAGTAGGGAGGGAAGGAGAGTAGGGAGGAGGAGAAGAGGGAGTAGGGAGAGGGAGGAGAAGAGGGAGGAGGGAGAGGAGGGAGGGATGGTCTTGAAGGAGAGGGCAGAGGTTGAGGGGGACGAGGAATGGGAGAAAGGGGAGTGGAAAGGGGAGGGGAGGGGAAGGGAGGGCAAATTGAGGGGGAAAGGGGAGGGGAGGGGAAGGGAGGGCAAATTGAGGGGGAAATGGAGGGAGAAGGGGAAGGGCAAGAGGGGGAATTGGGTCATACAAGTCTGAAGGGTGGGGAGAGGGGGGAAGGGAGGGGGGGAAGGGAGGGGGGAAGGGAGAGGGGGGTCATAACCATCAATATATTTATCATAACCACGTTGAGGCCCTTCGGTGACTCCGGTTCCAATGTCAGCAAATGGAGAAGACATCCCTCCAGTATCGTCTCTTCTGGAGTTCAAGAAATTTTCATTTTTGATACATAAATAAGTGAGGATATAAATAAACTCGAATGAAAATATGTTGGCGGACTGGAGAAATTATAAATAAATAAATATATATATATATATATATATATATATATATATATGTGTGTGTGTGTGTGTGTGTGTGTGTGTGTGTGTGTGTGTGTGTGAGTGTGTTTGCGTGTGTGTGTGTGTGTGTGTGTGTGTGTGTGTGTGTGTGTGTGTGTATGTGTGTGTATCTATATACATATATATGTATATACGTGTTTGTG
>NC_134818.1:32403229-32405729 GCF_046742065.1 Oratosquilla oratoria
AGGAGGAGGAGGAATAAGAGGGGGAGGAATAGGAGGGAGATGATGAGGAGGAGGAGGAGAAGGAAAAAGAATAGGAGGGAGAGGAATAGGGTGGAGATGATGATGATGATGATGATGATGATGATGAGGAGGAGGAGGAGGAGGAGGAGGAGAAGGAAAAAGGAATAGGGGGGAGAGGAATAGGGTGGAGATGAGGAGGAGGAGGAGGAGGAGGAGGAGGAGGACGAGGGAGAGGAATAGGAGGAAGATACGGAGGAGGAGGAGGAAGAGGAGAGAAAAAATCGGGGAGGGCGAAAGGTGGAAATCAGAGAATAAAAAAAAAATGGAGGAAAATCGTAAAGCCAGCGAAAGAATGCGAAAAAGCAGCGAGGAAATGGAGGACGCGGAAAAAAGCGAAAAGGTGGGGGGGGGCGAAAGAAAATGGAGAATGGGAAAAATGTCCGAAAAGAAAAAGAAAGTGAAAAAAAGCGAGGGAGGAGGAACGTGGAAGAGGAGGGTGGAAGAGAGAGAAGGAGGAAGAGGAGGAGGAGGGAGGAGGAAGAGGAAGAGAAAGTAGGAGCAAGAGGAGGGAGGAGGAAGAGGAAGAGAAGTGAGGAGCAAGAGGAAGAAGAGGGAGGAGGAAGAGGAAGAGAAGGTAGGAGCAAGAGGAGGGAGGAGGAAGAGGAAGAGGAGGGAGGAGGAAGAGAAAGAGAAGTGAGGAGCAAGAGGAGGGAGGAGGAAGAGGAAGAGAAGTGAGGAGCAAGAGGAAGAGGAGAGAGGAGGAGGGAGAAGCAAAAGGAGGGAGGAGGAAAAGGAAGAGAAGGGAAGAGCAAGAAAAAGAGGAGAGGAGGAGGGGGAAGCAGGAGGGAGAAGGAAGAGGAGGGAGTAGTAAGAGGAAGAGAAGGTAGGAGCAAGAGGAGGGATGAGGCAGAGGAAGGGAAGTGAGGAGTAAGAAGAAGAGGAGGGAGGAGGGAGAGGAAGAGAAGTGAGAGACAAGAGGAAGAGGAGGGAGAAGGAGGGAGAAGCAAGAGGAGGAAGGAGGAAGAAGAAGAGAAGGGAAGAACAAGAGAAAGAGGAGAGGAGGAGGGGGAAGCAGGAAGAGGGAGAAGTAAGAGGAGGGAGGATCAGGAGGAGGAGGAGGAGGAGGAGGGATGAATAGGAAAGGAAAAGGAGGATGGAGAGAGGAGAAAGTGGGAGGAGAAGGGATGAGGATGAGGAGAAACAGAGAGGAGGAAGAAGAGAGAGAGAGAGAGAGAGAGAGAGAGAGAGAGAGAGAGAGAGAGAGAGAGAAATACAAACAAAATGAAAATTAAAAAGAAGACAGCGAATGTAAGATAAAAAAAAAAAAAATGGAGACTGAAAGAAAGAAGAGAAGAGGAGGAAATAGATTTATGGGCCGAAGAGTGTTAACTCCTCTTCTTTCTCCTCCCCCTCCTCCTCCTCCTCCCCTTCCTCCTCCTCCTCCTCCTCCTCCTAGCCTTCCTCCTCCTCCTCCTCCTCCTCCTCCTCCTCCTCCTCCCCCCCTCCTCCTCCTCCTCCTCTTCCTCTTCTTCGAGAGCCCGAGATCGGGACGGGCGCGTGTCACCATTCAATCCATCTCCTTCAGACCCGCCGCCGTCGCTGCCCACAGTGTTGTTGACCTTTGGGGTTCCTGAAGAGCGCAAGAGACCGCGCGTTGGGGGTATGGGAATGGGGACGATGGGGATGAAGATGGGGTGTGTTGAGTGAGGGGAAGAAGTGGGAGATGGGGGATGGGGATTGGGAGTGGAGACTGGGGATGAGGATGGGACGTGGGAGTGGGAGTTGGGGATTAGAGATGGTGCTGGGAATGGGGAGGGAATGGGGGATAGGGAAAGGAACAGAGAGGGGTATAGGGACGGGGAAGGGGAAAAGGCAGGTAAAGGATACAAATAGAATGGGGAAAAGGGAAGGATGAAAGAGGATATAATGGGGAGATGGAGAATGGGGAGGATGGGGAGTGGGGAGGATGGGGATGGGTTCGAACCTTCTTTGCATCACGTGAACATGGGTTCGATCCCAAGAGATTCCGGCAGTCGTAGTACAAAGGGCACAGGTGACTTCGATTTCAAATAGGCACTCCTGGTGTGGTCTTTTGAGCAACATAGGCTGCATCAATACATATTATATATATATATATATATATATATATATATATATATATGTATATATATACATATATATGTATACATATACATATATATACACACATATATATATATATATTATATATATAAATACATATATATATATAATATATATATATACATATATATATATAAATTATATACATATAAATATATATATATATATATATATATATATATATACACATATAAAAACACCTTAGAATATCTTAAAGTGTTCAATGATAAAACAAATGTAAACGTAATAAATGTAATAAAATATGAATTTAATTTTTTTTTATTATAACAAAACCATTAACAAATACAAAACGAAAAAAGAATGCTGGAACAAATGATTACATTACTAAGGAAATCAA
>NC_134818.1:32410729-32428229 GCF_046742065.1 Oratosquilla oratoria
GACTACAACATATGAATCTGTTTTCCCTGAAAAAAGCGTAGACTCAGAGGTGATTTGATACAGGTCTTTAAGATTCTAAAGGGAATTGACAACATCAAATGTGACAAAAGTTTCACACTGAATGAGAATCCGACAAGAAATAATGGCCTCAAACCATCAGGCAATAGATTTAATTTGGAAGTGGGTAGAAACAACTTCGCCAGCCGTGTAGTTAATGAATGGAATAAACTTGCTGCAAAGGCAGTGCAATGTAGTTCAGTTCGAATCTTTAAGATTCGTTTAGATAAATACCTAAGCAAAATGGTGTAATGCTTGCCATTTATTTTATTTATTTGTTATCATTTGTCTGTTTGTTTAATATTATTTGCTTGATTTTCAATTATCATTATTTATCTGTTGATTCATTATTATTTGCTATTTATCCGTTTGCACTTATTTTATTTATTATCGTTTACATCATTACAATGTTTATCTATTTATTTATCATTTTTATCATTTTTCGCATCCGACCTAGTTATGGACCAAAAGGTCTCCTGTCGGCAAGCTTCTCCTTTATAGTTTTTTGTAATCCTTTGAGAGAAAGAGAGAAAGAGAGAGAGAGAGAGAGAGAGAGAGAGAGAGAGAGAGAGAGAGAGAGAGAGAGAGAGACGATATATATATATATATATATATATATATATGAGAGAGAGAGAGAGAGAGAGAGAGAGAGGGAGGGAGGCTGGGAATTGAGGAAAGGGGGGTTTGGGGTAGGGGTCCGGGGGAGGTTGAGGACGAGTGGGGTTGCTGTGAGAGGCCGGGGGGTTAGGGGGTGGGTGAAAGGCCAGAGAGGGGTGAGGACAGGTTGGAGGGGCTGGGGAATGAAAGGGAGGAGGAGGAGGAGGAGGAGGAGGAGGAGGAGGAGGGGGGAGGAGGAAGACAGGGTCAGGGGAGAAAGTGAAGGAGGGGAAAGCCATGGGAGAGGGAGACACAAAAGAGGAGGAAGAGGAGGAAGAGGAGGAAGAGGAGGAGGAGGAACTGGAGAAAGAAGAAGAGGAAGAAGAGGATTTAAGGCCCTTCTCAAGATTAAGAGGTCAAAAGTCAATATCAAAGTTTCAATAAACTTACATAAGTTTACATATACACACTAAATACATACACGACATTTAAACACACACTCAATACATACACGACATTTAAACACACACACAAACACACATACACACATACTCACACTCACAGACACACATACACAAAAACACACACATACAGACGCGCACACACCCATACACACACAGACGCACATACACACACAGACACACATACACACATACACACACACTCACAGACACACATACACAAACACACACACACAGACGTGCACACACACATACACACACAGACGCACATACAGAGGCGCACACACACACACACACACACACACACACACACACACACACACACACACACATACACACACACGTTGATCAAATGAAATATAGAAAACCTACAGCTTGTCGAAGTCATGTGAACAAAATAATTCTTTGATAAAAAAAAAACATCCAAGAGATCGAACAAATTCAAAATATAAATCCAGAAATTTATTTTATAGAAATATAAAACACAACCTCGAAGTGGTACACAATTGTGACCGATGAAATATGAACACTAAAAAGATTTAAATTCCCAAAAATGAACATATTTTTTCCAGTTCGTAATATATATATGTATATATATATATCTATATGTATATATATAATATATATGTATATGTATATATAATATATATGTATATATATATATATATATTATATGTATATATATATGTATGTATATACATATATATATACATATATATATATATATATATATATATATATATATAAATATATATTGAAGTGTCCCCAATAGTTTGGTCTGTTTTAATCATATTTTTCTAGTTAACGTCATGAGACCTTATCAATTTTCTCTTATCCTGCCGCCAGACGATTTTATTCATGCGAGAGACACCTCCACACACTTACGGTGGAGAAGATGTCACATGTCATTGACATCATCAAGGTGACGTCACAGTGACTTCACTAAATAATAGTAACGTTATTAGAGACGTCATGCAGTGATGTCATCAAGGTGTCATGCAGTGACGTCACTAAGGAACTGTCACAACGGTGGCGTCACTCAGTCGTTACAAGTGACGTCATTGCGAATACGTCATAACGGGGTGACGTCACAGTGTTGGCGCTGGTTCTTCCCAGTCACAAAGTCGACAACACCGAAATTTACAAAAACGAGCCCCCTCTTCTTCCCCTCCTTTTCCCCTAACCCCCTCTTCCCCTTTTCCCCCTAACCCCCATCCCTCCTCCAACCCCTTCCCCTCCTTCCCCCTAACCTCTTTCCCACCTACCCCCTAACATCCTCCCCTCCTTCCCCCTAACCCCTCTTCCCCCTCCCCTCCTTCCCCCTCCCCTCCTTCCCCCTAACCCCCTTCTTACCCCCTAACCCCCCTCCCCCTCCTTCCCCCTAACCCCCTTCTTACCCCCTAACCCTTCTTCCCCCTCCCCCTCCTTCCCCCTAACCCCCTCCTTACCCCCTAACACCCTTTCCTCCTCTCCTAATCCCCTCCTCTCCTCTCCTCCCCCTCCCTCCTTCCTCTCCCGTCGCCATCACCGCCCTCGACCGGCGCGGCGCCGGCGCCAGTCGAGGACGATGGATGAGGTTAAGAATCGCCGTCGTTTGGGTCCTCCAGATTCTCATGATGACGTCATTCTTCTTGAATTCTCTCGCCTCCCACCCTCCCCCTCCCCCCAATTCAATTCGTTCCTCTTCATCAATCGTCCATTCTCGGGTTGCCCAAATCTCGATTCGTTTTCTCATGACCCGGTTAACTCGAGGCCGACCTACTTATCATCTAGAGGCCGACTTACCCAACATCTCGAGGGCGACCTACCCATACCTCGAGGCCAGCCTACCCATATCTCGAGACCGACCTACCCATCATATCGAGGCCGATCTCCCCGCCAACTTGAGGTTAACCTGCTCTCTAACTCGAGGCCGACCTACTTATCACCTCGAGGCGGAACTACCCATCAAGTCGAGGCCGACCTACGTACCAACTTGAGGCCGACCTATCTACCAACTCGAGGCTGACCCACCCATGAACTTGAGACCGACCTATCTACCAACTCGAGACCGACCTACCCGTACCTCGAGACCGACCTACCTATACCTCGAGGCCGACCTACCACCACCTCGAGGTCAACCTACCCACCACCTCGAGGCCGACCTACCCGTACCTCGAGACCGACCTACCTATACCTCGAGGTCGACCTACCACCACCTCGAGGTCAACCTACCCACCACCTCGAGGCCGACCTAACCACCAAATCGAAGCCGACCTACCCATCATCTCGAGACCGACCTATTTACACATACTTCGAGGCCGACCTACTCTCCAACTTCATTCATACACCCAAGTCATTTCTTAGTATTCCATTCCCTCCATTTTTCAAAGCGTTCCCTTCTTCTCCCTCCATTCTATAATATGTCTCCTCCTCCAACTCCCCCTTCCACTCCCTCCATTCTTTATCCTCATTCTATGTCCCCACCTCCCTCCCTCCCTCCCTCCCACCACTTCCATTACCTTCCCTCCATCTTCATACGTCCCCAACATCCACACTCCCTCCATCAATTCACTCCACTCTTTCATCTCCAGTGCCACCTCCCTTCTTCCCCCCTCCTCTCCCTCCCTCCTTTCTTCACAGGTTCACCTTGCTCTTCCCTTCCCTCTCCCTTCCCCCTTTCCCACCCTCCTCTTCCTCCCCATTCCCACCTTCCCTCCTACTTCCTCCTTCCCTCCTCCCTTTCCATCTTCTTTCCCTCCCCCAATATCCGACCTCCTTCCTTCTCCCCTTTCCACCCTCCTTTCCTCCTCCTTTCCATCCTCCTTCTCCCCCCTTTTCCATCCTCCTTCCCTTCTCCCTTTGCACCCTCTTTCCTTTCTCATTATCTCCCCTTCCCACCTTCCTTTCCTCCTCCCTTTCCATCCCCCTTCATTCCTCCCTTTGCACCCTTCTTTCCCTTCCCCTTCACCCCTTCCCACCTTCCTTTCCTCCCCCTTTCCACTCTCCTTCCATCCTCCCTTTCCATCCTCCTTCTCTCCTCCCTTTCAGCCCTTTTTCCCTTCCCCTTCCCTCCTTCCTTCCCCCTTTTCCATCCTCCTTCTCTCCTCCCTTTGCATCCTTCTTTCCCTTCCCATTCACCCCTTCCCTCCCCCTTTCCACTCTCCTTCCATCCTCCCTTTCCATCCTCCTTCTCTCCTCCCTTTCAGCCCTTTTTCCCTTCCCCTTCCCTCCTTCCTTCCCCCTTTTCCATCCTCCTTCTCTCCCCCTTTGCACCCTCTTCCCACATCCCCTTCCCTCCCCTCCTCCCCTCCTTCCCTCCCTTTATTTTCAAGATGACCCAAATCGGCCAAACCATCTCCAGAATCCAATTCCAGAGATGACGTATTCACACTCGAACTTGGGCCAAAGCAGCATCCTCCGTCATACTTATCTCCCTGCAGTCTCTGCTCACCTTCTTATAAGGTACATTTTCCTCGGTACGATTATCGCTCAACGATGATCGTTCATGGCTCAACGATGATCGTCAGGAGATCGTCTAGAGCAGTGGTTCTTAACCTGTGGGGAATTCCCCACTGGTGGGGAATGGCGGAGTTACCAAGTGGGGAATGACCGGTCGGACAGAAGAACCACTGTCTTTTTTTTTTAATCGATGTGTTTTTGTTTCTTTTTGTTTATTTATCTAATATATGCAAACAAAAATTAAGGACCATAAAATGGCACAAAATAGCAAAGAGTATATATTTACGTACTAAACACTGCATGGGTTAAAATCGAATTCGCCAAGACCGATGCTGTGGTGGGGAATGGAGAGTTGGCTCACTAAAAAGTGGGGAATTGGAGAAAAAAGGTTAACCCATTCAACTCCGATGACAAGATGTCTTGTCATTTGGTCAAAGAAAACAAAAAATCATAAAACACCAAAATGTTTGATCAAACACCAGAAAAATATGACGTCAATCCTCGCTTCGCTCGCAGCGAAGTGAGGACTGACGTCATATTTTTCTGGTGTTTGATCAAACATTTTGGTGTTTTATGATTTTTTGTTTTCTTTGACCAAATGACAAGACATCTTGTCATCGGAGTTGAATGGGTTGAGAACCCCTGGTCTAGAGCGCCTATTCTTTGTTTTTGAATTATGCTGCTTCGAGCTGCAGACTACGAGGCCGATCATTGTCTTACCCGAACCTACAACCGACGCGCTTACCTAAATGGGATGCCAGGTAGGAACGGCGTCATCCACGTACCTTCATACATTCTGGATGCCGCCAGGAGATTTTATTCAGTCAGTCAAGGAAGACTCCCTTTAGACACTCAACAACGTCCACCTTCCCTAGGCTCACACGTATACACGTACAAAAGTACACACACACACACACACACACACACACACACACACACACACACATACACAGCTCGACGGTAAGTGACATCACTCTCAAAAACTCAGCGATCCGAGTTCGAGTCCCGTCCAAGTGTGAAAATTTCAGCATAGCTGCAATGCGATCCAGCACTCGAGTTCTGGTAAGCAAGGAGTTGGGAGAGAGAGAGAGAGAGAGAGAGAGAGAGAGAGAGAGAGAGAGAGAGAGAGAGAGAGAGAGAGAGAGAGAGAGAGAGAGAGAGAGAGAGAGAGAGAGAGAGAGAGTACTAGTTGTCTATCACGAGTCAAACACGTGATTCAAGACCCTGGTGAATCACTCACACATTCACACACACAAACACACACACACACACACACACACACACACACACACACACACACACTCGAACACGATCGTACACTTGAAAACACCGGTTAAGGACGACTATACTTAACGACATAGGCCTAAAGACTCTTTTAAATTCGTCTGAAAAGGAGAGAAAAAGTAGGCCTAAGTGGAATGGAGGGATTGTACGGTGTTGATTGAGAAGTGATGGGAGTGAAATGGAGGGAAAGAATGAGAGTGGAGGGACTGGAAGGATGATGGAGGTGGGAGGGAGGGAGGGAGGGAGGGAGGAAGGATGAGGTGGGGAGGGTGGGAGTTGGTGGGTAAGGAGGGGAGAGAATGAAGAAGGTGGGTAGGGAGGGAGGGAGGGAGGGAGGGAGGGAGGGAGAGAAGGAGGGAATGAAAGAGGGAGGTTGGTGAGAAAGGAGGGAATGAGGGAGGATGGGAATTAGGGAAGGGAAAATAGAGTGGGAGGTAAGGAAGGAAAGGAAAGGAAAAGGAAGAAAAGATGGAGGAAAGGAAGGAAGGAAGGAAGGAAGGAGGGTGGGAGGGAGGGAGGGAAGGAGAGAGGAAAGAAGGAGGGGGGAATAAAGATTTGGAGGGTGAGCTTCAACCAAAAGTGCCAGCACCAGTGGTGACGTCACTAGCACCCAAGAATGAAGTCACAGTGAGATCATAGAGAAGCTGACATCACTACTATTTGGGTGGTTCGTCTGCTGAGGCAACGGGTAGTTGGTTATTGACGTCATCAAAATGGGAATGATGACGTCACCATTTGCCGAAATGATAGATGGCGTCTGGTTACCATCTGTCATCGCGATGGGGAGGGGAGGAGAGGAGGACGAGGAGGAGGAGGAGGAGGAGGAGGTAAAAGGAGAAGGGAGAGAAGAGGAATGAAGGAAGGGGTGGGAAGGAGAAAGGGAGAGGGAAAGGGAGAGAGGAAGGCGATGTATAGGGGAAAGGGAGGTGGAGGGAAGGAGGAGGGGAAGTGAAGGAGGGGTAGGGGAGGTGGAGAGAAGGAGGAGAGGTGGAGGGGAAGGAGAAGGAGAGGCAAATGGAAGGGGAAGTGGAGGTGGGAGAGAGGGAATAGATGGGAAGGAAAAGTGGAGGGGAAGGGGGGACGAAAGGAAAGAATGTGGAGGGGAAGGAAAAGTGGAGTTGAAGTGGAGGGGAAGGGAAGGTGGCGTGGAAGGGGAGGTGGATGGGAAAGAGAGGTGGAAGGGAAGAGAAGGAAAATTGGAGGGGAGATGGAAGGAAAGAGGAAGAGAGAATGAGCCCGGGGAAGGGGTGAGGAAATGGGGGTGGGGGCGGAGGGGGGCAGAGGGGGGGAGGGGGGGAATGAATCGACGGTGAAAGGGAGAAGGGAAAACCATGATCTGGAAGAGGGGAAAGAGTGAGGGGGAAGGTCTGTGTGTTAGGCAGCAATAACAAGCATAGAGGGGAGACTAGACACACACACACACACACACACACACACACACACACACACACATGCATACACACACACATGCGGGCACACACATACACACACACACATATACACACACACACACGCGCACACGCATACACATACACACACACACACATATACACACACACAAACACGCACACACACACGCAAACACGCACACACACATACATACACACACGCACAAACACGCACACACACGCACACACACACACACACGCATATACACACACACAAATACGCACACACACGCAAGCACACACACACACACACATACATACATACACACACACGCACAAACACACAGACATACACACACACACACACGCACACAAACTCGTGCACAGCCATAGAAAACCTGCGTGGTTGACCAAATCTATACGCACACGCCCATGTACACATATACGTACACGCACATATACAAATATACATACACACTGGAATCGGGAGACAATAGCTTCATTTGCATCTCGTCGACAAAAGCTCATTTCCAAACTACAGCACAACCTAGATCTACTACAACACTGTATAACAACTACATGGATGTACCCTGTTGTAGTATTACGATGGCGTCACAAAACTACACACAAACACAAACAAAACAATATATATATATATATATATATATATATATATATATATATTTGTGTGTGTGCGTGCATGTGTGATTCACCATGGTCTCGGATCACGTGTTGGACTCGTGATCGACAGTTATTTCCCTCCCGGAAGAGCTCAGAGCTCATATATGACCAGTCTATGCGTAATGCTGTGACCTTACACATATACGCACACCCAACTACCAGCTCACAAGAGTTGGAGTAACGACGTGCAGCGCAGCGATACTGAAATTATTCAGCCCTGGATGGGATTCGAACCCGGACCGCCGTAGTGGCTGGTGTGTGTGTGTGTGTGTGTGTGTGTGTGTGTGTGTGTGTGTGTGTGTGTGTGTGTGTGTGTGTGTGTGTGTGTGTGTACATTATTGATAAAAGACAGCTTTCTGACCTTCACACTCCTTTTCGTATGCAGCGTCAATCTTCCTGATTGCGGATTTTGCTTTTTCATTAAGACGTTATAAAAGCCTTTTGTAGTTCCCGATTCATAATACAACGTTTTCGCTCATACGAGAGCACATACAAATCCAATTAATAGTCGAATACAACAACATTATATGTACAATATTAAAGGATAAATACAATAATTTTCAAATCCAATTTTCCCTAAGTAACATTTAGGTTATATCTAAATAGATAGATTAAAATTGTTTTTTCGTTGTCTTGGATTTTTCTTACGTTTTTATCGATATTTCTATTTCACCAAAACGAGTCGTCTGCAACAAAAGTTGGTAATAGTGGTCGCCATCTTGATGACGTGAATCGATGAATCTAAACACAAACTGATTGATTAAAGATTATCTGGCGTCGTAATTGCTGAGGTCATAGACGCCTCTGAACACAAAGCTGCCAAGTACAAGTACCTGGATTTTTCAAATACAAGTACAGTAATTTTGCCATGTACTTAAGTCCAAGTACATGCCAATGTGATTAAGTACAAGTACTTGATGTGATGAAATTAATTTCTGTCGCAGATTCGTAAAACACGAAAGTTAAAAGTTTTCGTTTTTATGCATTGATAAGCACACTGTGAAGAAGTGTGGTTCGATATAGAAAAGTAAATGTAAATTTTATCTTGATTTTAGCACATCACTGCTTTTATCACAGAATTGCAAAACGAGAACATATACTTAATGAATAACTTGAATAAGCAATATTCCCTATGTTGCGAATATAAAGAATTATCCATATATTTCTCATATCAATGGTAAAGCTAAATTTGTTGGAGAATGTATAGGTATGCATCAGGCCATTAATCCTTGTTCCTTGTTTTGTATTAATAACATACACGGTAGTTTTATAACTAAAAATATCAGACAAGTGCATTTACCCAACCGTATCATCACAAAGCTCGCTAGAATCTATATACAGTATATAACTTTTGATTATATACAATGTACTTACTTGTACTTGAATGTACGTGGTATTTTTCAAGTACTTTGGGTCGAAGTACAAGAAGGCCTACAAGTATCACTGAATATTTAAACTCTACGTACAAGTACATGAGAATATGTACTTAAGTCCAAGAACAAGTACATGTGCTTGGCCACAACCGTGATACCATAACTTTAACACGTTCATGGCCTACTACATGATGTACATGTAGTACATGTAGGCTAGGCCTACATGATGTATGTGTCACTATGAGAAGATTGTAAATAAACTCGTTTGCCGAGGCCACTGTTATCTAACTTTTACTAAATCATGAGGTTCTGCCAGACTGAATAAAGAGCCTTGGACATTAAAGACAATAAAAGATATGAACCACGATATTGTGTGGATCCTATACGTCCATTTGGCCAACAACGCGTCATTGTCCCCCTTTCTTTTGGTCGTCGCCATCACCTTGTTCAGAGTCTGTATGTGGGCTCAAATGTATATCCTCGCGACCCAGGCATAATCTCTCGATCTTCAAGTTCATCTCCGGTGAGATGAACCGATTCTGATCAGTTAGTTTCGCTCGAATTAGAAGCATTCTCATTATCACTCTCCGAGAAATATTCCATTTGTGTTGAGTCCGCCATGGTCGATGCTATTTCTCCTACGACTGTTGGGGCAGATTTGCATCCCGCAGATTTCGGGAAGAAATCTGATATGCTGTAGGAAAATCATTTTCATCCAGCATATTAAACGACATTCTATGTAATTTTGTTGACAAAATTAGTTTGCCACAGTGATTTTCCGACGGAAAAAGTTCTGGAAGTAGGTGGTACCGCAGAATCAGAGTTCGGAGGAAGAACAGCTCAACGTGTTTTGGAAGTTTTAAATTCTTTTATTCTATTTTATTTTGATTATTATTTTTTCCTTGGTGGGGGGGGGGGCACCAAATTCCAGGTGACAGGTGTGTCACCCAGAAAAACAAGTTGTCATCAATCAGTCAATCAACCAGTCAGCAATTCCAAGTCCGCTGCTGAACAAAGGCCTTTCCTAGACCCTTCCACGATTCGAACGACTACACCAACCCCTGCCACGCCACTCCTGCAAAGTTCTCTATCTCGTTTCTCCAATAACCTAGTCTCCCACTTAACTTTATCATACTAATGCACAAAGTTGACCTAAGCTTAGTCTTCCTGTGATCAGAGGAGCTCACACATCATCATACATTCAATATTGCTTTTATACATTGTTGTATTAAACTATCAATTCCACATATATTCCAGGAAGAGCGATACGTTGTATTATAAGCAATGAACTACAGAAGCCTTTGATTTAGTTACCGTAAAGATTCAAGATCCACAATCAGGAAGATTGAATCTGCCTGTGAAAAACCGAGTGGTGCAGCGGTCGTTTTCAATACTACATGCAATATGTATCAAAGAGAAACCGATACCCAATTTCACAAATTATATATATATATATATATATATATATACATATATATATATATATATATATATACGCACACACACACACACATACACATAAGTTTTTACAATAGCGGGTGGAATGGAAAATTGAGCAATCAGGACTCAGAAGCTGGAGGGGAGGGGGGCGAGAAAGACGGAAGGGAGGAGGGGGGGAAAGGAGATTTTCAATGTTGTAGCATAATGTATATTAATTCAAACTGAAGACAAGATTTCTGTGTATTGCTTACCCAGTCTAATCTCAATATGTGATGATATATATATATATATATATATATATATATATATATACATGTACATACATATGAATATATGTGTATATACATATATGTATATATATATATATATATATGTGTGTGTGTGTGTGTGTGTGTGTGTGTGTGTGTGTGTGTGTGTGTGTGTGTGTGTGTGTGTGTGTGTGTGTGTGTGTGTTTTAGGAGACAATTCTTCTCCCACAGAAAGAAAAATCCATATGGGTATATGAACAAACGCTACAGCCAAAATTAGAGCGGGGGGGGGGGCGTTGCCCCTTAAATGAAAAATTAAAAGATAATTCAAACGTTCTGTTTCTAATCTTTGCCTCATTTCAGAGGAGAAACAAATTCACTCAATTATTATCACTGAGGTCATTGGAATCGTATTCCGCTCTGGAGTTAAATAAAAATAAATATTTGCCATTTTTGTCATGACCACGACGAACAAGATCTTTTCAAAAACTGAATAATTACTCTTTCCAACGTTCCGTTACACAGCAAGTTCGATAAAAAAAAATCCTCGCATTTTTTATTTATCTATTTATTTATTTATCTTTAAAGAACAATGCAGGATGCTTCGCTGGCCGAGAGGGTTAGAGCGTCGCTACTTGCGACGGAGGTTCTAAACCTGCCGCCAGCGAGTTGGACCAAGGGCACGGTTTATTAAATTCCACGCTACAAAGTCCTCTGTAAGGGGCAACATCCTAGCCTCCTGATAGGGGGTAGTTTGCAACGTTAAACCGAACCACTAATCAATCACAATATAGCAGTGTTTCATTGAGATAGCGATAAGGATATCTTGGGGAGTGAGGGGAAGAAGAAAGGGGAGAGGAAGGAAAAGGAAGGGAAGGGGAGAGGTAGGAAGAGTAGAGGAATGGGAGAGGAAGGAAGAAGGACGGAAGGGGAGAGGAAGGAAGAGTAAGGGAATGGGAGAGGAGGGAACAAGAACGGAAGGGGAGAGGAAGGAAGAGGAAGGGAAGGGGAGAGGAAGGAAGGGAAGGGAAGAGGGTCGAAAAGGAAGGAAAGGGAAGGACAGCTAGGAATAAGAAGAATAAGAATAGTAGTAGTAGTAGTAGTAGTAGCAAAGATAGTAGTAGTAGTAGTAGTAGTAGAAGTAGTAGTAGTAGTAGTAGTAGTAGTAGTAGTAGTAGTAGGAGGAGGAGGTGAAGGAAGTATGGGAGAGAGAGACGAAGGGAAGGACGATGAGGAGGAAGAGGAGGAGGAGGAAGAATAGGCGGATGAGGAGAAAGGGGGAGGAGGAGAAAGATGAGGAGAAGATGCGGATGAAGAGGAAAGGGGAAGGATGATGAGAAAGGAGGAGGAGGAGGGAAAGGAAGAAGATGACGAAAAAGAGGCGGATGATGAGGAAGAGGGAGGGATGAGGAGGAAGGGGGAGGAAGATGAGGAAAAGGAGGATGAAGAGGAAAGGTTGGAGGAGGAGGAAAAAGAAGAGGAGGAGGGAGAAAGAAAAAGAAAAAGAAGAGGAAGAAGTAGAAGAGGAGGAAGGGGATAATGAGGAAAAGGAGGAAGAGGTTAATGAGGAGAAGGGGGAAGAAGATAATGAAGAAAAGGACAAGAAGGAGGAAAGGGTGGAGGAGGAAAAGGAAGAGGAAGAGGAGGAAGACGAAGAATAAGAGGAAGAGGGGGAAGAGGAGGAGGAAGAGGAGGGGAAAAAAGAAGATGAAAAAGAGGAGGAGGAAAAGGAGGAGGAGGAGGAGGAAAAGGAGGAAAAGGAGGAGGAGGAGAAGGAGGAAAAGGAGGAGGGGGAGGGGGAGGGGAAGAAAAAAAAGAGGAAGGAGAAGAAGAGGAGGAGGAGGAGGAGGAGGAGGAGGAAAAGGAAGAGGAGGAGTAGGAGGAGGAAGAGGAGGAGGAGTAGGGTGACACATGGGTCCCTCTATAATTCTTAGGGAACTCCTGAATCTAATTCTGATGGGATCCCCCCGGGATTGGAATCGTCGCGCCCAATGGGAGGAAGCCTCGTCGCCAGACCTGCTCGCGGGGAAAAGGAGGAGGAGGAGGAGGAGGAGGAAGAAGAAGAAGACGGCGAGGAGGAGGAGGAAGAAGAGGGAGGGGAGGTGGAGGAGATATAGGAGGAGGAGGAGGAGGGGAGGAGGAGGAAGATGAATAAGAAGAAGAGGAGGAAGAGTAGGTGGAAGAAGAGGAACAGGAGGAAGAGTAGGAAGAGAAGGAGGATTGCGTGGATCAGGAAAAACGGGAGGAGGAGGAAGAGTAAATGGAGGAGGAACTGGAAGAGGAGGAGGAGGAGAAGAAGGAGGAGGAGGAGGAGGAGGAGGAGGAGGAGGAGGAGGAGGAAAGGAGGAGTATGTGGAGGAGGAACTGGAGGATAGTACGAGCAGAGGCTTGTGCGTGCGAAACAATCCTCAATTCCGCGAGCAGTCTATAGATTCCAAAATGAAGGAGAAACAATCTATAAAGTTACAAAAATACATATATAAATCAAATGCATAAAGAAAAACATTAATAAATGTACACAAAAATAAATCAAAGAAATACATACATATACAAAACAACTGAAGAAATAAATAACCAAATAAATGAATATATAAATTCATGAATATACAAAATAAATGAAGAAATAAATAATAAAATAAAACGATAAAATGTAGAAACTGACATGGACACATCCTATGCGTTATCGCGCACCGCCAACCCAACCATCGTGACACGACATTATCGTGTGCCAAATGCTCCATGCTACACGGCGGAGGTGGAGGGGGAGGCAGAAGTGGAGGTGGAGGCGTTGGGGGGGGGGTGGAGAAGGAGGAAGAGGAGAAAAAATTGGTGGAGGGGAGGGAGGAGGTGAAGGAAGTGGAGTGGAGGAAGTGGAGGTGGTGTTGGAGGAAGTGGAGGTGGTGGTAGAGAAGGTGGAGGTGGTGGAGGAAGAGGGGAGGAGGAAGAGGGGAGGAGGAAGAGAAGGAGGAGGAGGAAAATGAAAATGAGGTGGAGGTGGAGGAGGAAGTGAGAAGGAGGTGGTGGAGGAAGAGGAAGAGGTGGAGGAGGAGGACGAGTGGAAGTGGAGGAGGAGGACGAGGAAAAGGAGGAAGACGAGGAAGAGAGGAAGGAGGAGATGAGGAGGAAAAAGAGGAGGAGGAGGAGGAGGAGGAGGAGGAGGAGGAAAATGAAAATGAGGTGGAGGTGGAGGAGGAAGTGAGAAGGAGGTGATGGAGGAAGAGGAAGAGGTGGAGGAGGAGAACGAGTGGAAATGGAGGAGGAGGACGAGGAAAAGGAGGAAGACGAGGAAGAGGAGAAGGAGGAGATGAGGAGGAAAAGGAGGGGGAGGAGGAGGGATTTTTTTTTTCAATACCCAATATTTTCTAAACTTTCCCAAAACTTGTTAAAATACTAAACTCCACCACCACTAGTACGCCCCTCAAGTCTGCATATTCAGGACCTAGGTAATAGTATTTTGAATGGTATTTCCATACGAGAAGGAGCTGTTTGCCAAGCAGAAAGAGGTTATCACATTGGGCCATTTTCCTTCAACCTCCAATTAATCGACGGTTCCACCTACCTCCAGCATTTTATCAGCCGTATAATCACTATGACAAACTATTTGGTTTTCTTAACAGTTTACATAGAATGTCATTTGATATGCTGAAAGGAATATCATTTCCCTCCAGCATATCATATTCCGTCCCGAAAGTTGTCGGCTGCAAATCTACTCCGACAGTCGGAGGAAAAATAGCTCAGTGTGATAACGCCTTATCACACGTGAAGTATCTCCAGCAAACCCTAAAACAGTACTTACTGACTTGACTGTGCAAGTGAAACTTGAGAAGCGGGGGTTCCAAAAATTACCGCACGTTTTTTCTTTTCAAATTTGTGTTGTAAAATTGTTCAAAATTTTTACATAACGAATATGTCCTACATGTGTATGTTTGTGTATACATATATGCACATGCAAAGTAAGGAGCAAAAGAGCTATATTAATTTGGCACAAAGGAGCGCGTGCACACACACATACACACACTATATCATATATGCATGCTTGTTTATACATATATACACAATAAGAAGCATAACAACTACATAATTATTTTGACATACACACATGCACGCACGCACGCACACACGCACACACACACTATGCTATATGCGCATGTTTGTATATACATATATACAGCGTACCTATCAAAATGACTCTATAATTAGTTTGGCGCACACACACGTACACACGTACACACACACAAACACACACACACACACACACTCACACACAAACACACACACGCACACACACGCACGCACATATTATGTTATACACGCATGTTTGCCTATAAATATATATACACTGTACCAATCAAAACAGCTCTATGATTAGTTTGGCCCTCACGCCCGTGGAGCAGGAGGGCATAATTGGCTGACTTGAAGAGTGTGATTAGGCTGCCGGAGTAGCAGGTCGCCCTGATTGGTCAATCACACCCGAATCAAGACGAGATTGGTTGGGAAGCGCCTCTCTCTGTGACGCCCTAAAGAGGCTGATTAAGATGTAAATGAGCGAATCTAGAAAACATCCATATTAGATGGTGCAAGAACGCCCCTCGCGTCTGCGTCCGCACGTGCGCGCGCGCGTAAATAAACACGCTGGTAAAGAATCACGATGAATAAGGCAAAAGAGGTGATTGGGGGAGATTGAAGAGGAGGAGGAGGAGGAGGAGGAGGAGGAGGAAGATGACGAGGGGGGTTGGAGGAGGAGGGTGGAAGAGGAGAGAGGAGGAAGGGAGGGAGGAAGAAGGGAGGGAAGAGGAAGGGAGGAAGAAAGGAGGAAATAGGGACGAGAGAGGAGGGAGGATAGTGAAGGAAGGAGGGAAGAGGAAAGTACGAAAAGGAAGGAGGGAGGGAGGGAAAAGGAAGGAGGGAGGGAGGGAGGGAAGGGAGGAAGGAGGGAGGGAGGGAGGGAAGAAGGGAGGAAGAAAGGAGGGAATAGGGACGAGAGAGAAGGGAAGATAGTGAAGGAAGGAAGGAAGAGGAAAGTATGAAAAAGAAGGAGGGACGGAGGGAGGGAGAGAAGAGAGGAAGGGTGAGGGTGAGGGTGAGGGGGAGGATGGAGGAGGAAGAGGGATTACATCAGACCAAAGTAAATCCTGGGCTGTAATTACTTGACCCAAGAAAAGAGTGACAGAGGTAGGTGCCTCGTGGTGGTGTCACGGTGAACAGGTGGAGGTGGAGGCGGAGGTGGAGGACGAGGGGGGAGGACGTAGGGGGGAGGCGAAGGCGGCCGGCGAGAAAAGGGGCTCTAGAATGGAAATAGGTGGTTGGAGAAGGAGATGGTGGAAGTAGAAAGGGAGGAGAATAAAGGAGGAGAAAAGGGGGGGAGGAAGGAGAAAAGAAAAAGAACAAAGGGAGTAGTGGGAAGAAGAAGAAGAGGAAGAGGAGGAGGAAGAGGAGGAGGAGGAGGAGGAGGAAGAGGAGGAGGGAGAGGAGGAGGAAGAGGAGGAGGAAGAGGAGGAGCAAGAAGATGAGGAGAAAGAGGAGGAGGGAGAGGAGGCGGAGGAAGAGGAGGAGTAGGAGGCGGATGAAGACCAGGAAGAGGACGAGAAGTAAGAAGAGGAGGAGGAGGAAGAAGAGGAGGAGGAGGAGGTGAAGGAGGAGGAAGAAGATAAGGACGAAAAGAAGGAGGAGGAAGGAGAGGAAGAGGAAGAGGAGGAGGAGGAGAAAGAAGAGGAGGAGGAGGAGGAGGAGGAGGGAGAGGAGGAGGAGGAGGAAGAGGAAGACGAGCAGCAGCAGGAAGAATAGGTGGAGGAGGAGGAGGAAAAGGACGAGAAGTAGGAGGAGGAGGAGAAGGAGGAGGAGCAAGTGGGCCAATTCAAAGCATAGTATACCCAACCCAAGCCCATCTCACACTTACCAAAACCCACACACGGCACCTGTTGTATTACTTTTACTTAATACCAAACTATCGTTCATACTAAGACTCCTTCAACACCACAAGTTAACACCAGGGGTTATGTACACAGGGGATATGACGTTTATGGCTTTACTCTCTAGTAACCCGCGAGCTTCGTGAGCATCGTCATACCATTACTTTCCAGTAACATTTGTGCATAAACTCATTCTCTCTGCTAATAACTGACGATTTCAGTCAGCTGAAGGTTTACCATGAGTATCCATCGCAGGCCGAGCGGATTAGAGCGTCGCTACTTGCGACGGTGGTCGAGGTGACGGCAGTTCGAACCCTGCCGCCAGCAAGTTGGACCAAGGGCATGGTTAATTAAATTCCACGGTATGAAGTTCTGTGTAAAGGGCACCATCCTTACCTCCTGATAGTGGGGGAGGGGAGTTCGCGATGTTACAATGAATCAATCATTGGCATGAGAAATTATTACATTTTATTCATTCTTTTAATTTTTATTAATCTATTTATTTTCATTTTCTATTTTCTATGTTTAGAAAATTCTTGTCATTTTAAATTTTATTAATTTTTTGTCATTTTCAAATTTTCTAATATCTATCATTTTTATTTCTTTATTTCTTTGATATTC
>NC_134818.1:32433229-32463229 GCF_046742065.1 Oratosquilla oratoria
AAAATTACATATTCACCATAACAAATAATAAGCAAATGTAATAATAATGATAATACTAGCAATAAGAGTAGTGATAAATACAATGAAAATGATAGTAACATCAATAATAACAATGGAAATAATAATAATAATAATAATAACAGTAATAATAATAACAATAATAATAATAATAATAATAATAATAATAATATTATTATTATTACTGTTATTACTATTATCATTATTTTCATTGTTATTATTAATCTTATTATTATTGTGTGTGTGTGTGTGTGTGTGTGTGTGTGTGTGTGTGTGCGTGTGTGTGTGTGTGTGTATGTGTCCGTGCATATGTGTATGTGTATGCGTGCGTGTGTGATGTTTGTGTGCAAAATGCTTTAATAGCGAGTTTGAGCCCGTCACTAGACACTAAACAAAGAACATAATATTAAAGAAAAAATCCTCAAGTCCGAATACGTTCTCTTATTATTTGGTGTTCTACTGAACTATGTCAAGCACTCGCAACAGAATCAAAGAGAGCAAAGAGAGAGAGAAAGGATTTGACAAAGAGCAGTTGCTCTAAATAACTGTCTAAACAAGAGACTTCAAACATTTATTTGGGGGGAGGGGCAGTGAGTTCCGACGACCTAGCCGACTAACGAAGGTTTTTCGTGTTCTACATTTTTATTTATCCTCCGGTTTTATATTTTCGACTGTCATGTAGGCTGTCCGAGTTCATTTTCATATCCCTGATGACAGAGGAGTATATATGTCTCCAACCACTTCGCCTATCTTGTACTTTCCTGAAGAGGGCTGCAGTTGGCGGCCAAAATATAGAAGTCAGCTTTCTCACAAGTATTTCACTCCAACACGTGTTTGTGTGACATACACATACACACACACACACATTATATATATATATATATATATATATATATATATATGTGTGTGTGTGTGTGTGTGTTTGTGTATGTGTTTGTGTGTGTGTGTGTATGTATGTGTGTGTGTGTGGTATGTATCCGTGTAGCTAGGTAGTGTATTCTCTTGTAGATACACGAGGTTGGAGACTAAAGAGGATTCACTTTTGATTATTCTATTACACGTAGTCTAAATACAGTGCACGGTCTTCTTGTCATCATTGTTGATGTTTTCAGAATTTTCTCAAACTTTTTCCAACGTCTCGGAACTTCCTGGTTCCAACTTCTGGGTGATCTGGACCATGGACTACCCAGGAAAATTTGCTCCCGCTGGATTGGCAGCTGTAGGAGGGGAAGAGATGTCAGTATGAAAATGAAAAGACAGTTGAGTATGAAAGAGGACTATTGCCACCGGACGAATTTTAGGGGAATTTATTGCGTGATGTCGCGGCTCAGACGGGACGGACAGGAGACTTGGTGTTGGAGGCTGACATTAATATCTGTTAGGGAGCTTCTTGCGATATCTATTCAACAAAACCTCAACCAACAAAGTTGGAAAAGGAGTAGGAAGCTTCGTCGTAGGGACAGGCAGAAAACTGGAAAGAATTTTAGTGGTAGATAAACTGAAATGAGAAGATGCAGTAGGAGAGAAAGTTAGAAATGAAATTAATATCAGGAGAAAAAGGTGACGTAGAAGTTTGTGCGTGTAGTCATACTTTTGTTTGCGATATACTTGTGCGTGCATGCTACGCAGAGAGGGTTGTTGCCTCTATCCGATGTACATTCGAAGGGGCGAGTCATATCTTGGCTCCGGCCGATGAAACAGGCTTCCCGAAGTAGCGGAGTCATTTTGCCGGCAAAAGGACAACAGGTAATAGTATATATATTCGGTTGAGATGTGAATATATATATTATATACGAACATGTATACAAATTTAAATAGAATTAGATATATAACCATAGAGGACTGAACCCGGTCAGCCATAGCACGTCTACTGAGAATCTGCTACTTGTGGATATATATTATATATGAATATATATACAAATTTAAATAAAAGTAGAAATATAACTATAGAGGACTGAACCCGGCCAGCCATAGCACGTCTACTGAGAATCTGCTACTTGTCCTACGCTTGCGGCTGGAGACAGACGGACTCATGTCTGTGGAACTTAGTCAGACAGAACCCAGCACATCGCGGCACGTCTGGATACGATCAAAGCTAGTAAAAGTATACGTTGTATATACGCGCGGCTATACACAATTTTTGGTGTACATCGCCCAAGGGAGAGGCGCAGCTGACAAGTAGTCTGTACGGTAAGGTCTAGTTGTGATGTGTTGTATCAGGTGTTTGTGTTTGGCGTCGTCTTTCTAGGGGTCTCGTGTGAAGTTTGTGTTTGTGTTGGTTGTGTGGACGGATGTTGGCATCTCGGTGAAGGGACTCAGCGGTTCTGAAGTCGCTCCATCGTAACTCCGTGATGAATAAGACTGCGGCATTCTGAACCTTCAGTTGATTCAGAATGCCACAGTCCTGTTCATCACAGGGAGGTGATAGAGCGACTTCAGAATCTGGTGGGAAGGGTCTGTGGTGGGTATATTTATGTGTCATGCGGGGATCATTGATATTACTGCGTGATGGTGGGCTCCACCGATTAGCTGCCATGGGCCAATAGGAATTGAGAGTTAGGGAAGATTAGTGGGACCTCTCCCATTGTAGATGTTTGATCTGCCTGGGGTCAGTCTTTTCATGGAGGGCAAGGCCTGCAGATCCTCGACTTGTACGTTCATCTTGGGTTGGTTGGCTTGTATGTAGATGGCTTCCAGGAACAGTAGCTGATGGGGATCTGATTGTCTGTGACTGCTGTGTTCTTGTCTAAATCTTTTCTTGTTAATACTTGGTTGTGTGAGGTGGAGGGATGTGACTTGATGGATCCGTTGGATAGATGGCATGTTAAGGGTTCTGTTAGTTTTTGTTGTAATACCAATGTAGGTGTGAGGTCCTCAAGGCTGCATTTGTATTGATAGACAACGTGGTCTTCCGGTAATAGTGTTTTAGTGATGTTGGTTTGGTTGCATATTACCTGCTGGGCTGTGTTCTTGGTTCTGTAATATATGATGACTTGGATGTGTTTTTCGGGGTCTGTGGCCTGTATGCTTTTGCTAATAAATTCTTTCATTATTTTTTCATCGGTTTTGTATTCTGTGGACAAGAACTACATGAAGACAAGAAGACCGCGCACTGTATTTAAATTACGCACAATAAAATATCAAAAGTGAATACTCTTTAGCCTTCAATCTCGTGTGTCTACTAGATAATATAAATATACATACACGCATACACACACACACAAACACACACACACACACACACACACACACACACACACACACACACACACACACACACACACATATATATATATATATATATATATACATACATATATATATATCACTTTGACAAAATGTTGTGGCACATATGTAATTAATGATCACGAAGAACCCACAGTCGGAATAAAAAGGAAACTTTAGAAGATAACTTCACTTTCCTGAAGAGGGCTATCACTATTAGCCGAAATATAGAAGTTACACATTCTTCTAAAGTTTCCTTTTTATTCCGACTGTGGGTTCTTCGTGATCATATATATATATATATATATATATATATATATATATATATATATATATTAGCAGTGGGAGCCCCCTTGGAGTATTAATGGCAAACTTCTTCATGGGCTGCATAGAAGAAGTATCCAGAAAAAAAACACATACTGTCGATACATTGATGACATTTCATGAAGACCAAGAACATTAATGAAGCTGAAAAACTCCGACATCTACCACAGGAGACTTCTGAACTCACCTTCACTATGGAAGATAGTGTTGACGGAGCCTTGCCCTTCCCCGATCTCCTACTGAAACAAACAGAAACTTCTTCTAACATAGAGGTGTACACTAAAGCCACAAACCCTGGACACTGCTTTTACTGTTCTAGTGAGTGCCCTCAGAGATATAATGACTACCATCGGTATCTACATCCGAAGAGAACTTACTCATTGTAGCAAATGGAAACAAGTACATAATGAAATCGAGTGCTCCACCCAAGTACTAATCAATAATGGCTTCAGTGAGAAATATGCTAACCACCAGATCGAGATAATAATGGACGGCTGGGCCAAGGATAATGAAAATAATCGAAATAAAGAGAAAACTAACATCTATTATAAATCTACTTTTTCATGAGCCCATAAAGATGAACGTATAATGAAACTGATTATAGAGGAATATCAAATCAGTCAACCTAGAGAAAATACTTGGTGATTTATTATAAGACAAGGACGACCAGCCACCTCCTACTTAAGAAGAGCCCTTACCAAGAGAGGAACTTCAGAAATTGCATGTCACCTATAAGTTTCCATGTGCACGAGGGGCCTCTGAAGCCTTACCCACCACCTATATTGGAATGACGACAATGAGGTTATCCCGTCGCCTTTCATACCACTTGACATCAGGAGCCCCGAAAAACCACTTAAGAGAAGTCCATGGCATAGCACTAACAAGAAACATCTAAGACAGTGGTTCCCAAACTAGGGGGCGCGCCCCCCTAGGGAGGCGTGAGGAGGATACAAGGGGGGCATGAACTCATCTGCTCAAAAATATTTGTTTAATTAGAATAATAAAATCATTCAAAGAACAAATATCTGCCATTACATACATGCAAAGTGTAATTATAGGAGTCACTCCAACCCGTTTTCTATTAAACTAGTTCTCCTTACACGTTTTGTACACGTCATCGATACCAACCACACTGACGCCACTGAGGGACTCGTCACAAACTCCCAATACTTCAATCCTAGAATTTCTCATCTTGTGAGGAAGAAGCAGCAGCATCCATCTCACTAAATTAATTCATAAACTGTGCCTTAGTCTCACGAGTCTTTCCAAATATTATATGCCATTTTTTCAAATTATCTATTCTTAAAATTGCAAGTCAATTTTGCCAATTTGCTAATGTTCAAACTTTTTTTTCGCTCCCTTTGAAACAAATGTTTCGTTTTTAGTTACTTAGAAAAATATCTCTGGAATGTATTATTATTTGTTTGAGTGGCTTTCATTATTAAAAATTTAATACAAACAGAAATGTGTTTTCCTGAACAATGCCAAGAAATAAATGCAAGAATCATTTCACATGGACAAAAGAGGGAGGGGGGGGGCGTCCGGGTCTACTGGAAGCAAAAAGGGGGCGTCAGGTAAGATAGTTTGGGAACCACTGATCTAAGAAGATAGCACTGAGATTTTGGAAATATGTACAGATGATAGACGCCTCTCAATCTTAGAAACATTATACATTAACGAGTTGAACCCAAATCTAAATATACAAGCCGGTGACCTTAAAGCCCTCCCAAGCATGAGACAAACCGCCACAAACCAAAGCATGAAGCATAACACAACAAATCCAAGTACGAGATAAGACCCCACAAGCCCAAGCATACATTTCGTCACAACATGAAGCCGGAGGTTCTCCTTAGCACGTGACGTTTCATCACTGCCTTAGTTACCAGGTAACCTCTCCCAGGCAACCGGTTACCACACACTGTATGAGGCTCGTAGATGAGACTCGTATATATGGGTAGACAGGTGAAAAAAGAATCCGAACGCACCCTCTGGTCAACCTCAATACGTCCTACTAACCAATCGGCAAGAAAACATGCAAGTGGGTCTGCCCCACTCTGTTCCACTTAACTTCCTTAATTTTTTATACTGACGTCTTTTACTAACACCCCCCTCCCTCCTCCTTACACCCTGATTCCAACTATCTATCCCCCTTTTTGTATTGTATTTGATAGAGGGGTAGTTGGTGAGGATTTAATTTTCATGAGTTGAGTGAGGACCTACACAAGCTCGCTCTCCGCCTAATGTTTACAAACAGTAGCCGAGGACTCGATTTTATTTCTTCATGTTTTTGCTGATGTATACAATAAACTAATCAGTGTGCAATGAATTCGAGATTGTTTGAGTAAGCAGTATTGCATGCGAATCTGTAAAGGTGGATCTGATTGGAGAAAGGGTGGAAGCTAACATTTACTGGTTCACGATTGTAAGATCACGCCCTTAGGGGAGGTTCATATATCTAAAATTAAAAATCCTTGGGCTAAAGAAATCATGATGTCATTGAAATCAAGATGCCGTCTCCACCCTTTCTAAAACCAGATATACCTTTACAAATTCGCATGCAATACTGCTTACTCAAGCAATCTCGAATTCATTGCACACTGACTTAGTTTATTTATTGTACACATCAGCAAAAACATGAAGAAATAAAATTGAGTCCTCGGCTACTGTTTGTAAACATTAAGTGGAGAGCGAGCTTGTGCAACTCCTCACCTACAAACTGTTGTTTACCAAACACCCAACTCACAAAAATTAAATCCTCAACAACTACCCCTCTATCAAATACAATACAAAAAAAAAGGGGGGGGGTAGATAGTTGGAAGCAGGGTGTGAGGAGGGAGAGGGGATGTTAGTAAAAGACGTCAGTATAGAAAATGAAGAAAGTTAAGTGGAACAGAGTGGGGCAAACCCACTTGCATGTTTTCTTGCCGATTGGTTAGTAGGACGTATTGAGGTTGACCAGAGGGTGCGTTCGGATTCTTTTTTCACCTGTCTACCTATATATACGAGTCTCATCTACGAGCCTCATACAGTGTGAGGTTACCGGTTGCCTGGGAGAGGTTACCTGGTAACTGAGGCAGTGATGAAACGTCACGTGCTAGAGAGAACCTCCGGCTTCGTGTTGTGACGAAATGTATGCTTGGGCTTGTGGGGTTTTGTCTCGTACTTGGATTTGTTGTGTTATGCTTCATGCTTTGGTTTGTGGCGGTTTGTCTCATGCTTGGGAGGGCCCTAAGGTCATCTGCTTGTATATTTAGATTTGGGTTCAACTCGTTAATGTATAATGTTTCTATCATCTGTACATATTTCCAAAATCTCAGTGCTATCTTCTTAGATGTTTCTTGTTAGTGGTACGCCATGAACTTCTCTTAAGTGGTTTTTCGGGGCTCCTGATGTCAAGTGGTATGAAAGGCGACGGGATAACCTCATTGTCGTCAGGGCAATATAGGTGGTGGGGAGGACAACAGAGGTGAGGGAGAGGAAGGGAAACCTTTCTGACTTCGTGAGAAAATATATTTAGAGAGATAGGGCGATAATGTGAGGTTTCCCTCTCTCTCTCTCTCTCTCTCTCTCTCTCTCTCTCTCCTTGTCTGTCTCTCTCTACAAACGTATTATTACCTGGAGTCAACCATAATAAACTCAAGAAAGCATTTGAACCTTTAACACAACTTTATAGATCTCATTGATGTCAGCAAAAGGACTTAAATTCCCTAAAAGGGATTTAATCCCACTTATAAAGGATTAAATATTCTTAAGAGGGTTAGGAAAAGTAGTAGTAGTATTAGTATCAGTAGTAGCAGTAGCAGCAGCAGCAGCAGTAGTAGTAGTAGTAGTAGTAGTAGTAGTAGTAGTGGTAGTAGTAGTAGTAGTAGTAGTAGTAGTAGTAGTAGTAGTAGTAGTAGTAGTAGTAGTAGTAGTAGTAGTAGTAGTAGTAGGAGGTCACCCTTAATGGTCCACTGCAACATCGTTCTATCCTCTTATGGGCGATACAGCCTCTGTACCTCACCACAGTAGCTTTGAAATCCGGATTGGTAAGGTGGTATGTATAGTGAGAAGTGCATGTGAATATTATTTATTTGTTTATTTATTTACTTATTATTATTAATTTATTTTATGTATGTTGAAGTATCTGTGGTTCTCAATGAAAAGAAAAAAGAATAAGTCTGATATATATACATATATATATGTATATATATATATATATATATATATATATATATATATATACATATGTATGTATGTATATAATAACGATAAGAACTTCCCATTCTAGGTACAGAAGATCCATCATTAATATTTGCCATCAGTCTGTCTTTGTATCAGTTTCTGTTCGTGCATGGTCTTTACACACACACACACACACACACACACACACACACACACACACACACACACACACACACACACACACACACACTTGAAGTTAAGTATAGTGTGGAGAATAAGAGACAGGGCCCCACACTACAATTGGGTAAATAAAATTAGGTAAATACATACATACATACACACACACACGCAAAAATACACATACACACAGACACACGCAAACATACACATGCACAAACACACACGCATACGTATACACACACATACACACTCATACACATACACACACACACACACACACACATACATAGACACACACTCATACGCACACACACACACACACACACTCGAAACTACGGAGTAAAATCGCCTGGCACCAACCAAATATACATAAAAAATACTTGAATACACAAAAAAGTATGAAAAATACACGAATATAATACATAAATACATAAAAAAGCATAAAAAATACAAATACACGAACACAGCCTACGTCATCTAGGGGTTAATGGAGACGGGCTTTGTCCCTAGAAATACCCGCGAGCCTCGACTCCGGCTGAATAAAATCACCTGGCGACAGGAGGCGAAAGAGTACGCAAGAAGGATCGCTTCCGTCTTCGGGTCAGAGTCGCTGCGTCATCTCGGATGTCGTCCTCGGTACCGCGAGGAAACGTCCTCGCTGCCCTAGCTCCTCGACGACTGGGGGACGAGTTAATGACCGACAGGACTGGAGGCCGACCGGCGGTGGAAAAGAACCTGGACGACAAGATCCGCCGGTCGGCTGGGAAAGCTCGAAAAGAATGAAGAGGGAATCTATAAGGAGGTCGGTCGGCCTGGACATGGAAGAAGAAACGAGGCCGACCGACCGGGATGAAGGCAAGAAATAGCCGTTTGGAAAGGAGGCCGGCTGGCAAAGCAAGCAAAAGGAAAGAAAGATAGCCAGCCGGCTGGGGAGGTCGAAGAGAATCGCTGAAAAGTACAGGAGGACGGTCGGTCAGGGAACGATAATAAAGAAAGGAGACCGACCGTCTGGGAAAGCTGGAATAGAACATTGAAAGGAAATCTAAGGAGGCCGGCTGGTCGCAAAAATGTTAGAAATTAAAAGGCCAGCCGGCCGGGTAATTGGAAAGTTATAGCTGTTTGGAATGGAGGTCGGCCGGTCGGCAGAGAAGGCGAAAAGGATTAGAATGAAGCCGACTGGCCGACCGGGAGCGCGGACAGGACTAGAACATTGGGCGGTTGTCGCCAGGCGATTTTATTCAAGCTGGCTGCCACCGAGCGGTTTCGCCTATCAGCTGAATTAAGTTGATTGGCGTTGGCAAGGGACGCCGTCAGCATGGCTCTTCCCTCAGCTGAATAAAGTCTTCGGGTGTTGACCAGAATGGAATTGACACAGAGCGTCATCTGGACACGGAAGGTGTTGTAATCCGTCGATTCCATCTGTCCGTGAGAAAGTTATGTTTGTCGGGTTCCGTCGGTCTATCGGAATAAAGTCATTGTATGGAGTCTGTAGAGAGACTACGCCAGGAGCCGTCTAGCTCCAACCGAAACAGTCTTTTCTTTTTCTTCCGACGTGGTTACAAGGAGAGTTCGAAGCTCAACGCACAGCGGCGAGCGAGCGCGCACGCACACAGACGAACACAATTCACACACACATACATACAAAAACGTACACAGACGCACACACACACATACATAATTGTCTTAACTAAGAAAACCCATAAAAATTGAACGGTTATTCAACATTAATATTTTCCGAAGGAGTCTTCAAAGTCTTCCCAAAAGGGGTCTTCAAAGTCTCCCGATGAAGTTTTCAAATTCTCCCAATGGAGTATTCAAGTCATCCCGAAGGAGACTTCCAAGTCTCCCGAAGTAGTCTTCAAAGTCTCCCCAAAAGGAGTCTTCAAAGTTTCCCGAATGAGTCTTGAAAGTCTCCCGAAAGAGTCTTCAAATTCTCCAGAAGGGGACTTCAAAGTCTCTCCGAAAGGAGTCCTCAAAGTCTCCCGAAGGAGTCTTCAAAGTCTCCTGAAGGAGTCTTCAAAGTCTCCAGAAGGAGTCTTTAAAGTCTCCCAAAAAAGGAGTCTTGAAAGCTTCCGAAAGAGTATTCAAATTCTCCCGAAGGCGTCTTCAAAGTCCCCTGAAGAAGGCTTCAAAGTCTCCCGAAGGAGTCTTCAAGTCTTACGAAGTAGTCTTGAAGTGTATCAATTAACATGGAAAGCGTGATGCACACCATAGGTAGGTAGGTGTTATCGTATTAATATAATTAACTAAAAATTATTTAAATTATGGCCTGTGCTTTCCAAGGAGTCCGTTCAGGCATAAGTCGTCATTTATTATAAGCCATTCTGCCAAATCAACCTTAGTACATGCATATCTTTTGATTTTTTTTTATTCTGTAAAAGGGAAATAATAATACGTCTGAAAATAATAATAATAATGATAACAATAATAATAATAATAGAAATAATAAAAAGTTAAAAAAATTATAGTAATAATAATAATAACAATAATAATAATAGTAATAACAGTTATTATTATTATTATTATTATTATTATTATAATCATCGTCATCATCATCATAATTAGGGGTGTGCCGATTAATGGAAATCGGCAAGAATAGGCACTTTTTTGTTGAATCGTATCGGCAATATTTTCCCGATACGACGATGCCGATGCCAAATCAGTAATTCACCTATTATTCATTGTTCTGGTGGTTGTATAGGGCCATGTGGCATATTATGTGCTAAATGAGATACTACTACAAAATAATAATTGTTTTATTTTTTCAGAGTAAATGTTAGAGCAAATTATATTAACTTTTAATTTTGAATATATTTGGTACAAAGCAGTTGCAAGTTAAATACGAGGTCCAGGCTGTGCTTATGGCAACGTGAAAACACGAACCTAACCACCCGCTTATACCCATTATCAGTAAAATCCCGATTTTTTGCACTTATAAGCGGGTTTTAAAATCGATCGAGTCAATGAACACCAGGACTATTTACTCCTATATTACTCTCGTTTAATTTCTGTTGTAGAAACTTGGCCCTTAAAAAAGATAATAATAATAACTATAATGATAAAAATAAATTAAATAAATAAATAAACAAATATTTTAGTTTAATTTTATACGAGAAATACAAAATCAAAATTAAAAGTTAATATAATTTGTTCTAACATTTACTCTGACTTGTGCTGCTATTTTAAAAGTTTCTTCGGTCGTGCGTCCTCGTATCTGCAGATTTGACCACCTCTGCATAATATTTTCGAAACGTGTGTTATGGCACTAGACGGCAGTGTAGGTTTACCACTACCACAGCATATTCCTAACCACCTCATTCCCTACGGTTGTGATGATATGTGAAAAATAAAACAATGATCATTTGGTAGTAGTATCTCATTTAGCACATAATATGCTGCATGGCCCTATGCAACCACCAGAACAATGAATAATAGGTGAATTACTGAACTGGCATCGGCATCGTCGTATCGGGAAAATATTGCCGATACGATTCACCAAAAAAGTGCCGATTCTTGCAGATTCCCATTAATCGGCACACCCCTGATTATGATGATGATGACGATTATAATAATAATAATAATAATAATAATAATAATAATAATAATAATAATAATAATAATAATAATAATAATAATGATAATGAAAATAATAATAATCATTATTGTTATTATTATAATTTTTATTTTTATTATTTCATTAACTTTATTATTTTATAATTTCTATCATTATTATTATTATTATTATTATCATTATTATTATTACTATTATTATTATCATTATTATTATTATTTTCATCCTTATTATTATTTCCTTTATACAGAATATGAAAAAAAATCAAGATTTAGGCATGTACTACGGTTGATTTCGCAGAATGGCTTATAGTAGATGATGACGTATGCCACACCCTGAACGGACTCCTTGCAAAGCACAGGCCATAATTTAAATAATTTTTAGTGAATAATATTAATACGATAATACCTACCTACCTATGGTGTGCATCACGCCTTCCATGTTAATTGATACTCTTCAAGACTACTTCGTAAGTCTCTGAAGACGCCTTCGGGAGAATTTGAATACTCCTTCGGAAGCTTTCAAGACTCCTTTTTGGGGAGACTTTAAAGACTCCTTCTGGAGACTTTGAAGACTCCTTCGGGAGACTTTGAAGACTCCTTCAGGAGACTTTGAACACTCCTTCGGGGGATTTGAAGATTCCTTCGGGAGACTTTGAAGATTCCTTCGGGAGACTTTGAGGACTCCTTTCGGAGAGACTTTGAAGTCCCCTTCTGGAGAATTTGAAGACTCTTTCGGTAGGCTTTCAAGACTCATTCGGGAAACTTTGAAGACTCCTTTTGGGGAGACTTTTAAGACTACTTCGGAAGACTTGGAAGTCTCCTTCGGGATGACTTGAATACTCCATTGGGAGAATTTGAACACTTCTTCGGGAGACTTTGAAGACTCCCAGGGAAAATATTAATGTTGAATAACCGTTCAATTTTCATGGGTTCTCCTAGTTAAGACAATTGTGTATGTGTGTGTGTGCGTGTGTTTATGTGTTTGAATTTATACGTGTGTGAATTGTGTTCGTCTGTGTGCGTGCGCGCTCGCTCGCCGCTGTGCGTTGAGCTTCGAACTCTCCTTGTAACCACGTCGGAAGAAAAAGAAGAGACTGTTTCGGTTGAAGCTAGACGGCTCCTGGCGTAGTCTCTCTACAGACTCCATACAATGACTTTTTTCCGATAGACCGACGGAACTCGACGAACATAACTTTCTCACGGACAGATGGAATCGACGGATTACAACACCCTCCGTGTCCAGATGACGCTCTGCGTCAATTCCATTCTGGTCAGCATTAAAAGAATTTATTCAGCTGAGGGAAGAGCCACGCTCATGGCGTCCCTTGCCAACACCAACCAACTTTATTCAGCTGATAAGCGAAACCGCTCGGTGGCAGCCAGCTTGAATAAAATCGCCTGGCGACAACCACCCAATGTTCTAGTCCTGTCCGCGCTCCCGGTCGGCCAGTCGGCTTCATTCTAATCCTTTTCGCCTTCTCTGCCGACCGGCCGACCTCCATTCCAAACAGCTATAACTTTCCTATTACCCGGCCGGCTGGCCTTTTAATTTCTAACATTTTTCCGACCAGCCGGCCTCCTTAGACTTCCTTTCAATATTCTATACCAGCTTTCCCAGACGGTCGGTCTCCATTCTTTATTATCGTTCCCTGACCGACCGTCCTCCTGTACTTTTCATCGAATCCTCCCCAGCCGGCTGGCTATCTTTCTTTCCTTTTGCTTGCTTTGCCAGCCGGCCTCCTTTCCAAACGGCTATTTCTTGCCTTCGTCCCGGTCGGTCGGCCTCGTTTCTTCTTCGATGTCCAGGCCGACCGACCTCCTTATATGTTTCCTGTTCTTGATACTATTCCAGCTTTCCCAGCCGACCGGCGGATCTTGTCGTCCAGGTCCCTTTCCACCGCCGGTCGGCCTCCAGTCCTGTCGGTCATTAACTCGTCCCCCAGCCGTTGAGGAGCCAGGGCAGCGAGGACGTTTCCTCGCGGTACCGAGGACGACATCCGAGATGACGCAGCGACTCTGACCCGAAGACGGTTGCGATTCTTCTTGCGTACTCTTTCGCCTCCTGTCGCCAGGCGATTTTATTCAGCCGGAGTCGAGGCTCACGGGTATTTCTAGGGACAAAGCCCGTCTCCATTAACCCCTAGATGACGTAGGCTGTGTTCGTGTATTTGTATTTTTTATGCTTTTTTATGTATTTATGTTTTATATTCGTGTATTTTTTTATAGTTTTCTTGTGTATTCAAGTATTTCTTATGTATATTTGGTTGGCGCCAGGTGATTTTATTCCGTAGTTGCATGTGAGTGTGTATTCGTATGAGTGTGTGTCAATGTATGTGTATGTATGAGTGTGTATACGTGTGCGTGTGTGTTTGTGTATGTGTATGTTTGCGTGTGTCTGTGTGCATGTGTATGTTTGCGTGTGTCTGTGTGTATGTGTATTTTTGCGTGTGTGTGTGTGTATGTATGTCTGTATTTACCTAATTGTTTTTACCCAACTGTCTCTTATTCTCCACACTATACTTAACTTCAAATGTGTGTGTGTGTGTGTGTGTGTGTGTGTGTGTGTGTGTGTGTGTGTGTGTGTGTGTGTGTGTGTGTGTGTGTGTGTGTGAATAAAGACCATTCACGGACAGAAACAGATACAAAGACAGATACACTCCCGGCAAATATTAATGATGGATCTTCTGTACCTAAAATGGGAAGTTCTTATCGTTATATATATATATATATATATATATATATATATATATATATATATATATATATATATATATATGTATATATATATATATGACATATTCTTTTTCCTTTTCAATGAGAACTACAGCTATTCCAATATACAAAAAAATAATAAGTAAACAAATAAATAAATAAATATTATTCACATGCACTTCTCACTATACATACCACCTTACCAATCCGGATATCAAAGATACTGTGGTGAGGTACAGAGGCTTTATCGCCCATAAGTGTATAGACCGGTCCTGCAGTGGACCATTAAGGCTGACTGCCTACTACTACGACTACAACTACTACTACTACTACTACTACTACTGATACTACTACTACTACTACTACTACTTTTCCTAACCTTCTTAATAATATATAATCCTTTGTAAGTGGGATTGAATCCCTTTTAGGGGATTTAAGGCCTTTTGCAGACATCGATGCGATCTATAAAATTTTGTTAAAGGTTAAAATGCTTTTTTGAGTTTATGGTTGACTCAGATAATAGTACGTTTGTAGAGAAAGACAAGGAGAGAGAGAGAGAGAGAGAGAGAGAGAGAGAGAGAGAGAGAGAGAGAGAGAGAGAGAGAGAGAGAGAGAGAGAGAGAGAGAGAGAAACCTCACATTATCGCCCTATCCTTCCCACTTTTGTCCTACCTCCCCCATGCAGAATCAATCCCTACTCCCTCGTCTAAATATTTCCCAATCAAATTCAACAGTGATATTATGTGCACAAGCACACGCACATACAGATATTGTGCACATGTGCACGTACACACACACACACACATTCTTATCCTAGAATTATCTCAAACTGTACATCGTCAGTGTATTACTATATCACTGTTAACTAAAGAAAATAATTATTTTATTATCATCTATTATTAACACCCCACACACACACACACACACACACACACACACACACACAGTCATTTTCTCTCTCCCTCTCCCCATTCTCACTCTTCTCCTCTCCCCTTTTCCCTTTCCCATCTCTACACTCTCTTCTCTTTCCCCTCTCCCCCTTCCCCTCCTTCCCTTGTCTCCCCTCTCCCTTCTTTCCCCTCGCGAGGCAAAAATTTCTCTGAAGAACAGAAACTACGCCCAACTGCACAGCAGAGGGTCCGCCTTTGCTCAGTGGTAGCGCGCTTGTCTGTTAACCGCGAGGGGATTTTGGGCGTGGGTTCGAATCCTGGCCACGGCGCAGAGGTTAGGAAGGGCATCCACTCTGAGTCATAGCTCCTAACTGCTGGTCACGTCTGACCTGAGGTGACCTCGGTTTCCTCCGGGTATCGTTAATGTGAGAGTGGTAGACGGTGGTGGACGCTGTGTAGTGCGTTCATATATGAACTGCTCCGAACCACTTGTAAAGTTGGGGTCAAGACGAGTACCAGCCTCGCAAACTACACACACACACACACACACACACACACACACACACACACACACACACACACACACAAAAAAAAGCGGTTTCGAGACTAAGACCCTGTGAGGAACGGTCTCCCTCTCCTTTACATCTCACTTCTTTCCTCCTCCCATGTATCAAAGTGTAAACTTTTTTGACAATATATTTGTTAATTGTTTTTCTTTATTTACCTTAGTTTCTCAAAGTGTTTTTCTATATTACGAAGTCAGAAAGGTTCCCCTTCCTCTCCCTGACCTCTGTTGTCCTCCCCACCACCTATATTGGCATGACGACAATGAGGTTATCCCGTCGCCTTTCATACCACTTGACATCAGGAGCCCCGAGAATCACTTAAGAGAAGTTCATGGCATACCACTAACAAGAAACATCTAAGAAGATAGCACTGAGATTTGGGAAATATGTACAGATGATAGAGGCCTCCTAATCTTAGAAACATTATACATTAACGAGTTGAACCCAAATCTAAATATACAAGCAGATGACCTTAGGGCCCTCCCAAGCATGAGACAAACCGCCACAAACCAAAGCATGAAGTATAACACAACAAATCCAAGTACGAGACAAAACCCCACAAGCCCAAGCATACATTTCGTCACAACACGAAGCCGGGGGTTCTCCCTAGCACGTGACGTTTCATCACTGCCTCAGTTACCAGGTAACCTCTTCCAGGCAACTGGTAACCTCACACTGTATGAGGCTCGTAGATGAGACTCGTATATATAGGTAGACAGGTGAAAAAAACAAACAAACAATCCGAACGCACCCTCCCCCCTCCCTCCTCCTTACACCCTGCTTCCAACTTTCTATCCCCCTTTCTTGTATAGTATTTGATACAGGGGTAGTTGGTGAGGATTTAATTTTTATGAGTTGAGTGAGGAGTTGCACAAGCTCGCTCTCCGCCTAATGTTTACAAACAGTAGCCGAGGACTCGATTTTATTTCTTCATGTTTTTGCTGTTCCCTAAAAAGGAATCAATCCCAAATATAAAAGATTAAATATTCTTAAGAGGGTTAGGAAAAGTAGTAGTAGTATCAGTAGTGGTAGTAGCAGTAGTAGTAGTAGTAGAAGTAGCAGAAGTAGGAGCTCACCCTAAGTGGTCCACTGCAGGATCGGTCTATACTCTTATGGGCGATACAGCCTCTGTACCTCACCACAGTAGCTTTGAAATCCGGATTAGTAAGGTGGTATGTACAGTGAGAAGTGCATGTGAATATTATTTCTTTATTTACTTATCATCATTATTTTATTTTTTGTATATTGGAATAGCTGCAGTTCCCAAAAGGAAAAAGAATATGTCATATATATATATATATATATATATATATATATATATATATATATATATATATATATATATATAAATATGTATATATATATATATATATATATATATATGTATGTATATATATATATATATATATATATATATATATATATATATATATATAATAACGATAAGAACTTCCCATTTTAGGTACAGAAGATCCATCGATAATATTAATATTTGCCGTGAGTGTGTCTGTCTTTGTATCTGTTTCTGTCCGTGCATGGTCTTTGCACACACACACACACACACACACACACACACACACACACACACACACACACACACACACACACACACACACACACACACACACATTTGAAGTTAAGTATAGTGTGGAGAATAAGAGACGGGGCCCCACGAGTCTTGATCCTTGCCTACACACTACAATTAGATAAATACAATTAGGTAAATACATACATACATACATACATACATACATACACACACACACACACGCAAACATGCACATACACACGCAAACATACACATGCACACAGACATACGGAAATATACACATACACAAACACACACGCACATGTATACACACATATACACACTCATACACACACACACACAGACACACATATACACATACACACACACACACGCAAACATGCACATACACACGCAAACATACACATGCACACAGACATACGCAAATATACACATACACAAACACACACGCACATGTATACACACACATACACACTCATACACACACACACACACACACACACACACACACACACACACACACACACACACACACACACACACACACACAAACACACGTACACATACATAGACACACATACGCACACACACACACTCGAAACTACAGAATAAAATCGCCTGGCGCCAACCAAATATACATAAGAAATACTTGAATACACAAAAAAGTATAAAAATACATGAATATAATAAACGAATACATAAAAAAGCATAAAAAATACAAATACACGAACACAGCCTACGTCATCTTGCGGTTAATGGAGACGGGCTTTGTCCCTAGAAATACCCGCGATCGCTCGACTCCGGCTGAATAAAATCGCCTAGTGACAGGAGGCGAAAGAGTACGCAAGAAGGATCGCTAACGTCTTCGGGTCAGAGTCGCTGCGTCATCTCGGATGTCGTCCTCGGTACCACGAGGAAACGTCCTCGCTGCTCTAGCTCCTCGACGGCTGGGGGACGAGTTAATAACTGACAGGACTGGAGGCCGACCGGCGGTGGCAAGGAACCTGGACGACAAGATCCGCCGGTCGGCTGGGAAAGCTTGAAGAGTATCAGGAAAAGGAAACATATAAGGAGGTCGGTCGGCCTGAACATCGAAGAAGAAACGAGGCCGACCGACCGGGATGAAGGAAAGAAATAGCAGTTTGGAAAAGAGGCCGGCTGGCAAAGCAAGCAAAAGGAAAGATAGCCAGCCGGCTGGGGAGGTCGAAGAGAATCGCTGAAAAGTACAGGAGGACGGTCGGTCAGGGAACGATAATAAAGAAAGGAGACCGACCGTCTGGGAAAGCTGGAATAGAATATTGAAAGGAAATCTAAGGAGGCCGGCTGGTCGCAAAAATGTTAAAAAATAAAAGGCCAGCCGGCCGGGTATTTGGAAAGTTATAGCTGTTTGGAATGGAGGTCGGCCGGTCGGCAGAGAAGGCGAAAAGGATTTGAATGAAGCCGACTGGCCGACCGGGAGCGCGGACAGGACTAGAACATTGGGTGGTTGTCGCCAGGCGATTTTATTCAGGGTGGCTGCCACCGAGAGGTTTCGTTTATCAGCTGAATAAAGTTGGTTGGTGTTGGCAAGGGACGCCGTCAGCGTGGCTCTTCCCTCAGCTGAATAAATTCTTTTAGTGCTGACCAGAATTTCTGTTTTAGAAACTTTGCCATTAAAAAAGATAATAATAATTATTGTAATAAAAATAAGTAAAAAAGAATAAATAGATAAATATTTTAGTTAAATTCTATATGAGAAATACATAGACAAAATTAAAATTTAACATAATTTGCTCTAACATTTACTCTGACTTGTGCTGCTATTTTAAAAGTATCTCCGGTCGTCCGTCCTCGTTTCGGCAGATTTGACCACCTCCGCATAATATTTTCGAAACGTGTGTTATTGCACTAGACGGCAGTGTAGGTTTGCCACTACCACAGCATATTCCTAACCACCTCATTCCCTACGGTTGTGATGCTATGTGGAAAAAAATAAAACAATGATTGTTTGGTAGTAGTATCTCATTTAGCACATAATATGCTCCATGGCCCAATATACCCACAAGAACAATGGATAATAGGTGAATTACTGAATTGGCATCGGGATCGTCGTATCGGGAAAATATTGCTGACACGATTCACCAAAAAAGTGCCGATTCTTGCCGATGCCCATTAATCGGCACACGGCTAATTATCATGATGATGATGACGATGATTATAACAACAATAATAATAATAATAAAAATAATAATAACTAATAATAATAATAATAATAATTAATAATAATAATAATAATAATAATGATATTGAAAACAATAATAAACATTATTGTTATTATTATAATTTTTATTTCTATTATTTCATTAACTTTATTATTTTATTATGTCTATCATTATTATCATTATTATTATTGCTATTATTATTATTATTATTATTATTATTATTATTATTATTATTATTAATTATTATTATTATTATCATTATTATTATTATTTTCATCCTTATTATTATTTCCTTTATACAGAATATAAAAAAAAATCAAGAGATAGGCATGTACTAAGGTTGATTTGGCAGAATGGCTTATAGTAAATGACGACGTATGCCACACCCTGAACGGACTCCTTGGAAAGCACAGGCCATAATTTAAATAATTTTTAGTGAATAATATTAATACGATAATACCTACCTACCTATGGTGTGCATCACGCTTTCCATGTTAATTGATACTCTTCAAGACTACTTCGTAAGACTTTGAAGACTCCTTCGGGAGACTTTGAAGCCTTCTTCAGGGGACTTTGAAGACGCCTTCGGAAGCTTTCAAGACTCCTTTTTTGGGAGACTTTAAAGACTTCTTCTGGAGACTTTGAAGACTCCTTCGGGAGACTTTGAAGACTCCTTCAGGAGACTTTGAACACTCCTTCGGGGGATTTAAAAATTCTTTCGTGAGACTGAAGATTCCTTTGGGAGACTTTAACGACTCCTTTCGGAGAACTTTGAAGTCCCCTTCTCGAGAATTTGAAGACTCTTTCGGTAGGCTTTCAAGACTCATTCGGGAAACTTTGAAGACTCCTTTTGGGGAGACTTTGAAGACTACTTCGGGAGACTTGGAAGTCTCCTTCGGGATGACTTGAATACTCCATTGGGAGAATTTGAACACTTCTTCGGGAGACTTTGAAGACTCCTTCGGAAAATATTAATGTTGAATAACCGTTCAATTTTCATGGGTTCTCCTAGTTAAGACAATTGTGTATGTGTGTGTGTGTGTGCGTTTGTTTATGTGTTCGAATTTATACGTGTGTGAATTGTGTTCGTCTGTGTGCGTGCGCGCTCGCTCGCCGCTGTGCGTTGAGCTTCGAACTCTCCTTGTAACCACGTCGGAAGAAAAAGAAGAGATTGTTTCGGTTGAAGCTAGACGGCTCCTGGCGTAGTCTCTCTACAGACTCCATACAATGACTTTTTTTTCCGATAGACCGACGGAACTCGACGAACATAACTTTCTCACGGACAGATGGAATCGACGGATTACAACACCCTCCGTGTCCAGATGACGCTCTGCGTCAATTCCATTCTGGTCAGAATTAAATGAATTTATTCAGCTGAGGGAAGAGCCACGCTCATGGCGTCCCTTGCCAATACCAACCAACTTTATTCAGCTGATACGCGAAACCGCTCGGTGGCAGCCAGACTGAATAAAATCGCCTGGCTACAACCACCCAATGTTCTAGTCCTGTCCGCGCTCCCGGTCGGCCAGTCGGCTTCATTCAAATCCTTTTCGCCTTCTCTGCCGACCGGCCGACCTCCATTCCAAACAGCTATAACTTTCCAATTACCCGGCCGGCTGGCCTTTTTCTTTTAACATTTTTGCGACCAGCCGGCCTCCTTAGACTTCCTTTCAATATTCTATTCCAGCTTTCCCAGACGGTCGGTCTCCTTTCTTTATTATCGTTCCCTGACCGACCGTCCTCCTGTACTTTTCAGTGATTCTCGTCGACCTCCCCAGCCGGCTGGCTGTCTTTCTTTCCTTTTGTTTGGTTTGCCAGCCGGCCTCCTTTCCAAACGGCTATTTCTTGTCTTGATCCCGGTCGGTCGGCCTAGTTTCTTCTTCGATGTCAAGGCCGACCGACCTCCTTATATGTTTCCCGTTCTTCATACTCTTCGAGCTTTCCCAGCCGACCGGTGGATCTTGTCCAGGTTCCTTGCCTCCACCGGTCGGCCTCCAGTCCCGTCGGTCATTAACTCGTCCCCCAGTCGTCGAGGAGTTAGGGCAGCAGAGACGTTTCCTCGCGGTACCGAGGACGACATCCGAGATGACGCAGCGACTCTGACCCGAAGACGGTAGCGATCCTTCTTGCGTACTCTTTCGCCTCCTGTCGCCAGGTGATTTTATTCAGCTGGAGTCGAGGCTCGCGAGTATTTCTAGGGACAAAGCCCGTCTCCATTAACCCCTAGATGACGTAGGCTGTGTTCGTGTATTTGTATTTTTTATGCTTTTTTATGTATTTATGTATTATATTCGTGTATTTTTCATACTTTTTTGTGTATTCAAGTATTTCTTATGTATATTTGGTTGTCGCCCGGCGATTTTATTCCGTAGTTTCGAGTGTGTGTGTGTGCGTAAAAGTGTGTGCCTATGTATGTTTGTGTGTGTATGTGTATGAGTGTGTATGTGTGTGTATACGTGTGCATGTGTGTTTGTATATGTGTATGTTGGCGTGTGTCTGTGTGCATGTGTATGTTTGCGTGTGTCTGTGAGTATGTTTATTTTTACGTGTGTGTGTGTATGTATGTGTGTCTATATTTACCTAATTGTATTTACCCAACTGTAGTTTGTAGGGAAGGAGCAAGACTCGTGGGGCCCTGTCTCTTATTCTCCACACTATACTTAACTTCAAATGTGTGTGTGTGTGTGTGTGTGTGTGTGTGTGTGTGTGTGTGTGTGTGTGTGTGTGTGTGTGTGTGTGTGTATATATATATATATATATTTAAATATATATATATATATGTGTGTGTGTGTGTGTGTGTGTGTGTGTGTGTGTGTGTGTGTGTGTGTGTGTGTGTGTGTGTGTGTGTGTGTGTGTGTGTGTGTGTGTGTGTGTGTGTGTGTGTGTGTGTGTGTAAAGACCATGCACGGACAGAAACAGATACAAAGACAGACACACTCACGGCAAATACTAATATTAATGATGGATCTTCTGTACCTAAAATGGGAAGTTCTTATCGTTATTATACATATATATATATATATATATATATATATATATATATACATATACATATATATGACATTCTTTTTCCCTTTCATTGAGAATCACAGCTATTCCAATATAGAAAAAATAAAATAATGATAATACGTAAATAAATAAATAAATGAATAAATAATATTCACATGCTGTTCTCACTATACATACCACCTTACCAATCCGGATTTCAAAGCGCTAGTGTGTGAGGTACAGAGGCTTTATCGCCCATAAGAGGATAGATCGATCCTGTAGTGGACCATTAAGGGTGACCTCCTCCTCTTCCTACTACTACTACTTTTTTTTTTTTTTGTTACTTATTATACGACCTTCATCCTAGTGGAACTGTGTGGTGGAAGCAGCAGGGTCTGTCTTCCACAGACACAGTTCATTGCCACCTGTCCCGCCAATGACTGTGGTCGACGACCCTTTTATTTATCTATTTATCTATTTATTTATTTATTTTTAATAATGCCTAGTACAAAAGTTCATTTATCCTACTGTCAACCACCGTCTGCTCAAAATCTAGGTTTTGTATATGTGTTGATTTGGGCGGTGGGGACCTGGTACCTCTCAGGCATAAGAGGGCTGATCTTAGGAGTGAGAATGACAGTCTACATCTCATCCATGAAACAATGCTGCTTTTTGGTTGTTGTTTCTTTTCAGCCATTACCTCAGCCAGCCGAGCGTAGAATGCCTTTGCTCTAGGACCCATACCACCTGAAGTCGTAAAGGTTATAGGAGTGAATGAGCCCTGGTCTACATTCTGTATGCGCTCTTCGTACATCCTGATCTTCTCATACTCGTTCCGGGAGTGGGATGCCTCAATAGTTAGGTTGCTGTAACAGGGGACCATCGGATCAAATATTCGCATGTCAAAGAAAGCCAATTGTCCCCGTGTCCAGAAACCTCTTGCGCTGACATCCACTCTTGCTTCATCATACTACTACTACTACTACTACTACTACTGCTACTACTACTACTTTTCCTAATCCTCTTAAGAATATCTAATCCTTTATAAGTGGGATTGAATCCCTTTTAGGGAATTTAAGTCCTTTTGCTGACATCGATGATATCTATAAAGTTGTGTTAAAGGTTCAAATGCTTTCTTGAGTTTATTTTGGTTGACTCCAGGTAATAGTACGTTTGTAGAGAGAGACAGACAAGGAGAGAGAGAGAGAGAGAGAGAAACCTCACATTATCGCCCTATCCCTCTAAATATCTTTTCTCAAAATGGGAATCCTTCCCACTTTTGTCCTACCTCCCCCATCCAGAATCAATCCCTACTCCCTACCCCCTCGTCTTATCACTTTCCATTCAAATTCAACAGTGATATTATATGCACAAGCACACGCACATACATATATTGTGCACACATACACGTACAACGACACACACACACACACACACACACACACACACACACACACACACACACACACACATACACACACACATAATCTTATCCTAGAATTATCTCAAATTGTACATCGTCAGTGTACCACTATATCACTGTTAACTAAAGAAAACAATTATTTTATTATCGTCTATTATTAAAACCCCCCACACACAGACACAGACACAGACACACACACACACACACACACACACACACACACAAATGCCGGTTCCGAGAATAAGACCCAGAGGAACGGACCATTCCTCTCACTCTCCCTCCCTCCCTCCCTCTCTCTCTCTCTCTCTCTCTCTCTCTCCGCCCTCCCTCTCCGTCTTCTCTTCATCTCACTCCCCTCCTTCTCCTCCCATGTATCAAAGTGTAAACTTCTTTGACAATATACTTGTTAATTGTTTTTCTTTATCTACCTTAGTTTCTCAAATTGTTTTTCTATATTACGAGGTCAGAAAGGTTCCCCTTCCTCTCCCTCACCTCTGTTGTCCCTGCGAACGATGATTGCCTTTTTGGGATTGTAAGGCCTTCTTGGTCACCGGGAAGAGGGTGGGACGCTATACAGCTGGTTACCCCAAATGGATGGATGGATGGATGAATGGATGGTTGGGTCATCCTTCCTTCCCTTCCCTTCCTTTCTACCATTCCACTTTTCTCTTGCTTTTCCCATCCCTTTCCTTCCCTTCCCTTTATTTGTCTTCCCCTTCCTTCCCTTCTCTTCGACTTTTTCCTTCCTTCACCTTTCTTTTCCTTCCTTTCCCTTTAATCACCGCTCTTCTCTTCAACCATTCCTTTCCCTTCCCTTCCTATTATTTGTCTTCCCCTCCCTTCCCTTCTCCCCGACTTTTCCCTTCCTTCCTTTTCCTTCCCTTCACTTCTCTTTCCTTTATTTGTCTTCCCCTCCCTTCCCTTCTCTTCGACTTTTCCCTTCCTTTCCCTTCCCTTCTCTTCTCTTTATTTGTCTTCCCCTCCCTTCCCTTCTCTTCGACTTTTCCCTTTCCTTCCTTTCCCTTCCCTTTCTTTCCCTTCCCTTCTCTTCCCTTTATTTGTCTTCACCTCCCTTCCCTTCTCTTCGACTTTTCCCTTCCTTCCCCTTTCCTTCCCTTCCTTTCCCTTCTGGCAATTCCCTTTGCATCCCTTTCATACGTTTCCTTTCACTTTCCCTTCCATTTCTTTTCCTTTCCATCATCTCTGTTCCCTCCCGCCAACCCATTTCTCTCCCTCTCTCTTACCCTCCATTCCCTCCCCTCCCATACCCCCACTCCCCCCTAACAGCCCCCCCCTACCTCTAACCCATAACAACCCCTATCCCCATACCAGTCAGGTCTACACCTATTCCCAACCCATTCAAATCCCCATAGGGAGCCACTAACCTCACCCGATCCCAATAAATCATGTCACAATGTCATGAATTTATTGAGCTTAGTGTCCTGAACGTGCTTAGCAGAATGGGATTCTTTACTAAGATAATAAATTTTTTCTTAATTCTGCTTCTTTCTATTCAGCTTTTCTCTTCTCTCTTTCTCTCTCCCTATCTCTCTCTCTCTCTCTCTCCATGAGAGTTTGCATCAACCAGCCTAATATATATATATATATATATATATGTATATGTATAAATATATATATGTATATTGTTACGGGCTGCTGGTATGTGAAGAGACGTTACGTATAACGTCTAAGTGCTTAAGAACCAGCGCACTTCTAGAAGCCACTGTAGGACTGAACTATCTGGTCAGGGCCTAGATAATTCGTAAGACTAGAAGTAAAGGTAACAAAGAAGATTCCAGGAAAGGAATATTAAACTAGCGATAAAACTAGTAAACGAAATTATTAATATCATGGAAAATATTTACAGGCAATCAACACAAAAGAGAATGGGCAGTAGGGTCAATGGGACCGTTACATGATTATAAGAATATGGAAATTATCGTTCAAATAAGAAACACAAGATAAGTATACAATATGGTACTATCTAAGTACAAAGAGATCAGGAACATGCATCAGAATAAGTAATAAGTACAAATATAAGTAAAGTAATGCAATGTATATCAGACACGTAATGTAGGCAAAAAGGGTGATCACTTCACACCAATCGTCTCATGAATCTAAACCTTCTAGTTTTTATCAAGAGATCAATATGTGGGAATATGACAAGGAATGAGCGGTTTCAACCGCTTATATACCATTGGACCGGAAGCGGGATACTTCCGGTTAAGGGTGCGGGTGAGGAGGAGGGTAAGTTAACACGTCAACATGGGTAGTTTTAGGACCCTCGACTTGCTTGAACAATCTATTTATTTAGTAACTGTCAAATCTGTGCGCTCCGAACTATTCAGGATTTCGCTTGTCTGTTTGTTCTACAAGAGTGCGCACCTCTCCGCACGTAGGCAAGATTACATATAGTGGACGGGCGTTACTGCTTAACATTGTTACAATACATACATAGATAAGAAATATGAACATAGTTATGTAATACAAAGGAACACAATTCTATAACATAATTACACATATGACGTAATATCTAATATTACGTTACACCTCCACCGTTTGGGAAAGCTTTTCACTTTCTGTTGAAAAGCTATGTTCTAGAAAGGACGTCGGCTAAAACATTAAAGACGCCTTTTATATGATGAATTGTTAGATTAAAGGGTTGGAGAAATAAACTCCAACGTGTAAGTCTCGGATTCTTGTTTTTCATAGTCTGTAGGAACTTTAAGGGGTTGTGATCCGAATATACTTGAATGGTAGTTGAGGAACCCAAGTAGACTTCGAAGTGGATAAGGGCCTGGACCAAAGCGAGCGTCTCCTTCTCAATTGTTGAGTAGTTCTTCTGCGCAGGGGACAGCTTCTTGCTGTAGTAGGCGATAGCGTGAAGAACTTCATTGTGTTCTTGCAAGAGGGCGGCACCGATACCGGTGTCGCTGGCGTCGACTTGCAGAAGAAAGGGTCGTTGGAAATCGGGTGCCCTTAGAACTGGTGCGTTAGTGAGAAGGGACTTCAGGTTTTTGAAGGCCGTCTCACAGGTAGGTGTCCACACGAAGTCGTGGTCTTTTCTCAACAGGTCAGTCAATGGTTCTGCTTCATCTTGTTTCTCAGATAAGTGTCCTACTTTTATCTGAAGATTTTGCAGTATCTGAGAGTTTTCCAAGGGAATCTCAGGAGGATTAGGCAGGTTATCAGGAGGCTCTTCCGATTTTATTGTGGTAGAGCTGCAAGCTGGAATTGGATCTCTGGAATGATAAGGTTTTAAGGTATTTATGTGACAGAGACGGGAACTCTTTCTTCTGTCTGGAGTTTTGATTATGTAGTTGAGATCACTGGCTCTGGACAAGACTTCATAGGGTCCTTTGTATTTAGCCTGCAATGGATCTCCTGGTATGGGAAGATAAAGTAACACTTGATCTCCTGGAGAGAAAGTTCTAAGTTTAGAATTTTTATCATACCGACCTTTCATTACTCGTTGAGCATTCGTCAAGTTCTCTCTTGCCAACTTCCAAGCTTCTAACAACTTCTCGGTGACCTGGGACACGTATTTCAAATAAGGAACTGGTGGTTCTTCTTTCATCCATTGTTCATGAAGTATCTTTAGGGGACCACGGACTTCATGACCGAAGACTAATTCTGACGGGCTGAATCCAAGGCTTTCTTGAATTGTTGTTCGGGTGGCGAACAACAAAAAGGGGAGTCCGTCTTCCCAATTTCGAGTGTTCTCAGCACAGAAGATTCTTAACATTGTCTTGAGCGTTTGGTGAAAGCGCTCTAGAGCACCTTGTGATTGAGGATGATAGGCGGAGGAAGTTACATGATTTATACCTAGTGTTACAAGAGTTTCTCTAAACTTGTTGGAAAGAAAATTACTTCCTTGATCACTTTGAATGTTCTTAGGAAATCCTACCATAGTGAAATATTTCAACATTTCTCTGATTATGTTTTGAGCTTTAATATTTTTCAAAGGAATTGCTTCTGGAAAACGAGTGCTCATACACATGATTGTGAGAATGTACTGATTTCCTTTACTTGAAGGAGGTAAAGGTCCTACACAGTCAATAAGAACTTTTTTAAATGGCTCTTCCATTACAGGAATGGGATGGAGTGGAGCTTCTACAATTTTCTGGTTGGGCTTACCTACAAGTTGACATGTATGACATGTTTTACAATATTGGGCAACATCTTTGACAACCGTGGGCCAATGGAAATGTTGGGTTATGTTGAACAAGGTCTTTCTTACCCCTAAGTGACCTGCTAAGGGAGTATCATGAGCCAATCTTAGAACATTATTCCTGAAACCAAGTGGGAGGACTATTTGATTCCTTACTTGCCATGGCTGGTCAGCGGTTGCGGTGGATGCTCTCCATTTTCGCATTAGGACTCCGTTTTCTATATAGAAACCTCGTGACATATTTTCAACTTCTTCTGGAGAAGAAACAATCTCGTACAAATTTTTAAGAGAAGGATCTGACTTCTGTTCTTTGATTAATTCTGCTCTAGATAGAGAAACTGGTGAAGAAGAAGATGGGTCAGTTTGGGAGAATAGGGATTCTAAATTATAAGTCTCCTCTTCAGATTTCTTGTACTGAGATCTGGTTACAGCACAAGCGGGAAACAACTGTAAGTTATCTGAAGGTTCTACTGAGGTCTTAGGGTTATTTGTTATTAAGGGAGAAATGACTTTGCTTCCAGCGATGTCATTGGCCAACAATAAGGATATTCCTACTATGGGAAGAGAGTCTACTACTGCTACTTTAACCATTCCGGTTGTTAAATCAGACCGCAAGAAAACATTATGTAATGGACATTTTACAATTCCTCCAACTCCTTCTATCAATATATCATAACCTGTATATGACTCACCCAGATTCTGCAAGACAGAATTTAAAATCAGACTTTGCTTTGCTCCTGTGTCTCGGAGTATGGAAATAGGATATTGTTGTGAACTACTACTATGAGATATAGTTCCTGAAGATACAAATGGTTTGAAACAAGGATCGTGATCTGATGAGGGGGGTTCTACATTACTTGAGAATACCGGCTTCTTTGGTAGTGTATCCTGAATAGAGGATTTTGAATCGTCTAATTTTATATTACTTACAAGAGTTGGTGTCTTATTGGAGAATGAGGGTGTCAGTCTCTTTCTGCAATTAGAAATGTGATGGCCAACCTGTTTACAATATGAACAAGTTACAGGGGGATTAGTCTTAAACCTTTCCATTCTTTGCCAAGGTTGGTTTGGAGGATATTGATTGAAATCAGACCTGTAACTGAAATGTGATGGGCTAGACTGATTTTCAAAGTGTTTCTTTGGGGACCAAGGATCAGAGTATTTTGTTGAATCTGGAATATATGACTTTGACTTTTGGGATTCCATTTGTCTTGACTTAGGTTTATGATTTAGTGTGAAATCATCAGCCAATACAGCAGCTTTAGTTAAAGTTTCGGGAACATGATCATCTATAAAAATCCTAAGATCTGTCTCTAAGGTATTCTTAAACTGCTCCAACAAAATCAACTGTTTAAGTCTATCTAAGGTGTCCGTTTCACTAGCCAAACACCACCTATTGAATAACCTCTCTTGTTGAGCCGCATATTCTACGTATGTTAACTGAGGTGTCTTCCTATAATTACGGAATTTCTGTCTATAGGCCTCTGGTATTAGTTCATAAGCTTTTAAAATACAAGCTTTCATATTATCATACTCGCTTTCTGCTTCTGAAAGAGAAGTATAAATTTGCTGAGATTGTGTTTGAATGATTAATGGCCAATTTTCTTTAGGGATTTGTAACTGTTGCGCCAATTTTTCCCACTGAAGAAAGAATATTTCTGGCTCTCCTTCTGAAAATTGGGGTAGAAGTTTTACATACTTGGAAATATCTATATGACCTTCCTGAACTACGGGTTGTCTATCAACAATCCTAGCTTCTACTTCTGTCTTCTTTAATTCTAACTCTACTTGTTTCACTTTAGCTTCCTCTTCTCTAGCTTTAAATTCTGCCAATTTGATTTTAGTTTCGTCCTCTCTTTCTATTTGTTTCACTTTAGCTTCCTCTTCTCTAGCTCTAAATTCTGCCTCAATTTGCATTTGTTTCAGTTTAGTTTCCTCCTCTTTAGCTTTAAATTCTGCCTCAATTTGCATTTGTTTCAGTTTAGCTTCCTCCTCAATTTCTACTCTCCTGACCTT
>NC_134818.1:32468229-32490729 GCF_046742065.1 Oratosquilla oratoria
CGCCTCATTCGACAGCGGTCAACACATATAAACAGGATACAAATTATATATATATATATATATATATATATATATATATATATATATATATATATACATATATTATATGTATATATATATTTATATATTCACACATATCCACATATACAAAATACATAGATACACATATCTACATTCACACACACACACATATATAAACAATATATTATATATATATATATATATATATATATATACATATATATATATATATATATATATATATATATGCATATCTATATGTAAACAAACTCTCCTACTGGGATTCGAACCCTCGCCTTATAAGACGAAAGACCGAGGGTTCGAATCCTAGTAGGAGAGTTTATTTCCAAATGTCATGACACAATAACACAGTATGTATATCTATATATATATATACATATATCTATATATATAATATACATATATATAATATATATATATATATATATATATATATAATATACATATATATATACATATATATATATAAATATATATATATGTATATATGTGTGTGTGTGTGTGTGTGTGTGTGTGTGTGTGTGCATTTCTATATATATATATATATATTTATATATATATATATATATATATATAATATATATATACACATATATGTATATACACCTTTTACATATATATGTAAAAGGTATATATACATATATGTGTATATATACATATATATATATATATTATATATGTATATATATACCTTTTACATACATACATACATACATACATATATATATATATATATATATATATTTCTAAATAGAAATGTAGTAGCACATTTGTAGATAACACACAGGAACCCACAGTCGGAGAAAGAATAAACTTCGAATAAAGAATAATCCTATATTTCGGCTATCAACTGTAGCCCTCTTCAGGAAAGTACATAAGAAAGAGAACAGAGGGGACTTATAAACTACAGTAAGAAGAGATGTGGACAGATGACCTCACTCAGACGCGGGGCTAACTGGGGTGGCGGAGGAGGGAGGGGGTGAGGAGAGGGGAGGATGTAAAGTCCGCACTAGCTTATTTATTGCTGCGCGTGAGATAATGTCAGGTGTCCACTGCCCTTTAGAAATATTAATATTAGGGCATTCCTCAAATAAAGATGATTCGACTATTTTCCTCCTGAAACCACAGTGGGTCTTGAACACTAATCTGGCCTTACCCCAATCGAAAGAATGATTCTTATTTTTAACATGAAGAAATACAGCCGAATTTTCCTGCCCATACCTAATTGACCTTTTATGTTCTGCCAATCTAGTGTTCAAGTCTCTCCCGGTTTGACCCAAGTAAACCAAATCACAATCTTTGCAGGGCAAACAATAAACACCAGGTGACTCAACTTCCTTCGGCTTTTGTTGAACGTTCACAATTTGCTTACGTACGGTGTTAGGATAGTGATAGGCAATAGTGAGACGTTCACGAGGAAACAATTTAGTAGAAGAACTGATGGTATTATTGAATGGAATTTTTAAAATGTCCTTAAAGGAGCGCTGAAAAATTTGAGGGGACGGAAGTTTTAAAATGGTTGGCCCTAGCCTTACTGAGGGCTTGGTCCAGAAACCAAGGTGGATAAGCCAACTTCTCAAGTTGACATTTGATCACCTCAATCTCTTGGTCCAGAAATTGAGGACTGCAAATCCTGAAAGCCCTCAAGAAAAGGCCAGAGGCAACACTTTTCTTGACATTGTCAGGGTGATTGCTAAAAAAGTGGAGATAACTGCCTGAATGGGTGGGCTTACGGTATACTGTAAAGAATAAATTATCATCAGTTCTTCTTAACAAAATATCCAAGAAAGGGATTTGGTGTCCTTCTTCCCATTCAACTTTAAATTTAAGATTCGGGGTCAATTGGTTCAATTTATCATGGAACACTTCGAATGGGCCCCAACTGTCATCCCATGCCGAAAAGATATCGTCTACGTACCTGAGCCAAATCATTTCGGGCGGTTTGATGCTGGGCAAAAGGGTACACTCAAAATACTCCATGTACAAATTGGCCAAAACAGGAGACAAATTGGAACCCATACTGCAACCGAATTTTTGACGGAAGAATTGGTCTTGAAAGGAGAAAACATTTGAAGAAACACACAGGCGAACTAAAGCAAGAATTTTGTTGACAGGGAGGGGGAAAGAGTCTTGAAACGGTTGCAGTTTGGTTTCCAAAAAAGTTAGTACATCATCAACATTAATTTTCGTAAATAACGAGGTAACATCAAGGCTGAGGAGCCTTAAACCCTGAACTTTCATATTTTTGGTCTTAGAAATAAAATCACATGAATTTGTGATATGAGAATTAGAGAAATTACCTACGTGCGGGGATGAAATATCCGCCAGCCATTTAGCAAGTTTACTAGTGCAGGAGCCACGGTTGGATATGATGGACCTGAGGGGAATGTCTGTTTTGTGAATTTTAGGGAGACCATAAAAATATGGGAGCTTAGGGTTGGTAACTTTCAAATCAATAATGCGTTTATCAACTGTGATATTACGGACTTGTCTGTTAAACTCGGCGGCTGCGTTCTTAAGGGGATTTTTGGTGAGTTTTTCATAAGTGGCCGAATCATTAAGCAACTCATGGGCTTTCGTGACATAAACAGACTGATCTAAAATAACAATATTGCCACCTTTATCCGCTTTTGTGATGATGATGTTGTCAAGCTTCTTAAGAGCAGACAGGGCCTCCCTGTGTCTTTTTGTTAGTCCACTATCATTTTTAAAACATTCTGAAATACCATTTAATAAAACCCCTTTAAGGCAGGCAAGATCTTTGTCATAGTGGTTATTAGCTAAATATTTGTCAAAACCAACCAAAAAGTCCAAAACATGGTTTCTCTCGGGAGTGAGGGCGAAATTAAGTCCAAGCCCTAACACTTCTAGTTGGGTGTTGGACAATTCAATGTTGGTGAGGTTGATGACGTTGTCCGTGAGAGAAAATTTGGACCAAACACTGTTATTGCAAAGTCTAAGGAGCTTACGTGTGAGGTTGGCCTGGTGTTGGCCACTGAGGAAACAAGCCTTGTGAAGAGCTTGGGCGCAAAGAGACTTAACCCTTAACAGGTAAAGTGGGGTCAGACAGACCCCATACTTTTTTGTTTTTTAATTTTAATATACTAATATATTACATACAGATATGTACTCACATATACCTTCTTGATCAGTGGAGTAGTTTAATGGGGTGATAGGGTCATTCCTGAATCTTGCTCTATATAAGCTTTATAGAGCTTTTGAGCCCGTCTGACCCCACTTTACCTGAGGTGTGAGTACCGTGGGGTCAGTCAGACCCCACTTTACCTGAGGTGTGAGTAGCGTGGGGTTTGTCAGACCCCACTTTACCTGAGGTTTGTTCATGTCATATAAATGTTTTATCATTTATACTTATGGGTAAATAATAATTTCTTCTTTTTTATCAACAGAAAAACATACATCCGAGTTTGATTTTATTTATTTATTTATTTATTTTATTTTTGTTTTTTTTTATTATTTAATTTATTCCATTTTCCCTCTTTTGATTACATTAATTTTTATCACAATGTTTAATTTCTGTTCTGGTAATGTGAGTTTCTTTTCATATCATGGTCACACTATACTCATATTATCATAAAGCATGACATTCCGCCACATTTTATTTGATTGATTTATCCTTCCCTCTTTTGTTCAAATTTAATTTGTATCACATATTTTGTATCTCATATGAATGCTTAATATTTTCTATTCTGTTAATATGTTTCTTCTCACAACAAGATCACACTATTCTCATATCATCATAAAATGTGACATCTCGCCACATTTTAGGGCACCTCAGTCACTCTGTTCCCACACATACAGCTGTAATTTATTTCATCCTTCCCCTCTTTTAGTTCAAATTTAATTTGTATCACATATTTTGTATCACATATAAATGTTTGATATTTTCTGTTCTGTTGATAATGTTTCTTCTCACACTATTCTCATATCATCATAAGATGTGACATCTCGCCACATTTTAGGACACCTCAGCCACTCTATTCCCACACATGCATCTGGTTCTCATCTATCCCCCTTGTACAAGATCTTTTGAAAAATTATGGGCTCACATATGTAGGCACACTGAGGGACAAGAAGCCACAAGTACCAGCTCTGATGACAGACAAGACGGTCATCAGAAAAGGGTGCACGGCTTTCCTCTTTGACATAACCATGGCGCTTGTGTCACATTTACCTGACAAGAAGAAGAAAAAATTTGTGCAGATGATCTCCTCAATGCACCAACAACCTGTTATGGATGACTGTGGGAAGCCAGAAATCATCTTGTATTATAACAACACAAAAGGAGGGGTTGACACGTTTGATCAAATGTGTGCCCGATATACGTGCAGCCGAATAACCAAACGGTGGCCTTGTGCATAATGTACGGACTGGTCAACGCCGCCGGTGTCAACTCCTATATCACCTGCAATGAAATGAAGAAACGTGATGGACAGGCGGAACTTTCATCACGCCGGAAGTATCTGATTGAGCTGGCAGAAGAGATGATACGGCCATGGGCAGAGGAGAGGATGAACTTCAAGGGGATGCACAAAAGTACTTTGATGACCATCAGAACGGTCTTTGGCTTGAACATGCCCCATCAGCAAGCGGATACCTCTTCTATGAGAAAGCGATGTGCCTTGTGTGACCGGAAGTCTGACAGGAAGACCAAGAACTACTGCCTACACTGCAAAAGACCAGTGTGTCAGGACCATTCAACCCCCATCTGCGATGACTGCAATTAGATTCTTCAGTATCACAAATTCCACTTTCAGTATATCCAATAAAATATGTTCTTCATTATCACTAGCATTATGTATGAATTGCTCGACTCATGTCCTCTCAAGAAAACTCAAAACCCTCTGAGACCACAAACTTCCGTCAACGAAGGATGGGGTTTTTGCTGAGTCAGGGTAGGAGTGCTTAGAGCCATAAAAACATATAAATAATAAAATTAGATACCATTAAAACTTATAGATTGTTTGCTGGACCTAGTATCAACCTTCCCTGAAACTTTCATTAAAACCAGTCCATAATTTTTGCGTAAAATTGGTCAAAGTCAAATTAATCACCTCGTTTTTTTTCAGATTTCATGGTTTATGAAACACATTTATTATTCATTTGTTGTAGCTCTGCTTTTCCTTAAAGATAGTTGGGACATTGGTCTCTACAAAATGATGACCAACCGCTTCATGTTTCATGTTTTCAGTCAAGCACCCTCTGAAGTTAACAATATCTTATTTTTCATAATTGTTTTTGTAACTTTCATTAAAATATATGTCTAACAATTATAGTCACTTTTAAGCATGTAAATGGAAGAATATAAGTTGAAGTACATATGTTTTGATTTCTATGTCAATAAATGCAGTAAAAGTATTTTATTTTTATTTTTTGTGTTTGGGGTCTGTCAGACCCCGCTTTACCTGAATCGTTTGTCAAAAAGACCTTTACCTGTTAAGGGTTAAAAATGGACTGGTTGGGACTAACTAAACACAGGTGCCTCCGTGCATGTCTGGATTTCCAAAGGAGGTTTTCAAATTCCAAAGAAGCAACACGCACTCGTTCTAACAGAAAAGCACTGATGTACGAGGGAAAACTGTACCCTAGTGAAGATCGTTTCAGGAACCTAAACGAATTAGGGCACACTTGTTCTTCTAAACAGTTGGACAGGAACGTCTTCTGGTTCTTTCTCTTCTTACTGGCGATGAGCGAAGATTCCAACATTCTGTAGGCTTGTTTTAGTCCCGGAAAAGACTTGAAGATGAGGTGGAGTGGAAGAGAAGCCTCCATCGTGGGTGTAACAATTTCTAAATAGAAATGTAGTAGCACATTTGTAGATAACACACAGTGTTTGGTCCAAATTTTCTCTCACGGACAACGTCATCAACCTCACCAACATTGAATTGTCCAACACCCAACTAGAAGTGTTAGGGCTTGGACTTAATTTCGCCCTCACTCCCGAGAGAAACCATGTTTTGGACTTTTTGGTTGGTTTTGACAAATATTTAGCTAATAACCACTATGACAAAGATCTTGCCTGCCTTAAAGGGGTTTTATTAAATGGTATTTCAGAATGTTTTAAAAATGAAAGTGGCCTACCAAAAAGACACAGGGAGGCCCTGTCTGCTCTTAAGAAGCTTGACAACATCATCATCACAAAAGCGGATAAAGGTGGCAATATTGTTATTTTAGATCAGTCTGTTTATGTCACGAAAGCCCATGAGTTGCTTAATGATTCGGCCACTTATGAAAAACTCACCAAAAATCCCCTTAAGAACGCAGCCGCCGAGTTTAACAGACAAGTCCGTAATATCACAGTTGATAAACGCATTATTGATTTGAAAGTTACCAACCCTAAGCTCCCATATTTTTATGGTCTCCCTAAAATTCACAAAACAGACATTCCCCTCAGGCCCATCATTTCCAACTAGTAAACTTGCTAAATGGCTGGCAGATATTTTATCCCCGTACGTAGGTAATTTCTCTAATTCTCATATCACAAATTCATGTGATTTTATTTCTAAGACCAAAAATATGAAAGTTCAGGGTTTAAGGCTCCTCAGCCTTGATGTTACCTCGTTATTTACGAAAATTAATGTTGATGATGTACTAACTTTTTTGGAAACCAAACTGCAACCGTTTCAAGACTCTTTCCCCCTCCCTGTCAACAAAATTCTTGCTTTAGTTCGCCTGTGTGTTTCTTCAAATGTTTTCTCCTTTCAAGACCAATTCTTCCGTCAAAAATTCGGTTGCAGTATGGGTTCCAATTTGTCTCCTGTTTTGGCCAATTTGTACATGGAGTATTTTGAGTGTACCCTTTTGCCCAGCATCAAACCGCCCGAAATGATTTGGCTCAGGTACGTAGACGATATCTTTTCGGCATGGGATGACAGTTGGGGCCCATTGGAAGTGTTCCATGATAAATTGAACCAATTGACCCCGAATCTTAAATTTAAAGTTGAATGGGAAGAAGGACACCAAATCCCTTTCTTGGATATTTTGTTAAGAAGAACTGATGATAATTTATTCTTTACAGTATACCGTAAGCCCACCCATTCAGGCAGTTATCTCCACTTTTTTAGCAATCACCCTGACAATGTCAAGAAAAGTGTTGCCTCTGGCCTTTTCTTGAGGGCTTTCAGGATTTGCAGTCCTCAATTTCTGGACCAAGAGATTGAGGTGATCAAATGTCAACTTGAGAAGTTGGCTTATCCACCTTGGTTTCTGGACCAAGCCCTCAGTAAGGCTAGGGCCAACCATTTTAAAACTTCCGTCCCCTCAAATTTTCACCGCTCCTTTAAGGACATTTTAAAAATTCCATTCAATAATACCATCAGTTCTTCTACTAAATTGTTTCCTCGTGAACGTCTCACTATTGCCTATCACTATCCTAACACCGTACGTAAGCAAATTGTGAACGTTCAACAAAAGCCGAAGGAAGTTGAGTCACCTGGTGTTTATTGTTTGCCCTGCAAAGATTGTGATTTGGTTTACTTGGGTCAAACCGGGAGAGACTTGAACACTAGATTGGCAGAACATAAAAGGTCAATTAGGTATGGGCAGGAAAATTCGGCTGTATTTCTTCATGTTAAAAATAAGAATCATTCTTTCGATTGGGGTAAGGCCAGATTAGTGTTCAAGTCCCACTGTGGTTTCAGGAGGAAAATAGTCGAATCAGCATTAATTGAGGAATGCCCTAATATTAATATTTCTAAAGGGCAGTGGACACCTGACATTATCTCACGCGCAGCAATAAATAAGCTAGTGCGGACTTTACATCCTCCCCTCTCCTCACCCCCTCCCTCCTCCGCCACCCCAGTTAGCCCCGCGTCTGAGTGAGGTCATCTGTCCACATCTCTTCTTACTGTAGTTTATAAGTCCCCTCTGTTCTCTTTCTTATGTACTTTCCTGAAGAGGGCTACAGTTGATAGCCGAAATATAGGATTATTCTTTATTCGAAGTTTATTCTTTCTCCGACTGTGGGTTCCTGTGTTATATATATATATATATTTATATATATATATATATATAATATATATATATATATATACATATATATATATATATATATACCACGTGAAAACCACTGTTTTAGTAAAATACACTGGAGACAGGAAATCGATATATTTCTATTGCAAACTGCAATCCACTTCAGTAGAGGATTGCAGTTTGCAATCGAAATATATATATTCCCTGTCTACAGTCTTTTTTGCTCCAACAGTGGTTTTCACGGGATTGACAAATGTGGGATTACATTTTTCACCTCTAATATATATATATATATATATATATATATATATATGTATATATATATATACATATATATATTATATATATACATATATATATTATATATGTATGTGTATATATATATATATATATTATATTATATATATATATATATATGTGTGTGTGTGTGTGTGTGTGTGTGTGTGTGTGTGTGTAAATAACAAACGTAGAAAGGAAGAAAGTAACTTACTTGTCTAAATCAATCTCGACAACTAACAGATTAGTAAATAAAAAATAACATATATGAATAAATATATATATATATATATATATATATACATATATATATATATATATATATATATATATATATACACACACCACGATGTACAAAAAATGTTTTATTAGATAGATTAAGCCCGATACTGGAGACTAAACAACGACCATAATATTGAAGAAAAAATCTTCCACTCCGACTATGTTCTGTAATTGTTTGGTGTTCCACACAACCACGCCAAGCGCGTGGGACATAATCAAAGAGAGCAAAGAGAGAGAGAGAGAGAGAGAGAAAGGCTTTGACAAAGAGCAAAGTCTCTAAATATCTGCTTACGCAAGAGACTCCAAAAAATAGGATTTTTTTTTCCTAGCGCGTTCCGACTTAGCCGGCTAACTAAGGCTTTTGATGTTACACAATTTTTTCTCTCAGTTTTATATTTTCGACTGAGCTAGTTAGCCTGATTCCACCTTATTTTGGTTTACCGCCTTCCATGAAAAAAAAAAAAAATCCAATGAGCATTATGCCAACGTATATTAAGTGCCGGGTTGGTCCTAATCTCCCAAACGTCGGACCACATAAACAATGGAAGACTGAAGCAATACTATTGTGAATGGAAAGTGTATTTTAATTCAGACTTGGTATAAACATATTCGGGAATTGTACAATTGTGAATTCTGCAATCTGAGGATATTATTCTGGCTGGTATAAATAATTATTATTTATTTATCATAAATTATCATTTTTTCCCTCACGAAATCCCTCGATGGATTCGAGAAAAAAAAAAAGTGACACAAGTAAATGGGTATGAACGAAAGTTTGAAAAAAGTATAAGTTACCCCCACCCCCCACCCAAAAAAAGGGGGGGGGTGAACTAAACGTGTATAGAAAACTCTTAGGTAGTTGCTTGTCTCTTGAGTGTGTCTTGTTATTACTCTTGCTGTTGCTTCTGGTTCCGGGGGGTTATTGTACCTGCTGGCGTGAATTCTGCTACAGGCGTTATTGTTGTTATTGATATTTTTGCTGCTGCTGCTGCTGCTGCTGCTACGGTTGTCGTTGTTGTTGTTGTTGTTGTTGTTGTTGTTGGCAGTAACTGTTGGCCAGAGGCGACATTTGCATTTTCTGTGTGTGTGGGGATGAAGAGAATGAAGGAGGAAAGAAGGGATTGAGGAAGAAAAAGAGGAAAGACGGGGGAAGAGGGGGAGGGAAGAGAGAAGAGAGAGAGAAGGAGGGGAGAAGAGGGAGGAGAGATGAAGGAGAGGAAGGAAGAGTGGTAAGAGGGATGAGGAGGAGGGAGAGGAGAAGAGGGGGAGGGAAGAGGGAGAGAGAAGAGGGAGGGGAGAAAAGGGAAGGGGGAGGGGAGAAGAGGGAGGAGAAAGAGAGCTGGAGAAAAGGGAGGGGGAAGTGGGAGGGGAGAAGATGGGGAAATAGTGGGGAGGAGATAAAGAGGAAGAGGGAGGAGAGAAGACGAATGAGGTACAAGTGAGGGGAGAATGAAGGAGGAAAGAAGGGACTATTGGAGAAGAGGAGGGAGTCTGGAGTAGGGAGTAGGAAGGGGGAGGGTGGGAGTTGTCTTAAGCGACCCATACACGATCAATTATATTGCGCAATTTCATTGTCAATTTAGAGTATTGACAATGAAATTGTGTAATACAATTGATCGTGTATGGGCCGCTTTAGGTTCAGCATGCAACAAGTGTGAAAGAATCGTATCACACGAGGCATATTTTCTTCAACTCTTGCAGGTTCGTTTGACTGTGGGGAAACTTGAGTGGCTAATTTCAGAATTTTTCAGAATATTCAGTGCCTCATATAATATACATACACGCACACACACACACACACACATACATATATATATTATATATATATACACATTTATCAACCACAATTCAATTTAATTCTACGCCATCAACAATGAGAACCTCGAGGAGGCGTACATGCAGAAATTGAAACGTAGTACAGCTAAGGAATCGAACCTCCGTTTTCACGTGAGAAGTGATAGTGACTAAACCGACTGCCCCATTAAGAGAGATATGTTGAGCACAACGTTTCTAATATATTTGTATACTCGAGTTACATACACATACACGAAATTTTGCGTTCAACCCATCTCTACCATGATAGTACAATTAGTAAGTATACAACGCGGAAAAGTATTTGTACAACACTGAATGCATCCCAGTGAACAGATTTACATTTATCAACCACAATTCACTTTAATTGTAACCAATCAACATTGAGAACCTCGAGGAGGCGTACATGCAGAAATTGAAACGTGGTACAGCTAAGGAATCGAACCTCCGCTATCACGTGATAAGTGATAGTGACTTAACCGATTGCGCCCTTAAGAGAGATATAAGTTGAGTGCAATTTTTCTTATATAATTTCTGCATGTATGCCTCCTCGAGGTTGTCGATGTTGATGGCTTAAAATTAAAGTGAATTGTGGTTGATAAATTTAAATCTATTCACTGGGATCCATTCAGTGTTGTACATATATATATATAGTATATATATATATATATATACACACACACACACACACACACACACACACACACACACTATATATATATATATATATATGTATATATCTGTGAAGATCTGGAGTCTGGTGTTTACAGTTTTCCGAGATGTATATATATATATATATATATATATATATATATATATATATATATATATCACACAATCCATGACCGTCGCGCAGAGGATTCGAACCACCGCCTATAGACCCAAGAGAGTCCACAGCACCCGCCTTTAACCACTCGACCACAGACGTCTGTGGTCGAGTGGTTAAAGGCGGGTGCTGTGGACTCTCTTGGGTCTATAGGCGGTGGTTCGAATCCTCTGCGCGACGGTCATGGATTGTGTGATTGATATATATATATATATATATATATATATATATATATATATATATATATATTTTTCTCAGACTTAATGATTTACGTCTTGGTATCCCTTCACCCTTAAGACAAAGGTAATTTATATTACCATATGTAAAGTCCCAGTATTCTATTAATCTGAAAAAAATTGTATAGGTAATAGAGGGTCACAATTTATTACCCCTTCTTCATAGGGCGTATTTGCCTTAATAAAATAAGTTATTGTTATTTATACAATATTATATATATATATATATATATATATATATATATATATATATATATACAAGGTAAGCCAACGTGCTGAGGGAGCTGAAAAATCTAGACACCATCCCATATCTTCCCCAACCCCATATAAAGCCACAGCTTTTACCAGAATAAAATTCACAAAGTTTACAGAGGCACTGAAGGGGATTAACCCCAAGAACGACGTAACTGACGAGGCAAGTTTTAATCCTCATTTGATAAACGTCCTGCTTAATTGTTTGTCAAACCTCTTTAGCAAAGACTGGGACAGAAAGATATGACCCAACTTGGTTTAAAAACCGCTTGATAAACAACACTGCTGCCTGGCAACTGATGGTCTGCAATCACGAATTAATTATCTCGTGTAAACATTCAATATTAGTGGGAAGGGTATTTGATAAATTGACATTCAGTTATGAAGGACCAGGTTTTATGAATTTAGGAAAGGGTAAGTCTACACCTGAAAGAAAATATTTCATTTCATTCGTATATTCCATGCCTATGTTTTAATTTTATAAGTATATTTCATACGTATATTTTCATTTTATACGTATAATTTATACATATATTTTGATTTCATACGTATAATTTATACGTATATTTTAATTTTTTACGTAATTTCATGCGTATTTCATTTCATACGTAATTTTATATGTATATTTTAATTTCAAACGTATATTCTCATTTTATACGTATAATTCATACGTATATTTTCATTTTATACGTATAAATTATACGTATATTTTAGTTTTTTTACGTATATATCATATTCTAATTTCATATGTATAACTTAGACGAATAATTCAATCTTGTACGTATAACTTGGACGTATATTTTCATTTTCTACGTATATTTTCATTCCATAACGTACGAGCGTGTATCACATGTGGTGGGAACGAAACTTAACATTAGGGCCCCGTAGACTTTTTTAAACCTCTCTCTATCTTAAGACGTCGCTCTCTCTCTCTCTCTATCTTAAGACGTCATCATCTCTATACACCAACATCCTCCCACCACATCAACTCTCCAACCCTAAACACGTTTTACACCAGACGATTTCATTCGGCTACTGGATTACTCCCATCTCTGTTAACCCTTTAAGATAAAGGCTTAAACACAGACGACCAGATTTGGATATACAATGTAGAACACTTACTATTTTTTAATCATTCATTACGAATCAAGTAGAGATGATAATGGAAGAGAAGGCAGTAAGAGGAAGATGGGCAGAGTATTTTAAGGAATTACTAAATGTGAAGGAGGATAGAGAGGGAAAGTTAGTTGCAGTGGGAAGTGCTAAGAAAATGAGAGTGATGAGTAAAGAAAAAGGAAGAGGAAATAACGAAGGTTAAAGTGAAGGCAGTTGTTAAGATGATGAGAGCAGGTAAGGCACCTGGTTTAGATGGATGTCATGCAGAATTTCTAAAAAATGAGGGACAGTGATGATGGACTAGCTGGTGAGGTTATTTAACGTTTGTTTAAGAGAGGGTAGAGTACCAGAGGACTGGAGGAGTGCCTGTATAGTTCCACTTTACAGGGGAAAAGGGAACAAGTGTGAGTGTAGTAGTTTCAGAGGGATTAGCTTGTTCAATGTAGTTGGGAAGTCTCATGGGAGGGTCTTGATTGAGAGGATTAGGATGTTTTTTGGAATTTTATGGATTTGGAAAAGGCTTCTAATAGGGTAGGTAGGAAGGCACTGTGGGAGGTGTTGCTGATATACGGGATAGGAGGAAAGCTTGTAGGAGCTGTCAAGAGTTTTCACGAGAGTAGAGGAGCTTGTGTTAGGATTAGAAATGGAGAGAGTGAGTGGTGTGAGGTAAAGGTGGGACTTCGTCAGGCATGTGCTATGTCACCCTGGCTGTTCAATTTATACATTGATGGGGTAGTGCGAGAGGTAAATGCAAGGGTGGTGGGTCAGGGATCGGAGATGGTTAAAGAAAATGGAGAAAAGTGGGAGATAAGCAAGCTGTTGTTTGCGGACGACACTGCGTTTGCAGCAGGATCAGAGGAGGGATTGAAAAGGTTGGTGACAGAGTTTGGGAAAGTGCGAAAGAAGGAAGTTGAAGATAAATGTGGGTAAAAGTAAGGGGATGAGATGTGCAAGGGCTGAAAGCAGCAGCAGACTAGAAGTGAGTATTAAGGGAAAGAGACTGGAGAAAGTGGATAGTTTTAGATACTTGGGTGCGAACGTGGCAGGAAAGGGATGAGTGGAGGTGGAGGTAGAATGTAGATTGAGAGAAGCAAATAAGTGCCTTGGTGGATTAAAAAGTGTGAAATAGACATTTGGGAATGGATGCTATGAAGATATTCTATGAAGGAGTGATTGTGCCGACAGCATGAACATAAGCGAGGAAGAGAGGAGTTTGAATATGGTTGAGATGAGGTGTCTCAGAAGTATGATAGGGGTTACTAGGCTGGATAGAGTGAGAAACGGGGTTGGAAAGGGAGCTGGTAGATTGAGTAGATGCAAGAGTATTGGGATGGTTTGGACACATGGAAAGAATGAGTGAAGAAAGATTAGTAAAAGAGGTGTGGAAGGCAGGTGTGGAGGGAGTGAACATGAGGTGGCGACCTAGGATGAGATGGATGGATGGGGTAAAAGGGGCTTTGGGGAAGAGGAGAATGTCTGTTGAGGAAGGACGGGAGAGGACAGAAGACAGGAGTGAATGGAGAATGGTTGTATATGGATGATGTTGTGATCCATGAGGCGGAATGGGTGGGGGGTGTTGGAGAGGGCGTATGTGTAAGAAAAACTTGACGCAGCCCGAAGGGATTTCTCCCAGTCTTCTTCTTTTCTGCATGTAGGGAAGGAAAGAGAGGGGTCGCCGATTTAATGAAGCGGCCTTGCTGTGGATGTGCTGTGTCAGTGGACAAGATGCAGGGATGACCCGTCATCCGGGAGGTGCCAAGATAAGAGGGAGGGAAGAGGGTGGAGTGTGGTAGGGATGGAATGGGTGGGAGTGGTTTTTATGCCTTTGTTTTTGGCTACCTCCCTTGTAAGGGGGAAAAAGCCTTTGGTATATGTATGCATTACGAAAGTTAACGGGCCGTTACCGTAGATTTTCTCTCCCTCTTTCTCTCCCAAACGATAACCAAATTAAAAATTACTAAATATCTGCAAAATATTACTATTCATTTCAATAAAATATTGCTACGATTGGTCTTGCACTTTTAGTTGATATATGAAATACCATTATGTTAATTATATTGTATGACAATTTCATTCAGACAGGAATTATCCATATTGTTTAAAGATTAAAAAACATTATGATGTCGACATGAATGATTTTTTTTTCAACACGCGAACATGAAAAACAACTCGGGAATTTAAAAAAAAGTTAAAGAAGGCCATAGTTTTGAATAAAAGAAAGAAAAATAAGAACAAATAATAGAAAAAGGAAAAAAGGAAGAAAGACAGGAGTAAGTGAAAAAAAATAATTTTTGAAATACGTTTTGTCTGCTATGATTATCGTTTAACGGTGATCGTTTATGGCTCAACGATGATTCTGAAACGATTGTCTAGAACTCTAATTCTTTGCTTTTAGCGATTCTAGTGGGAGCCGCTAGAAGCAAAAGTCCCATTATACAAAAACAAAGAATTAGTATTCTAGACAATCATTTGACGATCATCTTTGAGCCATAAACGATCATCGATGGTCATAATCGTACCGATCAAAAAGTACATTTATGGAGGGAAATGACAGGTGACAGAGCAGCTCAAGAAAACGACAAAGGGCAAAGAAATAAGACAGATAAAAAGCAAGACGTGAATTTGAAAAAAAAGATACAAGTATAATATATATATACATACATATATATATATATATATATATATATATATATGTGTGTGTGTGTTATGGGAAAGGTGGAGGGGAAAACACAGGTCTTTATCTGAATATCGAGTTTATCCCTGACCGGTTTCACTTTCAATAGCTTCTTCAAAGAAGCACTGGAGAAGCTATTGTAAGCGAAACCGATCAGGAATAAACTCGATATTCAGATAAAGACCCGTGTTTCCCTCTCCACCTTTCCCATAATTTGTCCCAATGTCTCTACATTGTGGCGTGACGGTACGATCTTCGCCTTCTACGAAGCAAGCCGCTCTGGCGAGGGTTCGAATCCCAGTAGGAGAGTTTACTTCAAAATGTCAAAATGACACAAACAAAATGTCAAAATGACACAAATATATACATATATATAATATATATATATATATATATATTATACAAATAATCATATGCTTCTAAGAATGATGCCATCACCCAATCTACTCGACAATTCTTCCACCAAATCCACAAGAAAACCTTCATAACTACAACAACAACAACAAAAATACAACTTTCGCTCAGAAAGAAATTAAGATCTCTCGAACTTCCCCCTACCCTTTCCCCACTCTCACTCACTGTCTCTCTCATACTCTCTCTAGCTCCCACTCCTACCCCCGCTCTCTAACCTCCCCTCCCTCTCTCTCTCTCCCCGTTCCTCCCTTTCTCTCTAACCCCCTCCCCATTCTCTCTCCCATTCCATTTCCTCCTTCGCTCTCTCTCTCTCTCCCCTTTCCTCCTTTCCTCTCTCTCTAACTGTCTCCCTCTGTAACACTCCTTCTCTCCCTCTCCCACCACCTCTCTCTCTCTCTCTCTCCCCTCCCTCTCTTTCTTTCTCTGTAGCCCCCTCCTTCCCATTCTCTCTCCCATTCCCTCCTTCCCTCTCTCTTTCTCTCGCCTTTCCTCTTTCTCTCTAACTGCCTCCCTCTGTAACACTCCTTCTCTCCCTCTCCCCCCCCTCTCTCTCTCTCTCTCTCTCTCTCTTTAGCCCCTTGACGATGAAGCCCATTTCTCAAACAAATCGGGCGGAGGGCACTCGATATCTGCCATTGTCCCCAGCTCAGAACTCGCGTCGGCCTTTTATTCAACTTCCTTTGTTCCTATCGTAGGTCTGCCTGGGATATTATCTAAAGCTCGCTTTTCTTTTGTAGGTTTGTTGCAGCCATTGTCTTGTCCAAGCCTTTGTCTTCTTCAACAATGAAAAAAATTGAAAAGAAACGAAGAAAAATAAAAGAGACGATTTGTTCTCTTCCTACAGAGATTTGCACAGTGTTTCGATCTTTTATGTTATGTTCACTGTAGATGCCGCCAGGTGATTTTATTACACCATCGCATAATGTTCATGGGCATCAAAGCAATACGAGCTTAATTGCTATTTTGACTTGTTGTTATTGTTGTTGTTGGGGCTACTGACTACTATTAGTCCATCAAGTTCATTTTTTGTCTACTATGCATCTTGAAAACAATTATTAACAAATAAAACCATTAAATAAACAATATCTTGTTAGCATTTTTCATTGCAACCTGAAATTAATTATCCCACTGAATTGGCACGCTCTGTACGTGTAATTAAGGTGACAAAAATTTCACTCAATAAAGAGGGCCCTACACAATCAATATTATTGCGCAATATTTCACGGTGTAGGGATGGTTCGTGATGGCTGGGACAGGAGATAGTTACAACCCAAATGGCAGATGGTGTCAACCCAGTGGTAAATAATACTGAGTAATACGGAATATTGCGCAATAATATTGATCGTGTTGGGTCCGCTTAAAGGTGCTCCCCTCCCCCCACCAAACCCCAGCCCCTAAAATAAAGGAATATTTTCTCCCTTCTTCATCATATGGTCTCTCCTTTTAGTTAACAAATTCGTGACGTCAGCCAAAACAAAATAGTTAAAGTACAATACAGAGTCTATCTAGTAATATATATATACATATATATATACATATATATATATATATATATATATATATATACACACATTTTAACAACCACACTGCAATTTAATTCGAAGCCATCAAAGTCCAGCATGCAGAAATTGAAATGTGGTACTGCCCAGGACTCGTTCCCGGCATCCTCATACCAAGTGGGGCAGTGGCTTACCAACTAGGCTATCAAGAGGCATCTCTCTTGATAGTTGGTAAGTCACTGCCGCACTTGTCATGAGTATGCCGGGTTCGAGTCCTGGGCAGTGCCACATTTCAATTTCTGCATGCTGGCCTTTGATGGCTTAGAATTAAAGTGCATTGTGGTTGTTAAAATGTATCTCTAATCACTGGGACCCATTCAGTGTTGTACATATATATATATATATATATATATATATATATATATATATATATATATATATATATATATATATATATAAACATGAAAATAAGAAGAATAAAAAAGTACTTGCCGTGTTCTGGTAGTTTGTCAGTTGGAAACAATTCCTAAAAATGAATAAATGAATAGATGGCATAAAAATAGGAAAAAAATAAATAAATTACTTACCGTGTTCTAGCGGAGAGCCATTAGGATGGGTCGTTGAGTAGATTATCTAGAAATAAAAGTAAAATTGTGGTAGAAAATAAATGTACACTGCTATGTGTTACAACACGGACGTGCCCACCTTTACACACGTACACAAACACGCGTGCACACATAAACACACACACACACACACACACACACACACAGACCAGAAGGGGTCACGATTGACCAAACTTCCTTTCAAGCCGGGGAACGTGGTAGTCCGAGCCCACTCTCAAGCCGAAGACTACACAAGGATTTATCTCTTATCATCATCATCATTGTTACATATTATTATTACTATTATTATAATCATTATAATTATTATTCTATGCATATACCGAGAGCTTTTTCCCTCTTATAAGGGAGGTAGCCAAGTCAGAGGCACGTACCTCCTCCTCTCTCTTTTTCACCGCCTCTCTCTCTCTCTCGCGTTCTCTCTCCCTCTCTTCCTCTCCCTGTTTTCTTCCCTATCCCTCCCGACCCCTCCTCCCTCTCCCTCTTTCTCTCTCTCCCCCCCTCTCTCTCTCTCTCTCTCTCTCTCTTTAGTCTTCGTCTACAAGTGGGATTTATTATGGCTAACATCATTTGATTTTTATTATTTCAACATATTTTTTGTTAACAAATATAACTAAGCAGGATGGTGAGAGAAATATACCATGAGGCACTTAGCTGTAAACGAAACCGTCACCTTGGCCCTATGTTCTTGGACCGCTAGGACAGAGGTCAGTCGCCGGCTGCCGTTGGGAATCGAACCCGGGTTAACAGTGTGAAGCGAGGCCGAAACCAACACGCCACAAAAACCTCAGATTTGTTTAAAGACTTTATTCTAGATGCCGTCAGACGATTTTATTCAGCCAATGGAACCCCAGTGATAGGATTAGATAAGGAGCCTACCCCAGGAGGCGCTGAATAGCTGCAGCCGAAGCCGTCAGCGTTCCCCTATTATGTGCTTTAAGGACTACTGGAGGCAGGTGACAGACACTGCTGAATATCGGACAGGAGTGCAGGATTCGAACCTACAACTAAACGAATGGGATTCGAACACACGACGAACGCGAGACCAGCACCTCTTTGTTTACACTATCGATAACTCGACCAATTCTTTATGTATTGGGGGGTACTATTCCTTTCAACATGGGTGGCGCCAGACGATTTTATTCATTTGTTATACTCCGGTCAGTGTTGTGTTCCTCTTACCTGGATAAAATCGCCTGACGTCAACCAGAACAAAATCAATTAACTCGTTCACGGGCTGAGCAGGCACTTCAGGGAGATTGAATAGGACTTCGGAAGACAATGAGGATTTTGGAGAACATCGAGGACACCGAAGACTTCATGGAGGGCAAAGAGGATTTTGGAGGACAAAAAGGGCAAGGCGGACATCGAGGATTTCTGAGGACAAATAGGACATCGGAGGACAAAGAGAACTTTGGAGGACAAGGAGGACTTTAGAGGACAAAAAGAACTTCATAATACATGGAAGACTTCGTAGGGACATCGTAGACTTCGGAGGACAAAGAGAACTTTGGAGGACAAAAACGACTTTGTAAGACATCAAAGACTTCGGAGGATGAAGATGACTTCGTGGAGGACAATGAGGCCTTTTAAGGACAAAGAGGACTTCGTTAGCCATCCAGGACTTCGGAGGACAAAAAGGACTTCATAAGACATCGAAGACTTTGTGGAGTTCAAAGTGGACTTCGGAGGGCAAAGAGGACTTCGTAAGACAACGAGGAATTCGTGGAGGAGAAAGAGGACTTCGGAGGACAAAGAGTACTTTGTAAGACATCGAGGACTTTGTGGAGGACAAAGTGGACTTTGAAAGACAATGAGGACTTCTCAAGACATCGAGGACTTTGTGGAGGACAAAGTGGACTTCGAAAGACAATGAGGACTTCTTAAGACATCGAGGAGTTCGTGGAGGACAAAGAGTACTTCGTAAGACATCGAGGACTTTGTGGAGGACAAAGTGGACTTCGAAAGACAATGAAGACTTCATAAGACATCGAGGAGTTCGTGGAGGACAAAGAGTACTTCGTAAGACATCGAGGACTTTGTGGAGGACAAAGTGGACTTCGAAAGACAATGAAGACTTCATAAGACATTGAGGAGTTCGTGGAGGACAAAGAGTACTTCGTAAGACATCGAGGGCTTGTGGAGGACAAAGTGGACTTCGAAAGACAATGAAGACTTCATAAGACATCGAGGAGTTCGTGGCAGGCAAAGAGGACTTCGTAAGACATCGAAGACTTTGAACTTCGAGTCTGTGTGACAAAGGAAGGGTCCGTTCTCTCCCCGAAGACGCGTAGGGACTAAGACAGAGTCTTGGGGCACCACGCCACGATGACCCGCTTCAAAGCCGAATTTAATTGTTCGTGTGAGGTTCCTTTAGATCTCTATTTTCCTCCAAGTTCCCCCCACTCCTCCCCTTCCCCCTCCCCACTCCTTCCCATTCTACCTTCCTCCCTCTTCTCTCCATTCCACTTCCCCTTTCTCCTCCCCCTTCTCTCTCTCTCTCTCTCTCTCTCTCTCTCTCTCTCTCTCTCTCTCTCTCGCCCTTCTCTCTCTCTCTCTCTCTTTCACCTTTCCTCTCTCAGCTCCTGTCTGTCTCCTTTTCACATACATTCGTAATTATTCATCATCTTTATCATTTTTCATTTATTTGATTTATCTGAGATTTACTATTATCATTATTATATTATTCTACTAATTTAACTAATCATTATACTTACAATAACACTAATATAATTCTAATACCAATAATACTAATGATAAATAATAATACTGATAATCCCATTTTTCATTTGCACCTTAAGTGTTTTTACCGCAGTCACTCTCTAACCGGACAGTATTCCGGTATTTCCTCAAAGACATCATCCGGTACTCGCTCCCATACAACCGGGTTCACTACATTTCTCACGATTCACCATTTCAGCTTTAATAAAACCTAATTTAATTTAATTTTGTTGATTTACATAATAATAAATTTATTTATTCATTCACCTACTCATTTTCTTGTATCAATATACACACATACATGCATATTATATATATATTATATATATATATATATATATATATATATATGCAGAAACCACAGGAAAATTAAAGATCAGAATACAAACCGTTTTAGTCTATTACGACATCTTCAGAGTTTTGGGACTTCATGTTCTCTCTCTCTGAAGATGTCATAATAGACGAAAAAGTTTAGTATTTCGAATTTTAATTTCCCTGTGGTTTTTGCATGACCATTTAGTCACGTTTTTTGTGATTATATTTCCAATATATATATATATATATATATATATATATATATATATATCACATAGACAAAAAGTTGTAGCACATTTGTAAATTATAATCACGAAGAACCCACAGTTGCAATGTAAGGAAACTTGGAAAAACGTATAACTTCAATATTTCGGCTAATATCTATAGCCCTCTTCGGGAAAGTACAGATTACAAGAATTTGCAGAGACATAAGTACAATTGAGATATGGGTAGAAGGGGAACACGCAGAGCTAAAACAGGACACCTCCACCCACACATCCCCTCACCTCTGACTCCGCCCTGTGTGACGGATTGTCCTGTTTTAGCTCTGCGTGTTCCCCTTCTACTCACATCTCAATTGTACTAATGTCTGCAAATTGTTGTAATCTGTTCCAGTATAACACGTCAAACAGCATCGGTATAACATATATAATATAATATAATATAATATAATATAACATAATAATATACGACATAATATACAATATAATATAATATAATATATTATATTATATTACAATATAATAACATAACATAATAATAATTAGCATCGATACAGAATGCATATATCAATAAAATTATAATAAGAATAAAATACATGATTTTTGATAAATGAAAATATATATGAAAATAAATGTCACCGTGATGTTTTGTCATTGTATAAAATCCCCGTGTTATGTCGGAGCTGTCCTGGGGCGTCTTTCTATAGCTGCATATTCCGCCATGTATTCTGTCCACTTTATGTCTCCTGTTTTTTGGTTTATGTTGGGTTTGGTAGCTATGTGTAATGCTTCAACTGTTTTCCTTCTTCTCTTTGTCAATCCTTTTCTACCACTTCTGATTGCAGCCAATCGGGGATATGACCTTCTTGTTCTATATGTCCCACCATCGCGTTGGAAAGCCTGTGGTATTTTAGGTCTGCTTTGTGTTCTTTGATTTTGGTCATAAGCCCTCTTTGGGTATTTGCTCATACTTTTTGGTTTATGTTGGGTTTGGTAGCTATGAGCAAATGCAATAAATCATACTATGACCACAATCAAAGAACACAAAGCAGACCTAAAATACCACAGGCTTTCCAACGCGATGGTGGGACATATAGAACAAGAAGGTCATATGCCCGTTGGCTACAATCAGAAGTGGTAAAAAAAAGGATTGACAAAAACAAGGAAAACAGTTGAACCATTACACATAGCTACCAAACCCA
>NC_134818.1:32498229-32533229 GCF_046742065.1 Oratosquilla oratoria
TTAGTCACAGCAATATATATATATATATATATATATATATATATATATATATATAAAAAAAACACACACAACACACACACACACACACACACACACACATATATATATATATATATATATACATATATATATATATATATATATTTTTTTTTTTTTAACGTATGTGCGTGTGTCACTGTGAAGGAGGGGAAGGGAAGAGAAGGGTAGGATAGGGGAGGGGAGAGAATGGGAGGGGAGTGGATAAAAGAGGAGATAGGGAGAGAGGAGAGGAGATATGAAAGGAGAGAAGGGAAGAAGGAAAGGGAAGGGAAGAGAAGGGAAGTGAAGGGAAGGGAAGGAAAGGGTAGGGAAGGGTAGGGAAGGGAAGGGAAAGGGAGGGATAGGGAAAGTGAGCGGTTGGAAGAGAAAGGGAGAGGAGGTGAAGTATCATTAGTTATGTATCAGTTGTCGTGTAAGGTGCGAAACATGAACAAATACGAGAGGAAAGAGGAAAAGAGAGAAAAAGAAGAAGGAATAGAGAGAAGGAAAGGAAGAGAGGAAGAGAGGAAAACAATGAGAGATAAAGAGAGGACTATGGAAGGGAAACAAAAGACAAAAAAAAAAAAAAAAAAAATCTCGTGATTTTTAATTGTCATTATCCCTGCTGTTCTTGTACCTCTCTTAATTCTCTCCTTGACCATCTCCAGGACTCTAGGATAGAAGCGCTGGTTCTCCCAGACAAAATACTAACACCTCCACATCTCTCTCTGACCTCCATCTACTCCACTTCATGTTCAATGTTCATCCTCGCCTTCCTCCACATCCTTTACCTCCATGTTATCTAATCATCTCCACAAACCTCCTTTACTTCCCTCCACTCCACTCCATCTAACTCTATCTACCTCCTCTTTCTATTCTGTTCCCTCCATCACCTCCTCTCAATCTCCCTCCACCCGATCACTCCAGCCTCCTTGTCATTATATTCCCTCCCTCTGCTTTAATTCTATCTCCTTCATCTCTTTCTCTTCCTTTTCTCTCTTCCTCTCTAATTCCCCTCCTTCATTTCCCCCTCACTTCTCTCTTTCTCTTCCCTTTCCCTCTCTCATTCCCTGCCTTCCTTGTCACTCTGTTCACCCTTCTCTCTTTCTCTTCCTTTTCTCTCTTCCTCTCTAATTCCCTTCCTTCATTTTCCCCTCACTTCTCTCTTTCTCTTCCCTTTCCCTCTCTCATACCTTGCCTTCCTTGTCACTCTGTTCACCCTTCTCTCTTTTACTTCCTTTCCTCTCTTCCTCTCTAATTCCCTTCCTTCATTTTCCCCTCACTTCTCTCTTTCTCTTCCCTTTCCCTCTCTCATTCCCTGCCTTCCTTGTCACTCTGTCCACCCTTCTCTCTTTCTCTTCCTTTTCTCTCTTCCTCTCTAATTCCCTTCCTTCATTTTCCCCTCACTTCTCTCTTTCTCTTCCCTTTCCTTCTCTCATTCCCTGCCTTCCTTATCACTGTCCACCCTTCTCTTTTTCTCTTGCCTTTCCTTTTGCCTCTCCTATTCCTTCCTTTCCTTTTCATTTCCCCCCTCCCACTGTGGGTTGCGGGTTTCTGGTCAACGAAACTTGAGGCACCAATTATTGAGATATATGACAGAAAATTCGGGAGATTCGAACAGAGAGACACGTGAGACAGCAACATCTTTGCGCGTTCATGTATGCGTAAGAGCCAACCTAGGATCGGAAATTTGAAGTAGGACATAATACAGATTGTCTGTACTCCCAGACACCTGGGTTTCTGTGGTAAAAAAAAAGAAACAAGGTTTGGAAAAGAAATCTTCAACATGGGAAATGTGATCGAGGGCATCAGATATTGGAGAAATGGAGAGAAATGAAGTTGGAGGAAGCATCAAGACACCTCGCACAGTCGGGTCGTCCAAACAGAGACCGAAACATATTGGGGATGTTTTCGGTCCCCCTCCTCGATAGGGGAACCCTGAAGTCGGTTTAAACGTTTCCATTAACTTCTCAAATAAAAAAGAAATAAAAAAAAGGGGGGAGGGAGCTTACATGTATACTGTGTTTGTACTCTGAGGTGACAAATAGAAAACATGTCTTTAACAACAGGCTGACGGAGTGAGCTCCGTGTTATCTGCAGCAGGGTAACTTGCAAGTTACAAGGAAAAAAACTTCCTCACATATTACTACAGACAAGGGACTCCGTGTTTCAGGGTCTCCTAGTCTCAGGGTCTCTGAATCTCAGGGTCTTCGAGTCTCAAGGTCTCAGAGTCTCAGGGTCTCCGAGTCTCAGGGTCTAAGAGTCTTTGAGTGTCGGAGTCTCAGAGTCTCAAGGTCTCAGGGTCTCAGAGTCTCAGGATCTCCGAGTCTCAGGGTCTAAGAGTCTTTGAGTGTCGGAGTCTCAGAGTCTCAGGGTCTCAGAGTCTAAGGGTCTAAGAGTGTCAGACTCTCGGGGTCTCAGAGTCTCAGGGTCTATGAGTCTCTGAGTGTCGGACTCTCAGAGTCTCAGGGTCACAGGGTCTCAGAGTCTAAGGGTCTAAAAGTGTCAGAGTCTCGGGGTCTCAGAGTCTAAGAACCTTTGAGTGTCGGAGTCTCAGAGTCTCAGGGTCTCAGAGTCTCAGAGTCTAGGGGTCTAAGAGTGTCAGAGTCTTGGGGTCTCAGAGTCTCCGAGTACCTTTGCTTCTGGCTCTGTCTTCCCAGAAGTAAACACCATCAAGACCGTGGCTAACAACCTCCTCCCCTTCCCCCTTAATCAACCCATCCCCTTTCTTTATTCTCCTTCTTTCCCACATCTTCCTTCTTCGTCCTCTTTCTTCTTCTTCTTCCCCTTTCCCCTCCGTTCACCCTCTCTCCTTTCTCCACTCTCCCCTCGCTTCCCCCCACTTTGGCCCTCACCTTTGAACTCCTCTCTTCAATTTCTCCCCTTCTTCCCCTTCCCTCCTCTCCCTTCAGTTCCTGTCCTTCCTCCCTCTCCCCTCCCATCACCCTCTTCCTCTCTCTTTGTCCTCACCAATCCCCTCTGGCACCACACAAGTTGCTCCAATCAAAACGACGAGGATTGGGTTCATCTGCCCATTCAAGTAACAGCAGATTTCCCCTCAGGCAGGTAAAGTGTGTAGGAGGGGGTGGGAAGGGAAGGGAGGGCAAATGAGGCCAAACGAAAGGTAAGGGAGGGCAAGGGAGGGCAAAGGAGGGGAGAGGAGGAAAAGGGAAGGAAGGGAAGGGAGGGTAAGGGAGGGCAAGGGAGGGCAAAGGAGGGGAGGGGAGGAAAGGGGAAGGAAGGGAAGGGAGGGAAAGGGAGGGCAAGAGAAAGGAAGGGAATGGAAGGGAGGGGAAGAGAGGACAAAGAAAGGGGGAGGCAAAGGCGGGGAGGGAAGGAAAGGGAAAGACAAAGGAGGGAGGGGAGGGAGGGAGAGGAGAGGGCAGTAGAGCACAAGGGAGGACAAGGGAAGGAAAACAATGGGGAGGACAAAATAAGGATAAAGAAAAGAAAGAAAAATAAGGAAAAGAGGAGAAAGAGGATAAGGGGAAGTGAGGTCATTTCTGGTTGCCGCCATGCGATTTTATTCAGTCGTGGGGAAAGGGAAGGAAGGGGGAAGGGGGAAGGGGGAAGGGGGAAGGGGGAAGGGGGTGAGGCGGGGAAAGGCATCCAATCCACGTGGAGATTGAGTTCTCAAGATCTTCCAATCACTTACTAATCATCTTACCTTTCGCCAATCCTCCTCCTCCTCCCCCCTCCCCCTTCTCTTCTTCTGCTTCTTCCTTCTCATCTTCTTCTTCTTCTTGCTCTTGAGAACATAAGAATGAAGGAGACTGCAAGAGACCATAAGGCCTACACTAGGCAATTCCATGTCCATTACTACCTGTCATCCCCATCCATAAAACTGTCTAACCGTTTCTTAAAGCAACTGATAGTTTCAACGCTCACTACATGGTTACTAAATCTATTCTATTCGTTGACCACCCTATTAGTAAACTATTTCTTTCCTATTTCCTTCTTAAATCTAAATGTGTCCAATTTAAATCCATTACTGCGAGTCCTGCCCTGTTGTCTTAATATGATGACCTTGTTTGCGTCAACCTTGTTAAAGCATTTGATCCACTTGAACACCTCTATTAGATCATCCCCCTCTCTGCGTCTTTCCATAGAGTGTAAGTTAAGGTGCCTAAGCCTCTCTTCGTAAGGTAAATTTCTGAGCCCATGTATCATTTTTGTCATTCTCCTTTGTACTGATTTTAGTGAATCAATGTTCATTCTATAAGACGGAGACCAAAACTGTACCGCATACTCAAGGATGGGTCTAAACTAACGCTAGATAGAGTTTGATAATTACCTCTGCATTTCTATTCGTAACCATCCTAGCAATGAAACCTAATGCTCTGTTAGCTTTATTCCTGATGCTAATGCACTATTTCCTGGTTTTAAGGTCAGGACTTACTAGAGCTCTGAAGTCTCTCTCACATTTAATTTTCTCTAAAAATGTGTTATCTAAGCTATATCTGTTTTCGGGGTTTTGTAGCCCTACATTTAACACGCTGCACTTTGAGATATTGAAGTTCATTTGCCATTTCACTGACCATGTGAACAATTTGTTAAGATCATTCTGCAGAATCTCGGCGTCGTCTCCTGACCTAATTAGGCGTCCTATTTTAGTGTCGTCCATAAACTTACTAACATTAATAAGGGACCCAAAACCGAGCCCTGGGGGACTCCACTAGAAACACTCCCCCATTTGGATTTTACACCATTTATGGTAATCCGCTGTTTTGTCACTGATCCGAGCTCTAATCCCTTCTAACACATTTCCTCCTCTGTCATGGGATTTCATTTTATTTAGTAGTCTCTACAGGGGCTCTTCTTCCTCCTTTTCTTTCTACTTTTCCTATTCATTTGCCTCCTCTTCCTCTTCTTTCTCCTCTCCTTCTTCTTCTTCTTCTTCTTCATCTTCCTACTCCTTTCTTCTCCTCCTTCTCTCTTTCTTCCTCCTTCACTTCTTCCTCTTCCTCAGGAGTTTTTCCAATCCTCTTCCTCCTCCTCTTCTTCTTCCTTTTCCTCCCTTTCTTCTTCCTTCTCATCTTCTTCCTCTTCCTCCTCTTCTTCATCTTCTTCCTCTTCCGCCTCCTCCTTTTCTTCATCCTCTTCTTCTTCTTCTTCTTCTTCCTCCTCATTTTCTTCCTCTTCCTCCTTCTCTTCTTCCTTTTCCTCCTTCCTTTCTCCTCCCCCCTCCATCATCAGTTGCTATCCTAGTCATGATCTCCCACTGCTCTTCCCCCTTTCCCCCCACCTCCCCTAACCTCCCCCACTTTCCCCCAATGCGCCCCCCCCCCCATCGTGCTGGCCTTGATTACGAGCAGCGATGGGCAGCTGGGTCTGTTCCTGGACCAACTGCACCAGCTGCGGACGCGTCTGTCTACCAGTCTGTCTGTCAGTTCGTTTTTATCTCGTTTGGGAGATAAAGGCGTGAGAGTGGATTTTAATCTCACGAGGGCGATTAGAGTCAGTCACGAGAGTCGGTCATGAGAGTCGACCATGAGAGTCAGCCATGAGAGTCGCTCCTAAGGGTCCGTCATAGGAGTCATGAGAGTCTATCATGAAATTACGTCATGAAAGTTGGCCATGAGAGTCAGTTATGAGAGTTGCTCATGTGAATCGATTATAAGAGTCGATTATGAGAGTATCATGAGAGTGGCTCATGAGAGTAGACCATAAGAGTCGCTCATGAGAGTCGACCATAAGAGTTAGCCATTAGTGTCGCTCATAAGACTTCGTCATGAGAGTCGGCCATGAGAGTCAGTCATGAGAGTCACTCATGAGACTTGAATGACTTGTATTAATATATTGGTGTATGTCTATGTATATATTTACGTGTATATATATTTCAAGTTAGCAAACGTTATGCTCACGCATGAAATTGTACACGTACATATGAATACGCACATGTTTACGCGATTGTGCATGTACGCAAGTGAATGTGCACAAGGTTACAATTATGTGTACATGTACACGTGAAAAACAAGGATGAAGGCAGAAGGGTGAAATAGATAGGAGGAGACAGGAGGAGATAGGTGGTAGTAAGGAGTAATAAGAAGAGGAGAAAGGAGTATGTAGGAGGGAGGAGGGAGGAGGTGGAGGGAGACAGAGGGAGGTAGTAGGAGGTAAGAAGTAGGAGGGAGGAGGCAAGAAGTAAAAGTAGGTAAGAGGAAGAGGAGGAGGAGGAAGACGTGGGAGGGAGGCAGGACGAGGAGGAAGGAGGGAAGGAAGGAGGGGATGAAAGAAGAGTAGGAGGAATGGAGGAAGGAAGGAAGGAAGGAAGGGAAGAGGGAGGGGAAGGAGAAAAGAGGGAAGGAAAGAAGAAGGGGAGAATGGAAGCGCACAACCATTAATTAAAACAACGATGAATACACACACACATACACACACACACACACACGCACATACACGCACAGGCTAAATGCGATGCCCCTTTCCTGTACACTACAATTAGGTATATACAATAAGATAGATACAAACACAGACACACACACGCACACACACACACACATACATACACACACACACACGCACACAGTGAGAGTCACATGCAGAAGCACACACGCGGCTACACACACACATTGAGAAACAGAAACACACACGTACACACACACATACATATACACACAAGCCATTACTAAACCCAACTAGCTTTTGAATATTAAATAGAGCCTCTGTAGTCTTTGCTTGTCTATACACAAACGAGTTTACTTATTCATAACTTCCTAATGACAAAAACCCGTACCGTCGACTTCATTCATGATTACGATTGCACAAGTCTTCAAAAGGAAAATTCGCGGAACACTTCAAAAGTCTTTCAGAGTTAATTTGATGAACATTACGTATGAACATGTGAACAAATACCCTGTCCCCCCTTTTCGGTGAAGTTGAGCTTCGTTGTGGATTTCATGACCATGACTTCGATAAAGAAGAACTTCTGAGATCGATGAGATCAGCGATGGGTCCTCGGAGGTCTGGGTTCTCTTCAGGGAGGAAGAGTTAGGTTAGGTTAGGTTAAGGAAGGGAATCGTAGGTTAGGGTAAGGTAGGCTAGGTTAGGCTGGGTTAGGAGTGTTTCGGTTTGGGTAGGGAAGGGAAGGGAAGGGAAGGGAAAGTTAGGGTAGAGTAGGGTGGGCTAAAGGAGATTAGGTTTGGTTAGGCTGTGTTAGAGGTTTCAATTAGGGTAGGGAAGGGTAGGTTAGGGAAAGGAATGGTAAGTTAGGGTAGGTTAGGGTAGGTTAGGGTAGGTTAAGGTAGGTGAGGTGAGGTGAGGTTAGGTTAGGTTAGGTTAGGTTAGTTTAGGTTAGAGTAAGTTTAGGGTGGAATAGGTTATGTTAGTTTCGGTCAGGTTAAGTTAGGGTAGGGTAGGTTATGTTAGGTTACGTTAGGTTGGGGTAGGTTAGGCTGGATTAGGTGAGTTTTGGTTTGGGTAGGGAAGTAGGGAAAGGTAGTTTAGGGTAGGGAAAGGTAGGTTTGGGAAAGGTAAGTCAGAGTAGGGTAGGTTAGTTTAGATTAGGCTTGGTTAGGTTAGTTTAAGGTGGGTTAAGGTGAAATAGGTTAGGTTAATTTCGGTTAGGTTAGAGTAGGGTAGGTTACGCTAAGTGATTTTAGGTTAGTGTATGTTAGGGTAGGGCAGGTTGTGTTAGGTAGATTAGGGTAGGTTAAGTTAGGCCTAGGTTCAGATTAGAGTTAGGGTAGGTTAGGTTAGGATAGGTTTTGTTTTTGCGTTTTATATTTGAGGTCGAAGAACAATTAATCTACTTTACCCATTAGTGCCTCAGCATAAATAAATGAATAAATAGATAAATAAATATAGCTTAAATATAATAAACAAATAATAAAAATGAACAAATAAAAATAGATAAATATGTGAATTAAATAGAAATTAATAATAATAAATAAAAAATAGAACATAGATATATAATTTGAATAAAGATAAGTAGTAAAAAGAATAGGTATATAAATAGAATAGAAAAATAATTTTATTCTGGCTAACCTTAAGCTAATTTAGTGATCTCAAAAGGCCTCAGGAGGAACAACAAAGAAAGAAAATCCTTCAAAGGTCTAGCCTCTATTGGCGCAAAAAAAAAAAAAAGAAAGAAAAAAAAATCCAAAGAACTCAGTCTCCGTGATTGGCAGCACTGCGGGATTCAGTCCGTGATTGGCAGCCCTGACATACGCTTAAGGCTTTCCTCACACTATCGGTTTGAATCGAGCGGAAACTGCGGCAGTACCGTATATTTAAGAAAAAAAAAACTGTGCGCTTGTGTGTGAACGCTTCCACTGACTTAAAATGTAATTGAACCGCCGCGGTTCAGATCGCTAGTGTGAACAGGGTCCAACTCCTTTCATGTATTTTGTCAATTTAGTAGTTTATTCTTAGCTGCCGCCAGCTGATTTTATTATGTTAGTGAGGGAGCCCTATATGATCAATATCATTGACACAATACATCGACTCAGTTTTATTGTGCAATATTTGTCTCCCCCTACTTGGTTTCATATTATTGCACAATATTGCCAGACATATCCACGGTATGAAGGCAGGAAGTACACAGACAGGATATTGCGCAATATTACCCTCCCACTGTTCAATATATTGTGCAATAACATATCAAGCTCTTTTTGATGTCTTCATTATATTGTGTCATTCTTCATCCCTACACCATCAATAACAATGTACAATACAGAATATTGCGCAATAATATTGATCATGTAGGGTCAGCTTAAAGGGTTGATGGTTCTGTTCAGGAGTGGCAGGTCTATACATATTAATAGCGATAGAACTCTTGAATATGTTAGAAAACTCTTCGATCCTTTGTGATTATGAAGAGGAAAAGAGAGCTGAGCGAAAGAGAGCTAAGAGAAAAAAGGGATATAAGAGAAAGAGAGCTGAGAGAGACTAAGGATTATTAGGAGAGCTAAGAGAAAGAGAGCTGGGAGAAAAAGAGCTGAGACAAAAAGAGACAAGATAAAGACAGTTTAGAGAGAGTCAAAGGATGTTTATAAAGAGGAAAAGAGAGTTACAGGAAGAAGAGCTATGGAGAAGAAAGCTAAGAGGAAGAGAGCTGAGAGAGAGGGAGAGGTGTGAAAAAAAAGGCTGAGAGAGAGGAGAGGTAAAGAGCGATAGAGAAAAAAAAGAGAAGAGGAAGAGTAGAGAAAATGGAGGTTAGAAGAGAGAAGAAGACGAAGAAAAAAAAAACCGAACGAAAGGACGAAAAATGACGAAGATATGGGAGGTGGGAGAGATGGAGGGAGGGGAGGAGGGAGAGAGCTGGGGGAGAGGGGGGAGAGGGGGGAGAGGGAGGGGAGGGGGAGGAAGAGGAGGAAATGGACAGGCAATAAACTACGTATGCAAGTCGAGTCGGACTCGCTCCAACTCTTGTAGTTTCAGAGTTATGACCGATTAAACTTTTGTATGTAGAGAATTTTTTTTTAACATTTCGCCACCCTCCCCCCCACCTTCAGGAGTGGAGGGGAAAGGGGGGAGAGGGGGAGCTTAAACCATAACGCATCTAAAAGGGTCTGGTGTATCTCAAACCTTCCCCCTTCTCCCCCCCCTTTTTTGGGGGAAGGGGGGATACCTAATGGCCCTTAGGTCAGGCAACTATCTCCCCCCCAACCCCCGAAATGATATTAAACTTATCTCATAAATCTGGTACATTTATTTTTTTCTTCTTTTTCTGTGTCCCAAACTTTTTGAAATTCATGTAAAATTCTGAAATATCCATTAGTAATGAAAGAAGTTTTCAATTCATTTCATGTGTTTCTCAATAAGTAGATTTCCTTCACGTGCTGAAATGCAGTGTCATTTCAAGAGGTTTTGCTAAAAATGAGTTGAAATATCAGCATCACTCAAGGATTAACCTACAAGATTAACATCATGAAATAACTTTAATCAAACTAAAATCATACTGGAAGTACACCAATGTTAACAGAAGAAATATATATACATATATATATATATATATATATATATATATATATATATACATATATATATATATACATATATATACATATACATATATATATACATATATATATATATATATATATACATATATATATGCATACAGTATATTATATATATATATATATATATACATATATATATGTATACAGTATATTATATATATATATATATATATATATATATATATATATCAAAGGCTTTTTCCCCCTTATAAGGGGGGTAGCTATGACAAAAGGCACGCACCCACTCCCACCCACCATCGTTTCCTACCTTTCATCTTAGCTCCTCCTGGATGATAGGTCATCCCTGTATCGCGCCCACTGCCTTGGGCCAGACACAATGCAGCAAGGCACAGCACCTCCACAGCAAAGATGCATCATTTAATCGGCGACCCCTCCCCCTCTCCGCCCCCTCATGGGGAAAAAGAGAAGACGGGGAGAAATCCCTTCGAGCTGCGTCAAAATATCCTTCACACATAACTATTCCCTAACCCCTCCCTTCTATTCCCCGAAATAGATTTAATCAAATTAAAATCATACTGGAACTATATCAACATTAACAGAAGAACTCTAAAAACAATGAAGACAAGGACTATAACTACTGTTATAAAAAACAGAACTATAGAAACTAAAACAATCATCGTTACCATACTAATTGTATAATGATAAAATAATGAAAAATAACAAGTACTAAAGTTACAACTATAACCTTATCAACCTAAAAACAATTATCACAACCATAACTATATAAGTATAACTATAATAATAAAACTATAAGAACTATGCCGACTCTTAACCCACTACCGAGAAGGGGGGGGGGGTTCCACGGAGATTAACTTATATATTCTATTCTAGCTAGCCGTGTTTGCACAAACCCTCGTTAAGGCCTTATCACATTGGGGTATTTTTCCTTCAGCAAATCAGATTCCTTCCCGAAAGTCGGAGGAAAAATATTCCAATGTGATAACCCCACGGATGACAAGTTACAATTTTTTCTTTAATTATGGTTGACGCCACGTTGTGATGATATACTTTAAATATGTTATTTTTATCCAGTATGATTTTATTCAGATAGAAAAACAGAATGAAAGAAATCAAAAGAAAAAGAAGAAACGGATTACAAAAAGAAAAATGAAAAAAAGGAAAATAAATGGAAGAAAAAGAAGACAAAGAAGAAAAAGAAAAAGAAGAAGAAGAAGAAGAAGAAGATGAAGACGAAGAAGAAGAACCTGGAGCTGTTGCCATATGAGTGATTAGCACTTTTTCTCTGTTCCGCTTCAACTGTACAATAGGGACATTTGCGAACACGCAGGTGGAACTAGGCTATGAAAAGACTAAAACTTTTTTCATTTCATACTGATGATGACCAATGTAATCGACAATATTCCGAAACATTTCAAAGAGTCAGAACGTTTTTTGGGACACCCTGTACAGTGCTCGACAAGGATGTACGAACGGTTAGCGAGAATGAGTGATGAGGAGTGTTGAGGACTGTTTTTGCTAAAATGCACAATTCTATATAAAAAATTAGCATATGGTTGCATTATTTGACCTATTTTCTTTAAAATGTGTGATTTCCATGTAATTTGATCAAAGAGAAGTTACATTTTTATCCTCTACAAAATTACCAACCATATACCGTCCGACTCACTAATTTCCGACATCAACCAAACAATGACAGTTTTTGCTCAAATGTACAATTTTATATAAAAAATTAGCATATGGTTGCATTATTTGACCTATTTTCTTTAAAATGTGTGATTTCCATGTAATTTGATCAAAGAAAAGTTACGTTTTTATCCTCTGCAAAATTACCGACAACAGCTATGAATACCGTCCGGTTTTTGCTGAAATGCACAATTCTATATAAAAAATTAGCATATGGTTGCATTATTTGACCTATTTTCTTTAAAATGTGTGATTTTTATGCAATTTGATCAAAGAGAAGTTACGTTTTTATCCTCTGCAAAATTGCCGACCGACTCGCTCATAGTCGACCAAACTCGAACAAGAACGGTTTTTGCTGAAATGCACGATTTTATATAAAAAATTAGCATATGGTTGCATTATTTGACCTATTTTCTTTAAAATGTGTAATTTTCATGCAATTTGATCAAAGACAAGTTACACTTTTATCCTCTGCAAAATTTCTGACAACAGCTATGAATACCGTCCGACTCACTCACTCCGACCAAACTCGAACAAGGACGGTTTTTGCTGAAATGCACAATTTTATATATATAAAAAAATAGCATATGATTGCATTATTTGACCTATTTTCTTTAAAATGTGTGATTTTCATGTAATTTGATAAAAAAGAAGTTACGTTTTTATCCTCTGCAAACTTACCGACCACAGCTACGAATATCGTCCGACTCATTAATAGCCGACCAAACTCGAACAAGAACGGTTTTTGCTGAAATGCACGATTGTATATAAAAAATTAGCATATGGTTGCATTATTTGACCTATTTTCCTTTAAATGTGTGATTTCCATGTAATTTGATCAAAGAGAAGTTACGTTTTTATCCTCTGCAAAATTGCCGACCACAGCTATGAATACCGTCCGACGGTTTTTGCTGAAATGCACGATTGGTCAAATTACATGAAAATCACACATTTTAAAGAAAATAGTCGAAATAATTTAACTATATGCAATCTATTACACTAATAACACAATAGTAAGAAACTTAATAGAGTGTAGTTTGATCCATACCACCAGTGATCATAGATGGCGGGCTGGACGAATCGTAGCTGTGGTCGGTAATTTTGCAGAGGATAAAAGCGTAACTTCTCTTTGATCAAATTACATGGAAATCACACATTTTAAAGAAAATAGTCAAAATAATTTAACTATATGCAATCTATTACACTAATAACACAATAGTAAGAAACTTAATAGAGTGTAGTTTGATCCATACCACCAGTGATCATAGATGGCGGGCTGGACGAATCGTAGCTGTGGTCGGTAATTTTGCAGAGGATAAAAGCGTAACTTCTCTTTGATCAAATTAAATGGAAATCACACATTTTAAAGAAAATAGCTCAACTAATGTAACCATAAGCTAATTCTTAATATAAAATTGTGCATTTGAGCAAAAACCGTCATTGTTTGCTTGAGGTCGGCAATTAGTGAGTCGGACGGTATGTGGTTGGTAATTTTGTAGAGGGTAAAAACGTAACTTCTCTTTGATCAAATTACATGGAAATCACACATTTTAAAGACAATAGGTCAAATAATGCAACCATATGCTAATTTTTTATATAAAATTGTGCATTTCAGCAAAAACAGTCCTCAACACTCATTCTCGCTAACTGTTCGTACATCCTTGTCGAGCACTGTAGGTAAACAATTGTCCTTTGACATTTAAACTTCCTAACTGATCTGCAGCGTTCATTTCGTTTTCTTTGTATAATCACCAATTGACCTCAAATGACCGCTCCGTAATATCATGAAATGAAATGAAAATGTGAAGAAGCACTACTTTTAGCATCTTAATGTAAACCAGCGTTATCATTATCACTAAAGAATATTTTTCTCCCTTTTATTGAATACACAGTTCTTGCAGACATCGGGCTTGTATGATCCTGGAATGCAGTATTGTATATATGTATATACACAAGCATGCATGTACACGTACATAAATGTACAGAATGTACACATACACAGATATATATATATACGTGTGTGTGTGTGTGTGTGTGTGTGTGTGTGTGTGTGTGTATTCACCAACACGTATATACATAATGTCTATATATACACACACACCTATACATATATACATAATGTCCATATATACACACAGCTGCACAGATATATAATGAACATACACAGAGCTACACATGTGTACAAATACACACACACAGCTGCACATGATAATGCACATATATACACACATACGTGCACATATATGCATATGGTGCATATATACACACTTACACATATATACATGCTGTACATGTGTACACCTACACATATATACATACTGTGCATATAAGCACACCTACACATATATACATACTGTACATATATACACACCTACACCTATACATACACATGTACACACACCACCACCTAGAGAATCTTGAGAAAGAGGAGCCTAGGGTCTGCGACATCCTTCCTTCCTTCCTTCCTTCCTTCGTTGAGGTCGCGAGAGGCCACCGAACCGTGAAATGACCTCGGCACCAAATGGGTTACTTCTCGAAATGCGCCCGATAAACAAGGTGGAGGAGGAGGAGGAGGTAGGAGGAAGGGGAGGGACGAGGAAGGTAGAGGGGATGGGGAGGAGGAGGAGGGGAGGGGGAGAGAGGGGGAGGAGGAAGCGAGAGGGAGAGAGGGAGAAGAAAGAGGGAGGGGGAGTGGCAGGAGGGAGAGTGAGGAGGAGGGAGGAGGAAGGGAAGGAGGGATGGAGGAGGAAGAAGGATGGAGGAGGGGGGGAGGTAGGGAGGGAGAGAAGACCCACTCGTCTTTAGGAGCTTCTCATGACAGGCCGCCACGTGCCGAGCCTCCTCCCCGAAAAGGGGGCTCGACTCCGCTCCAGCCCGTGATGAGCTAACGAAGACTCTCGAGGCTGTCGCTCGCTCGCTTCTTCTTCCAAGGGTGGAGTCGATCGTAAACATCGACCCTCCTCTCCCTCCCTCCCTCCCTCTACCCACCCTACTCTCTTCCTCCCTCCCCTCCCCGCCCTCTCTCTCTCTCTCTCTCTCACCACCACCCCCTCCCTCTCTCACTACCATCTGCTCAATCTCACGCTCTCTCCCTCCCTCGTACCTTCCCTTCCCCTTTTCATTTACCATCCCTGTCTGTTTGTTTGTCTGTCTGTCTGTCTGACTCTCTTGTCTTGGGGAACACCTATAGACATTGATGGTAAGAAAATAGTGGGATATACGAGTATACAATACACACACACGTGCACTTTAAAAGTAACTTTACTCAATACTTCTACAAAAGTCTGAGCAAATAAAAACCTTTTATTCAATTCTATTCACACACTTCAGCTCTATTCCTTCAATCTTCGGCACCTTTCCAGCACCAAAGTAATTCCAAAGTAATTCTTCTGATGATCTTCATCTAAGTAATTCGTCCAAGAAATTATTTCAAGCAGTCAAGTGGCCAAAGAATGACTTAACTCAATTTTAAATACAATATATAACAAACTAACAAAAAACCTCAACATCAATATGAAGTCATATATACAAAAATAACCAAACACATTTATACAAACATATATGTAGCACATACATATACATCCACACATTAATTGATATGCAGATGTATATATGCGTATTTATAGATGCATACATACATACACACACATAGATGCATACATAAATATTGATAGATACATACATACATATATTGATACAAACATACATACAATACATATATATATAAAATTATACATGTACACATACATATACTTAGATGCATACACACACACACACACACACACACACACACACACACACACACACACACACATAAATGCATACATACATATACATACATACATACATATACTGATACAAACGTACATGCATATACATGCATACATACATAAATAAATACATACACATATGGAGGGAAATATATGGAACATATAAATGAATACATACATATACATACACAAATATTACACCTTACACTGAATTTTCCCCTGTACATAGATTTTCATCTTATCAACCAATTTAACTTTTTTCATTTTAACTCTTTGCAAACACGATCGAGACTAAAAGGAGCTTGATGGAAGCATTTTCGGAAACTGATACGCTGTCGAGCTAGGCCTTGAACCTAGCCGATACGTAACAAATGGACAGTGACTTAACCCATTGCGCTATCAAGAGGGATATAAGTTGAGCACAGTTTCCCATGTATGTAAACTCGAGTTACATACATATACACGAATTTTATATTTAACTCACCCCCGCCATCATAGCGCAATTGGTAGTATGTTCACAAGTGGGATATTATTACAACATACACTGAATGGTCCCCTGTACATAGATTTTCATGTTATCAACCACATTAACTTTTCAGTTTATAATTCCTTGCAAACACGATTGACAACAAGGAGCTCGATGGAAGCATTTTCATGTCTATGTATGTAACTTGAGTAAACATAGAGGAGAAATTATGCTCAACTTATATCCCTCTTGATAGCGCAATTGGTTAAGTCAATGTCCATTTGTTACGTTTCGGCTAGGTTCGAGTCCTAGCCCATCAGCGTATCGGTTTCTGAATCCTTGTTAGTCTCGAGTGTGTCTGCAAGGAATTAAAATGGAAAATGTTAATGTGGTTGATAAGAGACACACATATATAGATACATATATACATTCATGCATATATAAATACATACATATCCATGGTCCTTTTATAGGTGGGGCACTTATGGACCAAATGGTCTCCCTATGGAGCACACCATCCATCGGAGTTCTCCATCATCCACCCAATAATATTCCATTTCTTTTTTCCCCATATACCTTTATAAACCAACACAAAAGTCACCTGTGACATGATAATGGGTTTATACAATTTACAAATGCATACAATAATACAATTAACTGTATTAATTGGAGAGAAACAGACAGCTGACGCTGGCTTTGGGTCAATTTTGCTTGTGACGTTACCTCTGCGACCCAAAACCCGACCCAAACCCCGGTCCTCGAACAAGTTTCCGTTAATTCCGTTTCGTTTGTGACGTCACCTATGCGACCAAAAACAAGACCCCAAATCCCGGTCCTCGAACATTTCCGTTTGTTCCATTTCGCTTCTGACGTCACCTATGCGACCAAAACCCCGGTCCTCGAACACACGTGAAGGATTTACGCCATGAGTCGCCTAGCTGTGTCTAAAGAGTACCTTTGCCTTACGTGCTCGGAGAGCCATGTTGGGTGGCGGATAATGCTAGCTGCTGAGCATCGAACCCGGGTACAATTAATTACGGGGAGAATTCTACCTCTATACTATATAAATACTACCTCTATATATATAGATACATATCCATGGTCCTTTTATAGGTGGGGCACTTATGGACCAAATGGTCTCCCTATGGAGCACACCATCCGTCGGAGTTCTCCATCAACCACCCAATAATATTCCATTTCGGATACTCTACATATGGGAAAGCACCTCAGCCTATTGGTGACACACTTTAACGTCGTAGTAATGGGTTTAGATTGGACAAATTCATAAAGAAAGGAATAGGCTATTACTGGATTACAATCAGAGTAATTAACGAATGGAATAGACTTAGTAACCATGTGGCGAGCACTGAAACAATTTTTTGTTTTAAAAGACGACGAGATAACTTTATGGACCAAATACACGAAAGGTGATAATGGATATGGAACTGCCTAGTGTGGGCCTTATGGTCTCTTGCAGTCTTTTCCATTTTAACATCAGACGATTCCAATCAGTTAAAGGGAGGTACGTATTAAGAATACACCAGTAACCTCCCTTTATATACCTGAATCTGGTTTATGCCAGACGATTCTATTCAGCTGATAGGGCTGAGGTCTCATTCAGGATATCCGAAATTTAAAAATTAAATTCAGTGACAGACTTTATAATTTTTGTTCTGGCTGAATTCAGTCTACTTTATTCACCTCAAAGGAGCCCTAAACTTCGGAATCTATGGATATACCGGGAATGGACCGTTATTTCGAGAACAATTCATTTCCGGATCCGATATACATACATATACATCTATATATATATATATATATATATATGTTTAAGACAGACTGAACATTTTAGAAGCTCTGCCAAGGGATTCGATGAAAATGAGACTACGTCTTCTACAGCTACGTGAAGTGTGGTCGGGGACTTGTACAGTCCTTTTGTATCATCGCACGTAGCTCGGTTGCTAGCGTCTTGGCTTCGTGATTACACACGCTTAGGTCAGGGTTCGAATCCCTTGGCAGAGCTTCTAAAATGTTCAATATACTGTATATATGTATATATATATACATATATATATATATATATATGCTGAACACCACAGGGAAAAAGAAGAATTCTTGGAATCCGAGCGCTTTCGTGATATTTTCACATCTTTAAGGATTACAATAGAATAAATAAGTACAGAGTAAGATGAGATATACATACACATAAGAGATGTTTGATACATGGAAAAGGTTACCACTTAATCTAATTATTTCAGGTCAGGTCAAGTCTTGAAAGGTAAGGGGGTGGGTAACCTCATTCCTTACAATAATTAGCGTAAATACTCTTTAAAACAATAAATGAGTTAAGTTTGTATACCTCGGATTTTCTATGGACACACCGGATTGGGTATGTTATTTCCGGGATCAGTCCGTTATTTTCGAGTCCGATATACAGTATATAACGGAAATACGCATATATCGGACAGTGTTCAACTGTACACTCCTGTACACACCGGAAGGAGTCCGTTATTTCCGAAAATCGTCCCTTATTTTCGGGTCCGATATATATATATATAACGGAAATACGCATATATTACACGGAGTGAACAACAGTACAATTTTATAACACAATGGAAAGGGTCCATTTTTTCCAAGTCCGATATGGATAACGGAAATACATATATATCGGACGGTATAATTCCACACACATAAGCCCATGTTGCCACCTATGCACACCCACGAGCTCCTCTCAAACCCACGCCCTCATTTAGCTTTTCAAATGCCCGATCATGACTAATGCAGCCCCTGTATGATCAATAATATTGCGCAATATTCCGTAGTGTACAATATTATTGACAGTGTAGGGATGGTATTGAAGAGACACATATGTTAGGTCTGTACATTTGATGTATTCAGTATATTGTATCATTCTTCCATACCATCCCTACACCGTCAATAATATTGTACAATACGGAATATTGCGCAATACTATTGATCGTGTTGTGCCCGACTAACGTGGGTGTGAAGTGTTTGTCTGACCTTCTCTCTCTATTCCACAATTCGTTCATTTTTTTTTTTTGTAATTTTTTTTTCTCTTTCCTATTTTCCTTCCTATCTCTCTTCTTTCTCCTTATCCTCACTCTCTTCTCTTTCCCTATTCTAGCTCTCTATCTCTCTCTCTTTCCCTATTCTTACTGTCTTTTTCTTTTTGTAATCTCTCTCCCTCTCTCTCTCTTTCTCTCACACACGCACACACACACACACGCACACACACACACACACACACACACACACACACACACATATATATATATATTTTTCTACATTTTCCCCACTTTCCCTCACTTCCTTTCCCCTCTGTTCCCTTCCCTTCTTCCTCTCTCTCCTCTCCCTTCCCCTTCCTTCAATCTCCAGTTCAGTCTCCTTCCTCTCTCTCCCCTCCCTTCCCTTTTCTTATCTCATTTGCTCTTCTCTCTCTCTCTCTCTCTCTCTCTCTCTCTCTCTCTCTATATATATATATATATATATATATATATATATATAATTCGTTCTTTTCTCTTTCTCATTCACTCTTTTTTCTCTCATTCGTTCTTTCTTCTCTTTCATTCACTCTTTCTCTCTCTCTCTCTCTCTCTCTCTCTCTCCCTCTCATTCGTTCTTTTCTCTCCCTCATTCACTCTTTTTTCTCTCATTCGTTCTTTTCTCTCTTTCATTCGCTCTTTCTCTCTCTCTCCCTCTCGTTCATTCTTTTCTCTCTCTCATTTGCTCTTTTCTCTCTCATTCATTCTTTTTTCTCTCATTCGCTCTTTTCTCTCTTTCATTCGTTCTTTCTCTCTCTCTCTCTCGTTCTCTTTATCTCTGTCTCTCATTCGCTCTTTTCTATCTCCCTCATTGATACGCGCTCGCGTCCTCTTCCTCTCTTTTTCACTCCTCCTGCCGCCGATCGATTTTATTCAACTGTGGGACACGTCACCGGGTTGATGGACTTAATCCATCCTGCTGCACAAGTCACGATCAGGTAATCCACCATCAATCCACGTCAATCCTCTTCATCAATTCCGTCCCTGACTTCTCCCAAATCCGCGATCGATTCCGCGGCCGTTGTGGATTCGTCTGACGACGAGAAACCGGCGAGATCCGCGGCCCCACGAAAGACGTCAACGATCCTGGGATTGTTCTGCAGATCTGGAGGGGAAAAGTATGTTAAGTTGGTGTGTACGTGTGTGTGTGTGTGTGTGTGTGTGTGTGTGTGTGTGTGTGTGTGTGTGTGTGTGTGTGTGTGTGTGATTCACAATGACCTTGAATCCCGGACAAGAGTTCAGATCTCATATATGACCGATCTATGGGTAAAACTGTGACCTTAAACGCACACACACACACACAAACTCCCCACCTACGAAAGTTGGAGTAACGGCTCGTAGCCCAGCGATATCAAAATCATTTGAGCCTTGGGCGGGATTCGAACTCGGACCGCTGTAGTAGCGGTTTCAAACGCAACCATTGTGTCGTCGAGCTCTGTGTGTGTGTGTGTGTGTGTGTGTGTGTGTGTGTGTGTGTGTGTGTGTGTGTGTGTGTGTGTGTGTGTGTGTGTGTGTGTGTGTGTGTGTGTGTGTGTGTGTGTGTGTGTGTGTGTGTGTGTGTGTGTGGGTGTGTGTGTGTGAGTGTGTGTGTGTGTGTGTGTGTGTGTGTGTGTGTGTGTGTGTGTGTGTGTGTGTGTGTGTGTGTGTGTGTTGACATTTACAGTGGAGTGCCCCGACTTAGCTCGGGGTCCCTGAGCCGGTCACACTATTGTCCAGAACCCCGACTTCTGTGTGGCCCTTGAAGAACATCGTTGAAGAACATTAGAGAACACCCTTAGTCCGGTGAGAGAACGCAAGGAAGAATAACTGTGACCAGGCAGAACATCTTCCATTTAAGATAGGGTTCTCTGCATTTGATTAAATTAAAGTTTACACACATATATTTATATATACATATATATATATATATATATATATATATATATATATATATATATACATTTTAAAAACCACAATGCACTTTAATTTTAAGCCATCAACATCGGGAGATCCAATGGAGGCCACATGCAGAAATTGAAATGCGGTACTGCCAAGGACTCGAACCCAGCAATAATATGACAAGTCCCATAGTAACTTACCAACTACGCTATATATATATATATATATATATATATATATATATATATATATATATATATAATGTATACTCGTATATACACACAACCACGAGTATATGGGTCCCTCTTGGTAAAAAGGAAAAATATAATTATGGGATTACTAACAGAATTACCTGTTTACTCTCGTCCTCCTAACTGATCGGGCGATTCTCTCTCTCTCTCTCTCTCTCTCTTTCTCGCTCTTTCTCTATATGCGACGGTATATCTACTTGTGTATACACACACACACAGTATATAGCAATACCGAGTGAGTTACACTACACTAAATCATCTCCAATGGACACATTTGCATTTGAAATGTATTTTCCGCCAAGAAGTACGCCACTATTTCACGCCAAAACCACCGTTCATATTTCCAGCCCATCAGATGCCAGGACATGACGTTAGAGGCTGGGTCATGACGTCAACAGTAATTGAGAGGAGTTGTACCGGACTTGTTGCTCGATTTGTACATTCGGTGAATGACTTTATATATTTTATTAATGCTGACGTCAGGCTATTTTAATCAGATGATAAAAAGGGGGGGGGAGGTCCCACTCCGGACAAGCGGGATTTTATTTTGGTTACCGTTGACTTTTTTTTTTTTTTTAAGATTAATTTAAATTTTATAAATAATCTTATTTACTATTTGTAGGCGAAATGGTAGTTAGGTGATTTTAGTCTAGCCAACGCCAGGCGATTTCATTCAGATCTAGAGACTCTAGAAAAGGGGTGAGCAATCTTTGGTACGCATGCAAAATCCAGCACACTAAAGACTTTCTCGGCACACAAAACCCAGGGCTCATCTTAGATCAATAACTAATAAATCTCCTGTTTCTTTCGTATGACCACTGGTGACCACGTGGTGATTTGTAACAAAGATTTGTCTGTTTTTAGCACTCGCACTTAAAAAGACCCCCCAACCCTGCTCTAGAATCTAGATTAAACTGTAGACAACTGTCTGCTTCTTGATTTGATTAAATTGAAAAATCCTCCCCAAGAACACAAAAAAAAAAAAAAAATAATAATAATAATAATAATAATAATAATAATAATAATAATAATAATAATAATAATAACAATAATAATAACAATAATAATAATAATAATAATAACAACAACAATAATAACAATAATAATAATAATAATAATAATAATAATAGTGAACTTGTGTATTTTCCACCACAGAGGTTCTCAACCGTTACGAACCCTGAGACTCATCAGATCATCGACCCGTACCCTCATTAACCTGACACAGAGAACATAGAATTGTAATATATCAAGACTAAATACAATGGTACCGCAATGGATATCAAAGGGCTCAAACCTGTAATAACTTTATTCATCAGTTAGGCATTAACATAAAAAACAATGTACAGTGATAACATGCAGGAGTGAAACTGTAGTCACAGTCATTTTCTCTCTCTGTATATTTAGATACTTTAAGCAATCTTTCGCTAGTCATCTAAGTGCATCTTGAACTCCAGGTTCTAGTGGTTGCTTCCGATGAATGAAATCGTCCGATTCTTGATTGAATGAAATGTATGAAGCACTTGAATGGATGGAATAATATTCGGTTCAGTCAGGTTTTCTTATTTTATGATAAAATCATCTGACGGCAGTATGAAAACCATACGTCATTTCCGTTTGCTGATGTCTCATGAACTAATTATATATATATATATATATATATATACATATACATATATATATATATATATATATATACATATAATATATATATATATATATATATATATATATATATATATCAAACAAATGATATTTATAATAACAGTAATAATAAAAATGAAATAAAAGATGGACGAGAATAAACAACTAAACAAGTAAATGAATAGCCAAAGATGAAATGAATAAGTAAATTAATAATATAAGATAAAACCAGATGAAATATAACTGAAGGGACATCACCTTACTGATGACCCAGTTGATACATTTTCTTTTTGGTTTGTACCAAAATATCTTAAATGAGTAAGGGAGGGTGCAGATGGTGGTGGGGGGGGGGGAAGAGGGGTTGCGAGAGCGTCACCTTACCAAAGAAGAGGGAAAAAAGTCACCTTAAAAAGAAGGGGAGAGGGGGGGGGGGATAACCTTGCCAGAGGTTAGAAAAAAATAAAATAAAAATAAGAGCGAGAGAGTTGAGGGTTGAGCACTTGTGACAGATCACATTATGAGAACTACACCACAATGCAGATTGCAAATGCACACAATCAATTGCAACTAGATCGACCCCTGGTCCGGCCTCTTTAATATTTCAATTACCAACTCCATCATCAATATCGATGCAACGATTTGCACTCACACACACACACACGCACACACATACATACGTAGTTGACACACATGTAGAAATACACATAATGTTGAAATAAGACATGAATGACATGCACCGTCGCAAGATAGGAATATGTGTATGTGTATGTGTATGTGTATGTTTATGTGTGCGTATTTCCACATATGTATTCCTCTATCTATACAAACATGACACTAATGAAGAAATAATTGATAAATTCTCAAACATATTAATGTCATCTTTATACAGAAATAGAGATGTTATAGAAATCAGCAACCTAACACACACACACATACAAATCCCAGAGTCCCGTAAGAAGATAAGGTACTACACATATTACCTTGTATGAGGAATCACATAAACTCGTGATTCTAAATATGAGGAAAAACCACCAAGGAAAAAGAAAAACTGATGACCAAGCGCTTTCGTCTATTTAGACATCCTCAGGGTACCCTGAGGATGTCTGAATAGACGAAAGCGCTTGGTCATCAGTTTTTCTTTTTCCTTGGTGGTTTTTCCGCATATTACCTTGTAAAGAGTAACAATCTTAGAAATGAGCTTGTAAATGTAAATCGCCCCAATAGTGATGATCATTTAATTAAGATTAAGTTAGGTTACGTTACGTTAGGATAGGTTTTGTTAAGTTAAGTTAGGTTAGGTTAGGTTTAGTTAGGCTAGGATATGTTAGGATTGGTTAGGTTAGGTTTGACTAGGTTAGGTTCAGTTAGGTTTGATTAATTTAGGTTAGGTTAGGTTAAACTGAAGATCATTCACGTCCCAGGGTCCTAACAGTGACTACTAATGCTTGCCAAGACTACTCAAACACTGAGGGCAAAGATGATGACTTTGGACATAGGCGTCGCTTGACTTGGCTACCACGGTAATACTCTTATGAATGAATGAATGAATGAATGAATGAATGAATGAAAGAGTGAATGAATGAATTAATGAATGAATGAGCCTTGTGGTTTGTTTACTACTGTCACTGTAAAATTTACTCTTCTACCATGTGATGCCCAAGTTCGATCCTCGTTCAAAGGAAATGTATTATTTTACTTATATACTTATCCCTTAATTTCTATTTTTCATTTTGCTTTTTTCAAATACCTGATTATTTGCAAATTATCAATATATACTGTATATATATATATATATATATATATATATATATATATATATATATATATACACACACACACTCCCTGCTATGGCGTACATTAGAGATGCGAGAGACCAGTGACGTATTCCATTGAAAGATCTTAGTGTAGTACACCTAATGATACTGGTTGCAGACTCCATTCACAACCAAAGGACCTCTCCATCACACGCGAGTTTCCATATGGACTTCTCATCCTAATAATAACCTTACCAAGTCTGATGAAAACACAGAAAGCTTCAAAAGGGATAGAGCGGTCCTGCGGTGAATCACAAGAGATTTCTTGTGTGTGTGTGTGTGTGTGTGTGTGTGTGTGTGTGTGTGTGTGTGTGTGTGTGTGTGTGTGTGTGTGTGTGTGTTCGTGCAGGTGTACATGCGTGTGTGTGATTCATCACAGTCTTGTATCACGTGTTGGACTCGTGATCGACTGCTATTATCCTTCCGAATGAGAGCTTAGAATTCATATATGCATGATCTATGGGTAATGCCGTGATTTTACATATGCATTTATGTTTATGTATGTATGTATGTGTTAGTGTGCATGTGTGTTAGTGTGTGTGTGTGTGTGTGTGTGTGTGTGTGTGTGTGTGTGTGTGTGTGTGTGTGTCTGTGTGTGTGTGTTACCATCTGCCATTGATTGCGTTTACATTCAGTGCCAGCTGTGATTTTCCAACCCAAACCAAAACCAGCTGTAAGAAAACCAAACCCGGCACCAGCTGTCATCTGAAAAACCATATTCAACCGGCGCCGGCTAGCATCATGTACCACCTGTCATTTACAAAACACAAATCCAATTGGATATCGGTTGTCAAACTCTGTGGCCGGCGCCGGCTGTCAAACACAATCTCAGTCCTGCACAGACTGTCAGGCACAATTGCACCGGCTGTCTCCACGCATAGAATATTGGACCTCCACCGGCTACCGGACACAATCCAGCCGGCGCATGCTCTCCACAAAAGCTGTAACACAATCTTAGCCGGCTCTGGTTATAAATCCCAGCGTAGCACCGGTAGTCCAATAGTCCCAAACCGGTACCGGCTTTTCAAATGCAAATATACACATCCTCTCAATCCAGCACAATCCGGCAACGACTTCATCTGGTGCCGGCTGCGTAACACAATTTCAACCGGTATCGGCAGTCCAACAATCCCAGACCGGCGCCGGTTCCCAAACTCAAACACAAAAACCATCTCAATCAAGCACCGGCTGCCAAACACAATCAGTACCGGTGCCGGCTGCTTAACACAATCTCGACTACGGCGGCGGCAGCGCCTGTCACCTCCAAACAAATATAAACAAACTCGCCGGTCGAGTCAAGGGCAATTCCTCCATCGCGAGCGAGTTCCATCAGAGTTGGGTCCATAATTAGGTAATTAATTGTTCCTTAATTAAGTAATTTAATGTTCCCCAATCATTCGTTTCTTCTCTGATCAGCTCCAACGCGAACATTCCCAAACTCTGGACTGCCTCGGCGTTGCAAGGAGGAAAAACAATTCTGGAAAGGGGGGGAATTGGGGGTACGGGGGGAGGGGGAACACGGGGGGGGGAGTAAGAGGGGAAATAGGCGGTGGTACATGCGGAAGAGGGAGATAGAAGGGATGAAGGGGAGATGAGGAAGATGGAAAGAGATGGGGAGGAAGGAGATGAGAAGAGGGTAGTTGGGGAGAGGGAGATGGGAAGGGGAGAAAGGAAGGGGAGACAGGAAGGGAGTAATGGGTAGGAGGGAGATGAGGAGGAGATGAGGAGAGGGAAATGTGGTGGGGGAGGAAGATGAGGAAAGGGGAGGTGGGGAGAAGGTAAATGAAGAGCGGGAGGAAGGTGAGGGGGGAAACAGGTATGGGGAATATGGGGAGATGGTAAAACGGGGAGATGAGGACGACGGGTGGGGAAGGGGAGATGGGGAGAAGGGAGATGGAGAGGGGAGATGGAAAGGGGGGAGACAGGAAGGGTAAAAGGTGGAGGGTGAGAGAGGGAGAGGGTCCGAAAAGGTGAAAGTGGGAGGGAAAGAGTGGGAGAGGGTGAGAATAGGGGAAGGTGAGAATGGGGGAAGGTGAGAGTGGGGGAAGGTGTGAGAGTAATAAAGGGTAAGAATGGGCGAGAGTGAGAGTGGGAGAGGGTGAGAGTGGGAGAAAGTGAGAATGGGAGGTGGGAATGGGAGAGGGTGAGAGTGGGAGAAAGTGAGAAGGGGGGAAGGTGAGAGTGGGAGGTGGGAATGGGAGAGGGTGAGAGTGGGAGAAAGTGAGAATGGTGGATGGTGAGTGTGGGAGGTGGAAATGGGAGAGGGTGAGAGCGGGAGAGGGTAAAATTGGGAGAGGCTGAGAGTGAAAGTGAGAATGGGGGAAGATGAGAGTGAGAAAAGGTGACAGCGGGAGAGGCTGAGAGTGGGAGGGTGAGAGGTGAGAATGGTAGAAGGGAGGAGTGGGAGAGGTATGTGTGAAGGGAGTCATTACACATTTCACAACACAACCGCAGTTCCACTGAACAAAACTTGCACTTGCGGCGTCCCTCGGGGAACACAACTTGCGCCATTCTTCAATTCGGTCTCCGTTGCCATGACGACGGCTGTCGAAGACTTCCATGCCCCTAGTGACACGTCAGATAATTTATTTCTTTTTTACTTGTTTATTAATTTATTCATGTACTTGTTTATATATCAATCCACTTATCAAATAATTTATCTAATCATTTATTACTATGGCTACTATTATCATTATTACCATTATTACTATCATTATTGCTATTATTAATCTATTTATCTTTATTTATTTATTTATTATTTATTTTACAAAACTATCTCTGCAGCTGGGACGACCTAAAGGCTTGACATTTTCCCATTGACAAATTTTAGAAAACATTTATTCACTTGAGACTGACAAACAGCAATATATAAGCAAAGAATTCATGACGAAGCAGAATAACCCCCACCGACTCAGGCAATGTCTTACAGCAGACTACGTACACGTACCACCAATCAAACCATGAAAACAATGCCTTAATGCAAGCCGCACTCACCCTTCCCCAGTACCTGGAGGAACTGGGGTGGGAGGACGGGAAGAAGGTGAAGAGTGTACGCAAGTAGGTGCGTAACTGCGGCCGAAGCCGTTACCTTTGCCCTATGCGGTTGCATTATTGGGACAGGTAACAGTTACTGCTGGGAATCGCAGAGGAGTGCGGGATTCGAACCCTACAACTAAGCGAATATGAGACCAGCACGCTTCCGATTATACCACCAACGCGTTGGAGGGAAGGGAAAATCATTCTAATTTTCAGGCAGAAACCAGGCTCATAAAAAATGCGTGATAGGTCTGATGTCTGCCTGAGAGCTGAACTGGACTTCCAGACACTCTCCCCCTCCTCCCCCACCCCACAACCTCCCCTTTTTTTTTTAATTAGTTTCAAATTAATTTACTATTGAATTCCTAACATTTGCAACCAAACACAACAAAAACCTCTTTAATGGCAAGGTTTGAATGTTTTACATTAGTGTAAGACGTAGTTTGGCCTTTGAGATGTCTTGAAGCAATTTCATGAGTGATTCGGAGAATTCCAAATGGTTTCCGCGTTTATTAAATCTCCTCTCTCCTCTAAGGAAGAGGAGTAAGAGAAGGAAGGATACACGGGTGAGAAAGAAGAGGGAATTGAAGATGAAGAGGAGGAAGAGAAGAGGGATGAGAAAGGAAGAAGAGGAAGTTGAAGAGAAAATTGAAGATGAAGAAAAGAGAGAAGGGAAAGAGGAAATGAAGGAGATGAGAAAGAGAAGGAAATGGAGGAAGAAGAGGACGAGGGTGAAGGAGAGGAGAAAGAGAGGTGAGAAAGAGGAGTGCGAATACGAGAGAGAAAGAGGAATGAAATAGAAAAGGACTGACACATGAGAGGAGGAAGAACAGGAATGTGCAAAAGAACGAAGAATTAAAGCCGGACGTATTTCAGGTGTTACATCTGATAATGCAGGTAGTACTTGTTTTGTCCTGGGACGCAACAAACACAAGACACAAGACACACACACACTCACACTCACACACACACACACACACACACACACACACACACACACACACACACACACACACACACACACACACACATATATATATATATATATATATATATATATATATATATATATGAAGGTGGAAAAAGAAGTCACGGGTCTAGTTCCGAGTTCCTGAGTTTATTCCTGACCGGTTTCGCTCTGAAGAAGTATAGAGTGAAACCGGTCAGGAATAAACTCAGGAACTCGGAAATAGACCCATGACTTCTTTTTCCACCTTCATCAACTTGTCACAATGTACCAGCATATACATACATACATACATACATACATACATATATATATATATATATATATATATACATATATATATATATATATATATATATATATATATATATATATATATATATATTTATAGGTTACCTGTGAGAACGTCCTCGGGTGAAAACGTCCTTGGGTCTGGAAAAACGTTATCGGGTCATAACGTCCTCGCTTCTCTGCCTCCGAGTGCAAAACTTGTCCGACGTGTTTCAACAGGCAGGCCTGGGCTGACCATGGAGGTCAAACAATAACACATCGGACAAGGTATAAATTTAGTTTTACAATCTTTATAAAAATCATATCCATAATAAAAATCAAATATATGCACCTGCATCTTTATTTCAAAGATTAATATATTAACAATTCTTCATTTTTATACAATTTTAAATATTGGGTACACTTTGCAATTTAAGGTAATACATGTATATTAATAAAACAATACAGAATAAGATATACATTTGGTCCTACACTGTCACCATGTTATAAAAATCAGATAGACTAAGTAGCAAGTACACAAAATAATAAAAACACCGAAGAAATCTAGCACAATTTTCACACAACACTGTCCGTCTGCACGTGGTAGCCTATTCTATACGTTGAAAGTCACCAAGAGAAATCAATCCATGTCTGGATCCAAGAGGTTCGCTGCCCTACGTAGTAAATGCTTCACGGTTTTATGTCCTGCGATGTATTCCTCCCACAAAGCGAATAATTGTCCTTCCGTTTGGCTGTATTCCTTCCTTTGGCGGCGTTTCAGTTTGTTTTCCGAGGGAAGACGAACTTGGAGTTCAACGAGATATGCTTGTTCCTGGAGGAGGTGGATGAGTTTGTAGAACAATAGATTTCCACATTTGGCGTGTAGGTTCAGAAACCCGTGCCATCCTTCGACGTCGTTATTGGTACAGACGGATTTACTGAAGACGGACCATGTACATGGTGCCCAAAGTCCTTCTGCTATCCATGCATTCCTAACATAGGTAACGAATTCTCCTAACTCCTGTTGTTTTAGCTTTCTCTTCAAGGCTTTCGAACAAATACCCGCATCTCATGTGACGCAGGAAAGAAAATCGGTGACCTCATTAAAACAAAGGCGGAAAATAATAATACTGACAGTTTAGTTTATAAAATTCCATGCTCAGGTTGTGAAAATGTTTATATTGGAGAAACATACAGGGGTTTGCCAACAAGACTAAAAGAACACAAAGCCAATGTCCGTTACCACCGTAACACCAGTGAATTCGTGAACCATATTGAAGAAAAAGGTCACCTAACAAATTGGGATGAAGCAAATATATTACACAGCAATCTCAATAAGAAACAGGAGGATATTGTTGAACTTGGCCGGCGTACACATCGCCGTCTCTGGGTATTTCTTTTAACCGATAATCTCTTCAGGCTCACCAGGAGGCAGCTACGGGCAGCGTCATGACATGTATGAGATGAGGCCGCCCCCCTAATTAGACCGTCGCCCGCAATTAGACCGAGGACGTTTTGGTGCGAGGTCGTTTTGGTCACCCGAACCCGAAAACGTTTCTGACCAATGACGTTTTGGTAGCTCGAATCCGAGAACGTTTTTGACTAAGGACTTTTTAACTGGACACCTATATATATATATTTGTGTGTGTGTGTGTGTGTGTGTGTGTGTGTGTGTGTGTGTGTGTGTGTGTGTGTGTGTAGATTAACAGAATCCGAAGCTCGGACTCGAGCCCTTTGTGCAACTACTTACCACAATGCAAGGACGTTACCATTGCACCACACTTGATCGTACAAATAGGAACGATCTGGAACTTGACCTGACCATTCCCTGATGACACTCTCATGGTACAGTATTTGTAATCTTAATTTCATCGAATCTTTATTCGGTTTAGACATCCAACACACATATATATACATACGGTACACACACACACAGACACACACACACACGCACACACACACACACACACACACACATATATATATATATATATAAACATATATAATATATATATATATATATAAACATATATAATATATATATATATATATATATATATATAATACACATACAAGCCGCGGGCTTCGCCCTCCCCGGCTTCGCCTGGGGCTTGGTTGCGCAAACAGAGGCCTACGGCCGCAGCTTTTCGCGCTCTAATCCCTCGTTTTCCCCTTCGGCCTCGGCCTCGGGGCGGAACCCCAACACGGGATCCCCAGCACGAAGCAGAACGCGAAGAACACGAGGAAGGAGAACGCGAAGAACACGAAGAAGAACGCGAAGAAGAACGCGAGGAAGAAGAACGCGAGGAAGAAGAACGCGAAGAAGAACGCAAAGAAGAACGCGAAGAAGAAGAAGAAGAAGAAGAAGAAGAAGGCGAAGAATAAGAAGAAGAAGAAGAACGCGAAGAAAAAGAAGAACGCGAAGAAGAAGAAGAACGCGAAGAAGAACGCGAAGAAGAAGAAGAAGAGGAACGCGAAGAAGAAGAACGCGAAGAAGAACGTGAAGAAGAACGCGAAGAAGAAGAAGAATACCACCTGACCCCGACTTACCCAAGCGCTTTGTCAAAAATATTTTTAGGACAAAGCGTCACCGTAATAATACCTGTCCCCGACTTCCACAGCGTTTTCTAGAAGAATATTTTTATTTAGACTTATATATATATATATATATATATATATATATATATATATATATATATATATATATATAAGTATATTACTCTCCATGAAAAGGTGTTGGATACGGCTTAAAAACAAGTCCACACTGCAGTGAAGTTATCCTACAACTGTTTTGAATCTTGGCCGAAATTTCAAGAAACTATAGTATAGTAACTCCCTCCATTAAGTCTCAAAAGTACTAAGTACTTAAGTACTACTCACGTACTACTCAAGTACCTCTCGGGCACTTGGTTACTCTAGAGTAGACCTGTGTGTACATTTTCGTGTTTAAGTGGGGTATTCTATAAATTTTATGTATAATAATGTAGAGTGCACAAACTTAGTATACGTACGCTGTTAATGTATGCACATTATGTAGACTTGTGTGTACATGTGTGGACTTGTGTGTGCTTATGTATATGTATGGACTTGTGTGTACGTGTATACTTCTGTGTGCGTGTATATATGTATGTATTCACCTTGGTCTTTGGATCACGTGCTGGACTCGTGATCGACAGCTATTTCCCTCCCGGAAGAGAGCTCAGTGCTCGTATGACCGATCTATGGGTAATACTGTGACCTTACACGCACACACACACCCAACTCCCCTCCCATGAGAGTTGCAGTAACGGCTCGAAGCGTGTGTGTGTGTGTGTATTCACTTGGTCTTTGGATCACGTGTTGGACTCGTGATCGACAGCTATTTCCCTCCTGGAAGAGAGCTCAGAGCTCGTAAGCTCTGAGCTCTCTTCCAGGAGTGTGTGTGTGTGTGTGTGTGTGTGTGTGTATGTGTGTTTAAAGACTCCCTAATATGTCGGTTACTCAAAGACCTTCTTCTTGAATACAGATCTAAAACCCAGTACCTTATATCTGTGTAGTCTATTACTGACCTTCAAATCAACCTCCGCCTACTATTCGTTCATTGGTCTCTGGTCCAACAGGCACCGCCTCCTGAGCGGATTTCCACCAATCAAAAGCCAGGACGCCAGAAGTAGGTCGAATTTATTTCGAATTTCAATTATAAACATAGCCTATTTCCCGGCCACTATTTTACTTTATTGTATTGTATTTTATTTAGCAATTTTTTATCATTGATGAATAATTTTTACAGTCAATTTTTTAACCTAGTTTGATTGAGAACGTATTTACATTTTAAAATGACCATTAGGCACACACAAACGCACGCATGCATACACGCACACACGCACACACGCACACACACACACGCATACTTACACACACACATACACACACACACACATACACACACACTCACACACGCATACACACACACACATGCATGCGCGCGCACACACACACAGAGATACACATACACGCATGCACACACACACACACACACACACACACACACACACACACACACACACACACAGACCGGCTTGACGGTACAGTGGTACCGCTATCGACCGCTAATTCAGCGATCCGAATCAGGGTCCCGCCCATGACTGAAAAAAATGTCAGCATCACTGCACTGCGAGCCGGCACTCCAGCTCTTGTGGGCAAGAAGTTGTGTGTGTATGTGTGTGTGTGTGTGTGTGTGTGTGTGTGTGTGTGTGTGTGTGTGTGTGTGTGTGTGTGTGTGTGTGTGTCTGTGTGTGTAAGGTCACAGTATTATCAATAGCTAAGGAAACATATGAGCTCTGAGCTCTCATCTGGGAGGGTAATATCTGTCCATTACGAGTCCTACACGTGATCCCAGACCGTAGTGAATCACACATACACACATGCATACACACACACACACACACACATACACACACACACACACACACACACACACACACACATAAACACACACACACACATACATCCAGCATATCAGACTCCTAGTTTGCTTTAGCTCAATACAAATTACAGTAATCCCAAAATCACCCATTCCATCATTGCGGCTGTAATCATGCACCGTGGCTCATTACAAAACTAAAAAAGAATCACCCGCCTGGTTTGTTCAGCCATTGTATCCCCCCAGTGTAATATAATTAGATTTTCTCCGGTAATTCGCTCTATCTATGCAGATCCTAGGATTTGTGGGAACCATGATCGATCTATCTAATGACCGACTTAATGAACGGGGCACGATGCAATTAGCTGATGGGTCGTGACAATACATTTAGCTCTGTGCGTACGGCGTGAGGCTGGGGTCTTACGGGATGGGCTCCAAATTTAGTTCAATTATCTATGTCTGTTTTTATATTAATAAATATATATATATATACATACATACATACATACATACATACATATATATATATACATATACAGTATATATATATATATTCATTCATTCGTTAATTTTTTATTTTATTTCTATTTTATTTATTTGTTTATCCAGTTATTATCATTATTATTGTTAATACTATTGTTATTATTATTATTATTATTATTATTATTATTATTGTTATTATTATTATTATTACTATTATTATTATTATTATCATTATTATTATTTGCTTATTTTTTACTTTATTTATTCATCTAATTATTCCTTTTTATACAAAAAATAAAATCTAATTGTAAGCTTATGTATAAAGGGTAATACTAGGGTCATGCCGAATAAATCATAATTTTCTTTATACGAAAGATAAAATCTAATTATAAGCTTATGTATAAAGGGTAATGCTAAAGTCATTCCGAATAAATCATAATTTGTAAAAATTAATTCTACATATTTCTGCGTTAACACAATCATCTTTACAAAATATAAATTCCAATGTCAATATCAAATTCAATCACATGTTGTGTGTAAAGCAACGTTAGTGTTAATTACTAATTACACACTTAAATCAACAAAGCACGATAAAAAAAACCTGACTTTCTTGTCAGGAAAAAAGCGTGATACTGCAAATACAAAACACCGTTAATTAATTGGACTCATTATTTTCATTTCACCTTTTTCATTTCATTTCATTTCACTTCTGATAACAGACACTCCACTGAATGAAATCTCTTCGGATTGTAGGCCAACCCCCATAACTACTACACCCATTTATTCATCTCTTTTGTTGTGCCGGCTTGCGATTTTAATCACCTACATGGGCACTCTTATCTCGATAAAAGATATGGGTTACATGAATTTACGTTATGTCATTGGATGCTTTAATTCAGCCTTTGGAGGAAGCGTTATGCACCAGTCAAGGATTTGATGGACATGACAATGCCATTAATTAGCTCCCTCTTTCACAAAGCCCCCCCTGCCCCCCAATTCGATTCCGTGTAATCATTAAGAACCTCATCCAATTTGAAAAAAAGTAATACTAATAAAAAAAGATGGGTAGACAGATAGATGAAGAGACAGAGCGAAAAGAGAGAGAGAATAAAGAGAGAGTAAAAAGAGCAAACAATACGAAGCTAAAGCGAGATAAAAAACATAAGCAAGAAATGTAGTGTGTGTGTGTGTGTGTGTGTGTGCGTGTGTGTGTGTGTGTGTGTGTGTGCGTGCGTGTGCGCGCGCACGCACATCACCTTAACCATGAAACAGAAGGCGAAGCAAAGGCTTGCGTACGCGTGTGTATGCACGC
>NC_134818.1:32538229-32545729 GCF_046742065.1 Oratosquilla oratoria
GTGGGAGGGGAGGGAAGGTGGAGGGGGAAGAAGAGGTGGAGGGAGTTGGAGGGGAGGAGTAAGAAATGTAAGAGATGGAGGAGAGAAAGGAGGGGAGGAGAGAATGGAAGGAGACGGAAGGGGGGAGGAGGGAGGTGGAGGGGTGAAGGGATGTGAAGGGAATTGGAAGGGAGGAGTAGGAAGAAGGTGGAAAGGGAGGGAAGGAGACGATGGAATGGAGGGAAGACAATGGAAGGAGACAGTAGTGTAGGGGAAGAGGAATGGAAGGGAGGGGTAGTGAGAGGAGGGGAGGCGGAGGGAAGGGGAGGAAAGAAGGGGAGGTAAGGGGGGGAAGGGGAGGGGTGTATGAAGGAATACGTCGTGGAGGGGAGTGGTGGAGTGACAGGAAGGGGAAGGATGGGAAGGGAGTACATATCGTGGACGGGTGATAGGAAGATAGGAGAGCCGGGGAGGAAAGTGATGAAAGAGAACAGGAGACGAGGGGGGGGGGTGACAAGAGGAAATGTGGGAATAGGAAGCAATGGGGATAACAAGCGATGGGGTGTAGGAAACAATGTTGGCAGGTGGTGTTGGGGAAGTAGGTGGTGATAGGGGACAGGTGGTGATGAGGGGTAGGTGGTAATTGGGGCGGGTAATGATGAGGGATAGGTGGTAATAGGTGGTAATAGGGAACAGTAATGGGGTGCTGGAGGCAATTGGGAAGCGTAAGGGAACAAGTAGAGGAAGCAAGCAAGATGGGAAGGTAAGAGGACAAAGAAAGTATGGAGGCGTGAGTTCTTGTCAAACTATCCTACCTTGCTATTGTGTGAGTGTGAGTGTGTGTGTGTGTGTGTGTGTGTGTGTGTGTGTGTGTGTGTGTGTGTGTGTGTGTGTGTGTGTGTATGTGTGTATTCACATCGGATCTGCTGCAGCCTCTGTCGAGACAGCCAGACACCACCCTACGGCAGCGAGCTCAGAGCTCATTATTTGCCGATCTCTGGGTAGGTCTGAGACCACTCACACACCACACACCGGGACAGCAAGGTCACAACTCCTTGACTAACGTCCCGTACCTACTCACTGCTAGGTGAACAGGGGTTACACGTGAAAGGAGACAACCCCAACTTATCTCCGCCCGGCCGGAGAATCGAACCCCGGTTCTCTGGCTTGTGAGGCCAGTGCTTTACCAATCCGCCACCGAGCCGTGTGTGTGTGTGTGTGTGTGTGTGTGTGTGTGTGTGTGTGTGTGTGTGTGTGTGTGTGTGTGCGTGCGTCCCTTTTCGGATTCCGAAGATTGCACAAACGCACATGCAATTGATCGCTCAGCAATGGGACAGAAGCCATTCTCCGCGAATCTCAAAGGAAAGCGCGAATGATAAGACATATTCAACCCAAACAATAAGAGCGTTAACGACCTACGAGCGGTATCAATCGAATATCCACCCCACACACTTTCCCCCCCTCTCCCCATGAACAACAGAGTCAATTTCGAAATGGATAATCACCCTCTCAACACGATGGCATACTTTATTGGTTCGGTTATGGTGACCCATAAGGCGTTATCACATTGGGATATTTTTCCTTCGTTTCTTGAACCAGATTTGCAGCCTGCAGCTTTCGGGAGGGAATCTGATATGGAAGAAGAAGAAGAAGAAGAAGAAGAAGAAGAAGAAGAAGAAGAAGAAGAAGAAGAAGAAGAATGAAGAAGAAGAAGAAGAAGAAGAAGAAGAAGAAGAAGAAGTTGGAGGTAAAATAGCCCAGTGTGATACTGCCTTTAAGGGGGCATTTAGGCTGCCAAACGGTTTCACAAACCCGGTTTGTCAAACAAGTGATGTTTGACCGTGTGAATAGGGTATTTGGTTGTCAAACACGTTCGACAAACGTGTTTGACGACAAAATACCCCATTCACACGGTCAAACATAACTTCAAACACTTGTCTGACAAACCTGGTTTGTCAAACTGTTTGACCGTGTAAATGGCCTTTTAAACGGTTTTATTATGTCGAGTGTGGGACTCGGGTTCTCGTCTACGATACCTTCGTTCACTCTAATGACCGAATCTTTTTGACACGTTCAACCCGTTCATGACAATAGTCGCACCTTTCCGAGATTTCATTATGGCTAACGGTGGATGATTTTCATCATCGTCATTAAATGGAGACATACGCCAGGGGACGCGTTACTTCACTCACACGGCGGCGCCAGTCCCCTTCACGGTCTCTCCGAGCGAGCTTCCATGCAGGGACCCTTCCATCCCACTCCAAACAACTTTCGACAGGTTCGATCAGAGGCTAATGTTGGATGATTTTCATCATCGTAATCAAATGGAGACATACGCCAGGAGACACGTTACTTCACTCACACGCCGGCGCCAGTCCCCTTCACGGTCTCTCCGAGCGAGCTTCCATGCAGGGACCCTTCCATCCCACTCCAAACAACTTTCGACAGGTTTGATCAGAGGCTAATGTTGGATGATTTTCATCATCGTAATCAAATGGAGACATACGCCAGGAGGCACGTTACTTCATTCACACGCCGTATCCAGTCCTCACGGTCTTTCCGAGCGAGCTTCCATGCAGGGACCCTTCCATCCCACTCCAAACAACTTTCGACAGGTTCGATCAGAGGCTAATGTTGGATGATTTTCATCATCGTAATCAAATGGAGACATACGCCAGGAGACACGTTACTTCACTCACACGCCGGCGCCAGTCCCCTTCACGGTCTCTCCGAGCGAGCTTCCATGCAGGGACCCTTCCATCCCACTGCAAACAACTTTCGACAGGTTCGATCACGATCAACTTGCCCCTGTAGCCATGAAATCTGTGGTCGTCTCCTTAGTCTCTTCCATCAAGAGACAGGAGGCCCGAGTAGGATCAACAACGTCTGAAGTTGACATTCGCGAATTATGCTGAGGGGGTAAATTAATTTAGTGAGGGTTAATTAAACACGAATCTAAACCATCTACACCAGTGGTTACCAACCTTTTCTGGCTTGAGGAAACCTTGCCAAGGCTTTCAGAAGTCCACGGCACCTCTATTAGAAAATCTGAATTCTTGTTTGTCAGTATTTTGTTGATTCGACATCAGTGTAACAAAATTTTGTCCCTGGGTAATATGAAAATACTCGTCTTTACACTGATGCTGCTTTAATGAACATTTTTTGGATGACAGAGTAGGTAATACGAAAATTATTTTTGCCATGAATTTTGGCGGCACACTCAATTGATCTCACGGCACTCTCAAGTGCCGCGGCACACTGGTTGGGAGCCACTGAACTAGATGCTTAAACATAGATAACTGCAAAGACTACCAGATGCGTACACTGACAACTTCATCCATTGACCCTGTTCTTACACAGGTTGACCTGTTCAACAAGGTCAAGACCTTGACTTAGTTCCTTGACGACGTGAACATGCAAAGACTACCAGATCCGTACACTGACAACTTCATCCATTGATTCAAACCTGTTCTTACACAGGTTGACCTGTTCAACAAGGTCAAGACCTTGACTTGGTTCCTTGACGATGTGAACATGCAAAGACTACCAGATCCGTACACTGACAACTTCATTCATTGACTCAAACCTGTTCTTACACAGGTTGACCTGTTCAACAAGGTCAAGACCTTGACTTAGTTCCTTGAAGACGTGAACATGCAAAGACTACCAGATCCGTACACTGGCAACTTCATCCATTGATTCAAACCTGTTCTTACACAGGTTGACCTGTTCAACAAGGTCAAGACCTTGACTTAGTTCCTTGACGATGTGAACATGTGAAGAACAATATGTTCTGGATAGGGCTTCCGAAGCCCAACCAGGAGACAGCTAGAGCCTCACAAGGCTTTCTTTCTCTTACAAGGTAATGTTCACTCACGTACATGTACACTATTGTACATCTATATATATTATGTACATAGACATACCACAAGACTTAAGGTTCGGCACAACAAGGCATATCTCGCTAGCATGTTACTTGTTTTTGTTGCTTCGTTTAAGAAGAAACGGCATCGGTTACAATATTCTAGGCTTCCGTAGGAACATCTCAACAATGTGTCTAACAATCGTACAGGTTTAACTTCTCTTAGTTCGTAATTTGACATTGGAAAATTGAAAAACAAAAGATCGTCAACAAGGTCACTCAAACGAAATAGCAAAGGCAAGTAACATGCTAGTGCTGTGTGACGCCACCTTTATTCAACTAGGAGATAGATTTAGCCCAAATGTAACGGTGTAGCCTCAATTCAAGGGTCTGGCCTCAATTGAAGATCTGAATAGTTAGCCTTAATCCTTTACAATCCAGACACCAAAAGACTTGGCTGTGAGTCGGTGCATGTAGCCTCAATGTAAAGGTCTGGCCTCAATTCACGGGTCCAGCCTCAATATTAAGGTCTAGCCTCAATTCCAAGTTCCAGCCTCAATGTTAGGGTCTGGGCTCAATTCTGGGTCCAGCTTCAATGTAAGAGTCTGGCCTCAATGTTAGGGTCTCGCCTCAATGTCTAGGCTCAATGTCGAGGTCTAGCCTCAATTCAAGGGTCTAGCCTCAATGTTAGGATCTGGCCTCGGTTTTAGGATCTGGTCTCAGTGATAGGATCAGCCCTAAATATTAGGGTATGGTCTCAGTTCAAGGTTCTAGTCTCAATGTTAAGATCTGGCCTCAATGTTAGGATCTGGCCTCAATATGAGGGTCTGGCCTAAGTTCAAGGTTCCAGCCTCAATGTTAAGATCTGGCCTCAATATCAGAATTTGGCCTCAATGTTAGGGCCTGACCTCAATTCAGGGGTCTGGTCTCAATGTTAAGATCTGGCCTTAATGTTAGGGTCAGACCCCAATGTTGAGGTCTAGCCTCAATGTTGTCTGGCCTCAATGTTGAGGTCTAGCCTCAGTTCAAGGGTCTAGGCTCAATCTTAGGCCCAGGCCTCAATTCAAGGTTCTAGACTCAATGTTAGGATCTGGCCTCAACGTTTGGGTCTGGCCTCAATATTATGGTCTGGCCTCAATTCAGCACCTGTGCAGCCAGCCTTAATTCAGTAGAGCCCGACCTCAAATGAAGTCCTCGGATTTAATTTGAACCCTTCAGTACAGTAGGACATTTGACCTAAGGCACACAGTCTTGTCACCTCTTCAGCATGGTGGCACACTTTACATATTTTGTTTTGGTTTGGTGGTGTGTGATTTGTATGCAGTCTAGAGACAGGCTGTGGTCTGATTTATCATTTTTCATTTTATTTATTTATTATGGTTTTATTTGATTTCGTTTTCCTTTTATTTTATTGGCTTGTTTAATTTAATCTATTCTTTTCTATTATACACTTTTTATATTTCTATTTTATTTCATTTGATAAATTTGATTTGATGCAGTTTTATTATATATATGTATATATATATATATATATATATATATATATATATTATGAACATGTGTCTTTTGTGTTGAGACCAGTTTCTCATCAACATAAAAATCAACTATCCCTTAGCAATAACAAAACCATTAATGTATGCCACCGCCCTGTAGGAAAAAAAACAAATAAACAAACAAACAAACATGCCCTCTTGGCCTCAATAAAGCGCGTGTGAGGCCAGCGGCTGGCCTCAATTCGGTATCGAGGCTTCGACGCGTCGTTTCGGTGTTTGCTCCCCGACGCGACTCGAACCGGCTTTACGAGTCAACTTCAAAGCCGGGTCGAGGCTTCAAATCGGCTTCGAGCGGTTGTTCGAATCCTCGAGCTAACAGTCCCGAGTTTGGTCCCGTACTCCACGCGTCCTGCTTTAGGGTGTTGGGGGGAGGAGGGGAGAGGAGGGGGGAGGAAGAGTGGGGGGAGGGGGGAGGAAAGAGCGGGGGAAGGGGAAGGGGGCAGGAGAGGGGGGATGGGAAGGGGGCAGAAGAGGGAGGTGGGTAGTGAGGGAGGAAAAGGGATTGGAGGGAAAAGGGTGGGAGGGAAAGGGAGGGGAATGGTTTGGAGAGAAGGTGAAGGGATTGGAGGGGAAGGGGTGGGAGGGGGAGGGGGAAGTGGATGATGAATGGTGGAAAGGGAAGGAGATAGGATAGGGGGATGGGAGGAAAGGAAAGAGGAGAGGGAGATTGGAGTGGAAGGGGTGGGGGGAAGGGAGGGAGGGGAAGGGGTGGAGTTGGGAGAGGAAGGGGACTGGGGGGGGCGGGTGGGAGGGAAGAGGACTGAAGGGAAAGAGGGTGAGAAGGAAAGTGAATGTAAGAAAGAAAAATCATAAACAAAAACACCGATGAGGAAGAAGAGGAATAAAAAGAAGAAGAAAAAGAAGATGAACGGAGAGTGCGCAGTACTCAAAAGTGATCAGCGTTTTTTTTTTTTTTTTTTTTTTTTTTTAAGGGGAGTTTAAGGTCCAATCAAGCGTGAATGCCGAGTGACTCTGGTCCGTAAGGATGTCACTACACAAGGAAGAGGAGAAGTAGGAAGAGGAGATAGAGGAGGAGGAGGAGGAGGAAGAGAAGGAAGGGGAGGAGAAAATGGAGGAGGAGGAAAAAGAGAAGGAAAAGGGGTTGGCGGAACATGAAGATTAAGAGGAGGAGGAGGAAGGGAAGGAAGAGGGGGAGGAGGAGGGGAAAGAGGAGGACGAGTAGAAAGAGGAGGAGAAAGAGGAGGAGAAAGAGGAGGAGGAGGAGGAGGAGGAAGAGGAGGAGGAGGAGGGGAAAGAGGAGGACGAGGAGAAAGAGGAGAAGAAAGAGAGGGAGGAGGAGGAAGAGGAGGACGAGGAGGAAGATGAGGAGGAGAAAGAGAAGGAGGAGGAGGAGGAAGAGGAAAGGAGTAGAAAGAGGAGGATGAGGACAATCTTGTAACCCGGCGATCCACTCTGCATAAACTATCCTGACGGCAAACGATTTTATTCATCCGGCAGGTGGTCCCTGGCCTGTGTTCTGGAGACACATTTGAGGTCTAGAGACAGGAGCTTGAGGACCCTGAGAAGCTCCTTCAAGGTTCTGCGAGGCTACTTCGAGGGTCCTGCGAGGCTACTTCGAGGTCATGCGAGGTTCCTTCGAAGCCATCCGAGGCGCCTTCAAGATTCCTACAAAGCTCCTTTGAGGACCTGTGAAGCACCTGCGCTGCTCCTGCGAGGTCCTGAGAAGCTCCTTCGAGGTTCCTGCGAGGTTCCTTCAAGGCTCTTTCGAGGCCCTACGAGGCACCTGCAAGGTTCCTGAAACGCTCTTTCGAGGACTCTGCGAGGTTCCTAAAAAGAATTTGCGAAGTTCCTGCGAGGCCTCCGCGAGGTTCGTACAGGGACCCTGCGAGGTTCCTGCACGGCAACTCCGAGGGTCCTTCGAGAACCTGCGAGGACTCTACGAGGTTCCTTCGAGGACTCTGCGAGGATCTGCAAGGCTCCTATGAGGCTCCTTCGAGGCCATCCGAGGCCCCTTCGAGGCCTGCAAGGTTCCTGCAAGGCTCATTCGATGACTGCGAAGCTCCTGCGATGCTCTTTCGAGGCCTTGCTAGATACTTTCGGAGCTCCTGTGAGACCCCTTCGAGGCTCCTGTGAGGTTCCTCCTAG
>NC_134818.1:32548229-32553229 GCF_046742065.1 Oratosquilla oratoria
AATAATAATAACAACAACAACACTAGTCAATAAACTTTTTTAAAATACTTGCCCCACAAGCAATAGGAGGTGAACTTCATACAATTTTTTTTTGCTGATTTCAAAGATGTTTTAAAAATTGTCTATCATGCATAATTTTTCTGTAGTAGCATATCAAAATCTAAACAATTATAACTAATGAATGAAGCTGATATTTCAATTAAACTTCTCTTTAAAATGTAGAAATGTATGATTTTCGAGTGTATTTTGCTTCTGGGAGACCCCTTTTTAGTGTCCAATAGTAATTAACCAACACTGAAAAGCTCCACTTCCCTTGATAAAGGGTTTTTATGTTCAGAATGTCCTGGTGAAACCTCTCACCGCCGTGCTCGTCACTGACGGCGCCAAGGTTTGCATGGGAAAAAGTCTAAGTGAAAGTATAGGAAGAGGATTTTTAGGCTTATTGCACCCCACGTCCTTGTAGGATGTCAGCAGCTGTTTTGCGATTTCAGAATTGTTATTTGCTTTGTGGTTCCCTCAAAACTCTGCGCAAACTTTCTTAAATGACAGCCATGCAGCTTTTTCAAGATCATTCAGATCTTCATCAAAATTTTGGTCTCTCATGAGCTCCCTAATCTGTGGTCCAACAAAAATACCTTTGATTTTGTCGTCACTTACTCTAAGAAACTTATTTTTCAAATATGTGAATCCTTGCCAGTTCTATCCATACATTAAACACATGTAACGTTAGCCTACATACCGTGGGACACAAAAACAGTAGGTGATGGAAAAACTGGGCATTATTTTAAGATTCTGTATGCAAAAACATATAGGATACAGCTATTGTTTTCCTTGGGACAATTTCTTTGTTGACCAGTGTAATTATTGATTTCAGCTTACCGTCACGAATTCCCCCTATCAGGAGGCTAGGACGGTGCCCCTTACAGAGGTATTTGTAGCTTGGAATTGAATGAACCATGCCCTTGGTCCAACTCGCTGTCGGTAGGGTTCGAACTGACGTCACCTCGACCTCCGCCGCAAGTAGTGACGCTCTAACCCGCCAGCGAGCATCCGGGAAGAAAGAAAGGGATGCAATAGAGAAAAAGGAAGAACCAAAGAAAAAGAAATTAAAGAGGACATACGATGGAAGAAGAATATGAAGAATATTAAGAATATGCCAATTACACCATGAAAAAATCTCTGTTCCTGGCTTGTAATAACTTTATATTTTATGTTACTTAGGTCCTAAATAAGCAAATAAATGCTATTAAACAGCTATAAGTTTGGGTTTGTAAATCTTCTAGGCTAGCCACTAGCATTCAACATAATAAAATTTTAGAACTGCAGTAAAAGTAATCTGTCATATTTTAACATGTAACTGGTGCAATTTGGTGCTGTTGTGTATTATCCAGATCTCCCAGCATCTATTGCTCCAATTCCTCACTACTCTAAATATCCCGTGCCAGTGCCATCTGCCCCAGGTGAAGTCCAAGACAAGTATTTTGATGAAGATGAGGAGATGGATGCTGAGGACTTGGCTTACCTGCTTGAGGTACCAGAGAGGGTTCGTCATTTCCCAAATCAAAAAGAAGTAAATGACTTGGTCAAGGATATGGACCTGACCAAGTCCAATGCAAAGCTATTCATCTCCAGGATGAAGCAGTGGAACTTGGTCAAGGACGAGGTGCAGGTGACAAGTCAGAGAAGTCAGCACGAACTTTTCTCAGGCTTTTACACTCTTAGGGATGGCCCATGCTTCTGTCATGATGTACCGTTTGTGCACAAAGAATGGTGGCTCTTCATAGACAGCCCTACCACAGATTTGAAAGCTGTCCTCCACAATGGAAATAAGTTCCAGACGCTGCACCTGGCCCATTCAGTCTGCCTGAAGGAAGACTACTACAGTGTGAATGTCCTCTTGGAAGCTCTGCAATACAACCAATACTATTAGGAAACAATTGGAAATTTTAAGATGATGGCCTTCTGCTTGGTCTCCAGGGAAGCTTGATCAAATTCCAATGCTTCTTTTGACTTTGGGACAGCAGAGCCACCTCTGACCACTACAACACGAAGAACTGGGAAGAGCGAACAGAACTTGTAGTTGGGACCTGGAACGTCATGTGGAAGCCACTGGTTGATCCTATGATTGTGCTCATGCCGCCACTGTACATTAAGTTAGGGTTGATGAAGCAGTTCGTGAAGGCTCTTAAACAGGAGTCAGCCGCTTTTAAGTACATTCTTGAGTTCTTCCCAAGTTATCTGAGGCCAAAATCAAAGGTGGGGTTTTTGTTGGACCTCAGATAATGAAGCTGCTTGAGTCTACCGAGTTCTCTAATAAGCTCAGGAGGATTGAGAGAGCGGCATGGAACTGTTTCGTAGTAGTTGTCAAGTGCTTCCTGGGCAACCAGAGAGCTGAAAACTACCAGCATCTGGTGTGGGTTATTGATATCCCCATCTGGCGACATGTGGCAACTCGCATGCCCGGGGTAGGCATGCATGGTGCTTAGCAACAGTGCTTGAGTGAGAGACCGTAGAGGGGACGCGGAGTTACGCATGGGCGCTATCTTTGACTCTGTTATTATATTGTATCTTCTTGTAACTGTGTTAGTGTTTAAGGCTGAATGTACTTAAGAACCTACAGTGTGTATTATTAGCCCTCGACCAACACACACATCTGGTGCAGGATCTTGTAGGATCTGGTAAAGGCTTTTAGCGCCATGGGATGCAGGATGTCCCTTGAACTTCATATGCTGGACGCTCACCTGGACAAATTCAAGGAGAATATGGGCGCCTACTCAGAAGAACAAGGCGAACGATTCCACCAAGATGTGAAGGAGATAGAGCGATGATGAGGGTATATCTGGGGGCTGGACTACAACCGCAAATCCAGGAAATCCAGTCATTTCTGACTTGTTTAAGTTGCTTTATACTGTCTTTGTTTTTACTTGTTTATTTTTGATAAACTTGTGACATTAGATAAATTTGTTCTTTGTTGATTTATGTACATGAACTGATAAATAAAAAAATTATCTTGAAAAATATTGATTTTTCGAGATGTCAAAGTCCTGATCACAAACCCAAACTTCTGATTAAATTATATATATATTTCTTTAGTAATGGGACGTAACAAACCTGGAAATGACACGTAGAACCGGGGAACAAAAAATGTGTCATACAGTGCTATCTTCCCAAATCCTTTGTGTTCTTTTATCTATATTGTAAAATTCAAACAATTTCATTCGTTTTACAATTTCAATTCGGCGTGGGAATTCTTCCCCCTTCTCTCTCTCTCTCTCTCTCTCTCTCTCTCTCTCTCTCTCTCTTTAACTGGGTAACCAATTTCTTCACGAAATTTTCTAAAATCCCCCCAAAATAAAAATTGAAATTGTTCTCTTCTCGAGCCCAACAGCTACTGACAACATACACAGTACCATGTACTTCGTAATTTCATTCTAACGTCAAACGATTCGCTGTATTTAGAGGCAAGGAGGGGGAGGGGAGGGGAAGGAAATAGGGAGAGAGTAAGAGGGAAGAGAGGAGCAGGGGGATGGGAGAGGGTGAGAAGGTGAGAGGGAGAGAAGGGGAGGGGGAGGGGGAGAGTGGGGGAGGAGGAGAGGGGGAGAGGGAGAGGGAAGAGAAGGGGAGGGAGGAAGGGGAGGGAAGAGAAGGAGAGGGAGGAGGGGGAGGGAGAAGAGGAGGAATGAGAAGAAGGGAAGGAAGAGGGGAGAGAGGGACAGGGAGTGAAGGAGGAGGAGAGAGGGAGAAAGGGAGGTGAGGTGTCATATTGACAAAATATCAAAATATTGTTATACAATCCCAACTCCCTCCCACCCTTGCCCTGTAGGGAGCTTTAAATACTTCATTCTGTTTAGCACAAGTCGATTATATTCATGTGATAGACGATCCTCAGTGTATAAAGTTGGTTTAGTCACGGTAATCACGTTAACGAGGTAGTTTAGGGCCTCAGTCAATTAGGGCCATATCTGGATAATGGTAGAGGCTCTGGGGGACCATAGGGTAATGAGAGAGGGTGTGGTTAACAGTGTGAGTGACACTAATCAAGAAGAGAAGGCATGGCACTAATTTAAGTAGGAAATATTTAATGAGATTTAGTTACGTCAAAATGCTAATTTATTTACAGGAATGTGAATAGAAGGTTTGTTTACACACACACACACACGCACATATACACACATGTACACACACACGTTTACATGTACACACGATGGCGCGGTTGATAGAGTACTGGACTGCCAGTACGGAGGTGCGGCAGTACCTGGTTCGAATCCTGCCCAGGGCCGAAATTATTTCGGTATCTCGTGGGCGGGGAGTTGTGTGTGTGTGTGTGTGTGTGTGTGTGTGTGTGTGTGTGTGTGTGTGTGTGTGTGTGTGTGTGTGTGTGTGTGTGTGTGTGTGTGTGTTTGTGTGTGTGTGTAAGGTCATAGCATTACCCATAGATCGGTCATACGAGCTCTGAGCTCTCTTCCGGGAGGGAAATAGCTGTCGATCACGAGTCCAACACGTGATCCAAAGACCAAGGTGAATACACACACACACACACACAGTTTGACGGTCAGTGGTTAGCGTCGCATGATACCGCGCTACGGTACCTAGTTCGCGCCTCAGTGACGGTCTTTCCCTCACACTACAAGCCGTTACTATCCCTCCTTGAGTAAGGGGATAAGTGTGGATCATCAATACGAATCCTAAGCTCATTCTAGAAGGTATTAACTATCAACAACAGGTCTAGACTGTGATCCAAGACTATGATGAATCACATACACACACACGCCCGCACACACACACACACACACACACACACACACACACACACACACACACACACACCTGCTTCCTAATGAACCCCGTATACCTCATTTGTCTTCTGTGTCATTAATATGTGATCCCATTTCAGGTGAGGTGATGTATCACCGTCTGAGAGAGGAAACTAGCCACGTCACATCACACCCAGAAACCCGACGTTAGGATTAATGTCACGTAGTGTATTTGTTTAAATGAAC
>NC_134818.1:32563229-32593229 GCF_046742065.1 Oratosquilla oratoria
TATTGTATTGATGAGAGAGACAGAGACATAGATATAGAGTAAGAGAGAAAGAGATGGAGAGAATGGCAGATGGAAAGAGAGAATGAGAGAAAGAGAAAGAAAGAGAAAGAGAGAGAGAGAAAGAAAGAGAAAGAGAGAGAGGAAGAGAGAGAGATAGAGAGAGAGAGAGGAAGAGAGAGAGAGAGAGAGAGAGAGAGAGAGGAAGAGAGAGAGAGAGAGAGAGAGAGAGAGAGAGAGAGAGAGAGAGAGAGAGAGAGAGAGAGAGAGAGAGAGAGACTCACGCAAGGATGTGCCTTGTTACGGCCGAAACCATTACCTTTGCCCTCAATGCTCGGACTGCCAGTAGCTACGAAACTCGTTTTGAACAATGTGGTGAACAAAAGGACAGACTGTACATGTTCAAAAGAACACATAATTTTGGGGCCTTTGCTGAATTTCCGCACCCTCTGACAGCTGTCTAACCTCATCCTGAGATCTAGCAACCATTTCGAGATTAAAGAAGAGAAAGAGAAAGAGAGAGAGAGAGAGAGAGAGAGAGAGAGAGAGAGAGAGAGAGAGAGAGAGAGAGAGAGAGAGAGAGAGAGAGAGAGAGAGAGAGAGAGAGAGAGAGAGAGAGAGAGAGAGAGAACTGTCCAGAACCACAACCCCTCACCCCCCCAAAAAAAAGAGCGAAAAAATATGAAAATTGAACGAAAGTGTTCAACCCAACACTGTGGTTTTGGTTGAAAATGTCTGGGATTATCGTTCACTGGCTTTTGAATTGACCCCCTGCTGCCAGCCACGCTACTTTTGCTGTACCTGACAAAAACACAATAAAATAAAATAAAAGGTGAAAGAATGAACGAGAGAGAAAGAGAGAGAGAGAGAGAGAGAGAGAGAGAGAGAGAGAGAGAGAGAGAGAGAGAGAGAGAGGAGGGAAAGAGTGAGAGAGAAAGGGAGAGGGAGGGGGAGAGGGCGAGGAAAAGAGATAGAGAGAGGGGAGGAGAGATATATATAGATAAAGATAGAGATACAGAGAAAAAAAATTATAAGCTGTAGTTTCCCAGTGCTTCTTTCCTTATGTGCAATTTCACGCCTATGAGATAGAGTGTTAATCCTGTATATATTGTGTGTATATACACACACATAATATATATATATATATATATATATATATATATTTTTATATATATATATATATATATTTATATATATGTGTTTATATATATATATATATATATATATATATATATATATATATATATATATCCTATGCGTGTGTGATTTCACAACACACCAACGATGATAAAAAATCATTCATCACGTCACATCACGTGACGTCATCCACTCGTGACATCTTCATTCGGCATCCGACCTCTACAGGCTGTAGTACAAAAACGGGACCGAAGTCTATTGAGTGGTTCAGTGGACCTCGAAATGAAGGTTGGGATAGTGGGGACCAGCGCCCCCCCTCCCCCCGCTCACGTGTACGTGGGGGGAATACCGACCCCCCCCCGTGTGTGTGTGAGAGCGCGCGCGCGCGTTTTTTTTTTTTTTTTGGGGGGGGGGAGGGGTCACCCGTTATGGAAATGCTAATTGGCAAAATCATGAATATTCAATCAACGATATCATGACAGAAACGGAGAGAACCAGCTGTGACGTCATCATCACGTGATCACCACGTCACTGCCGTCGCACTATTTCATTCAGTTCAGTAGGCACCCTGTCTGAGAATCACGTGTTCCAAGGCACGTGATTTTATTCAGATTTTGGAAAGACTACAGACGATTTTATTAACGTAACTGATGGATCATGTCATTGGTGTTTTCCAAGTCTATATTCAAATGCTCCCCATACGACATATCCCTTATATATTTTGTTCTGGTCAATTTAAGTCGATTTATTATAGAGAATTTCATATATTCTATTCTGGTAGGCGGCGGACGATTTTATTCATGTCAAGAGAAGTAACCTCCCATAATGCGCATGTAGCCCCCCCCCCAAAAAAAAACTGCTATTAGTGATTACCACTAACCCTGACTACCCAATCACATCAATCAAATTGCCGTCTTCGGTTACAGTTAAGCGCCTCTATACGTAAACACCTCACCTGTGATCACAAACCATTACACCAGGCATCCTGTTTGACAAACGACCAATTCGAGTTCTTAATTGGACCCTTGGGGTGGCTAAACGACCTCCCCTCCCCCCCCAAGGGGAGAAGGGGGGGGGAAGGGGGTGTTATTCCCCACTAACCCCCATAAATAACTGCCTAATTGAGACGCACGTGAGGGGCTCGACACTTACTGTCAGCCACAAACGTCACGACAGTTGCAACTGTCATGATTTGTCATGCACGAAAATGCACACTTTCGCTTCAACACAGATTGCATCATCCGTCATGCAGTGTGACGTCATGGGGTCATGACGTCAGGTTGTTTTATTCAGCGAGGATCGTTGGCAGCTACTGTGGGGCGGTGGGTTTTCTGTCAGTAAAATTTGTGACAACTATTCATTGTTATTTCTATTATTTCTATTTTCATTCTTCCTCTTGTTGTTACTATCAATATTATCGTTATTATTTCTATCAGTGGGATGCGGGAAGGATAAGGGAGAATGTGGAAAGGTGAGGGAGGGAGAGAAGGGAGGAGGAAAGGTGAAGGGGGAGGGGGAGGGGGGGAAGGTGGAGGGGGAAAGGAGGAGGGGGAGGGAGAAAGGATGGAGGGGGATGGAGAAAGGTGGAGGAGAAGAGGAAAGGTGGAGGGGAAGGGGGAAAGGTAGAGGGGAAGGGGGAAAGGTGGAGGGGGAGGGGGAAAGGTGGAAGGGGAAAGGTGGAGGAGAAGAGTGTGAAAGAGGAAGAGGGGGTGGAAGGGGAGGAGGGAAAGGTGGAGGAGGAGTGGGTGGAAGGGGAGGAGGGAAAGGTGGGGGAGGAGAGGGTGGAGAGGGAAGGGTACAGGGGGAGAGAATTGGGAGGGGGGAAGGGGGTGGAGGATGGGGGGAAGGGAAGCGGGAAGAGGGAGTAGGGGGGGAAGGGGAAGGCGCATGGGGAGGAGGAAGGTGAAGGTGGGGGGAAGGGGGAGGAAGGTAGGGAAAGGTGCATGGGACGGGAGGAGGGGGTGGAAGGGGAAGGGGGGGAGGTCCAATTCTCCAATTACCAAAAGGCACAGATACCAAAGACTGCCAAGTAATTGTGGGTAACTACTTGGTAACTGCCCGTAATCGCCCGACGAGATCGTATTGCAACTAAGCTTCCCCCCTCCCCCCTCCCTCCCGGGGGGGGGGAGGCGGGGGTCCTGGTTTTTATCCCATGTGGCTTGTGCCATGTGAGTATGCGTATGTGATTATGAGTATGCAGGTATGAACGTGTGCTTACGAGTCTGTGGTTATGTGATTATGAGTATGCAAATATGAGTGTGGTTACGAGTATATGGTTATGTGATTATGTAACTATGAGTATGCGAGTATGGGAGTGTGGTTACGATTATGTGGTTATGAGCGTGTGGTTATGAGTATGTGATTATGAGTACATCATTGACTATACGCTATTGAGTATGCGATTGTACGTGCTTAACACTTCTGCCTTTAGGAGTGTGTGATTAAGTGTATGTGGTTATGGGTAAACATGAGTGATTTTGAGTGTGATTACGAGTATGTGATTATGAGTATATTCTTATGAGAATGTAGTTATGAGTATGTGATTATGACTACATGATTATGAGCATATGATTATGAGTTTGCGATATGTGCAGTTGTGTATGTGTGTGTGTCTGCATGTGCACGTGTGTGTGTCATTCATCATGGTCTTGGATCATGTGTTGGACTCGTGATCGACAGTTACTACCCTTCTAGATGAGAGCTTAGAGCTCATGTATGACCGATCTATTGGTAATGCTGTGACCTCACACACACACACACACAAACACACACATACACACACACACACAGCACAGCGATACTGAAATTATTTCAGCCCTGGGTGGGATTCGAACTCGGACCGCTGTAGTACCAGTTGGGAACACTAGCACTGCGCCGTCGAGTCGTGTACGTGTGTGTGTGTGTGTGTGTGTGTGTGTGTGTGTGTGTGTGTGTGTGTGTGTGTGTGTGTGTGTGTGTGTGTGTGTGTGTGTGTGTGTGTGTGTGTGTGTTGTATCCTTTGTATCTATACTATACTACAATACTGGGCACTCTACAATTTTATTTTATTCGTTTAATCATTTATCTATTCATCTATTTATTTATTTGTTTATTTCTTTATTTCTTTATTTGTTTGTAGATGTATTTATTACTTATCTTTTATTTGTTTATTTCAATTTTGAGTTCCGAACTCGGCTCATTTATTCTTCTCTAATTGAGCTGTCAGTGTTGACATATTATGGTCAACTCATTCTGGTAAACTCATGGACATACATACATACATAAATACATACATACACACACACACACACACACACACACACACACACACACACGCACGTATACTAAGCATATCTACACATGCACATACACAAATAGCCTGTATTCTCTTTAACTATTTTATGGAAAATTAAATTGAGACGTGAATATTGCCGTTGGTATGTCGAAAACACGCCATCTTCTATCAATATTGCTATTAGGTTGGCGGTATTCTGTAAATCCAAGCCAATAACTAATGCTAACCTATAATAACCAAAGTTAACCTAATTAAACTAAAATAAGCTAATCTAATCACCAAACTTAGTCTTACACACTAACCTGACTTAATCTACCCTAATGTAATCTGATCTGACGTAACCTAATTTGATCTGACTTTATTTAATCTAATCTACTTAATGAAAAAAACGGCAAGATAAAGATCACAATGCATCCTATGACGTCACGTCGCTTCCACATTTTGCTCCAGAAACAACGACATGACGTCACAAAGAAACCACGCCCCCCTGAGTGCTAACAATGACCAATATGAACACTATGCTCATCTGATGCGGAGATGTTCTTCAAAGAACATCAGTATCCAGGTCTCAGATTACTATATATGCATATTAATATCTAAATAAAATGTTCTACGTCTAGTTATAGGGTCTGAAAAAATAAACCCACTATATGGCAGCAACAGCCAATCACCTGTTTGATCTAACATTAAATTTCGCGCCTTGACCCTCCTTCACCCATTTCGAATTTTAAACGGGACAGTAAATTTAGCGATATAAAGTATTTCTGAATTATCCTCGTTAATTCCAGTTTACTATGGAGCCCTAGCCTCTCCCTGATCCCCACAACCTCAAACTGCAACCTTCATTCCCTAACTTCAACCCTAATCCTCCCAACCCACACCCACACACACACCCAACCCCCCATACCCCTTTCCAACCCCCTATCCCCTCACCCAATCTGAAACCTCAACCCCCCACCCAACCCACACTCCAACCTCAGCCCCCCATCCAACCTAACCCTCCCCCCACTAACCTCCCTCCCCCCACTAACCCCCCCTCCCCCCCATCCGCTCCTAACATCTTCTGGGCTACAATCTGTTGCATTGACAAGAATAAATCTGCACTAATTATGCAACATCATACAATGGAATCTTAGATAATGTGGACATACAAAGGTGGATATGCTGAGGTTGCGTTTGCCTCGTGTAATCACATTTCACAAATTAAATTCTTTACCACAAATCTGCCACATCATGAATTTAATTTTCATTTTACAAATTGAAAATATATTTTACAAATTGCATTTACATTTCACATATTGATTTTTCATTTCACACATTGAATTTACAATACGCAACTTGAATTTACATTTCACAAATTTAATTCACATTTCACAAATTGAATCTACATATCACAATTTGAATTCTACATTTCACAAACTGAATTTACATTTCACAATTTTAATTTACATTTCACAAATGGAATTTAATTTCACAAAATTAATTCACTTTTCACAAATTGAAACTACATATCACAGTTTGAATTCTACATTTCACAAACTGAATTTACATTTCACAATCTTAATTTACATTTCACAAATGAAATTTAAATTTCACAAATTTAATCTACATTTCACAAATTGAATTATATACCACATACTCGCTTCACAGATATTATTCTGGTTACCCAGAGGTGATATAAATCACCTAACGGAGGAGTCCCGCGTTTGAGGCCCTGTTCACACTAGCGGTTTGAACCGCGCTGAAACTGCGGCGGTTCCGCATTGTCAAGGAAAAACTGCGCGGTTGCGTGTGAACGCTTCCATTGACTTACAATGTGGATGAAACCGCGCGGAAACCGCGCGGAAACCACGGCAGTTCCGTATAGTCAAGGAAAAACTGCGCGGTTGCGTGTGAACCTCTCCATTGACTTACAATGTAACTGAACCCCGCGGCGGCGGTGCCGCATAGTCTTGGAAAAACTGTGTGGTTGAGTGTGAAAGCTTCCATTGCTTTACATTGTAAATGAACCCCCGCGTTTCAAACCGCGACTGTTAAAACAGCTAGTGTGAACATGACCCATAGGGCCGTGAACTATCTCACTAATGTTTCGCCACGATGGCGAACTTTTATTATATCATTCTGGCTAAACCCATATGCTGATGGCGAGGTCCTGTGCTAAGTAGGTTTGGTTAAGTTAGGTTAAGTCAGGTCAGGCTAGGTCAGGTTAGGTTAGGTTAGGTTAAGGTAGGATAATTCAGGTCAGGTTAGGTTAGGTCAGGTCAGGTTAGGTTAGGTTAGGTTAGGTTAAGGTAGGATAAGTCAGGTCAAGTTAGGTTAAGTTAGGTTAAGCCAGGTCAGGCTAGGTCAATTCAGGTCACATTAGGTCAAGTCAGCTCAACTCAGATCAAATTAGATCAGATCAGGTCAAATCAGGTTAGGGTGTTAGACTACACTGGAGAAAATAACGGTTTAAGCTTAACATAGCTACAGGATTAATTATTTCTTTATTGGAGAGGAAATGTTAACCCCGTCAGGTGATTAAAATCACCTAACGGCTGACATATTAACCAGCGCTTTTATCCTTAGGAGCATAAAGATGGCCAAGGAAATATTTCTGTTTTAATTTTTTCTTATCATTACTAATATTTGAAAGCTCGCCGGCTGAACGAGTTAGAGCGTCGCTACTTGCGGGGTAGGTTGAGGTGAGAGCGGTTCGAACCCTGCCGCAGGCGAGTTGGACCTAGGACATAGATCATTAAATGATACAAAGTTCTTTGTAAGGGCCATCGTCGTAGCCTCCTGAGAAGGAGTTTGTAACGTTAAACCGAATCGATCGATCGACTGATCTTTCATCATCAAAGAATGCCAAGTAACTCTGGTCCGTAGGGGCATCACTAAAGCACTTAAATACTGACTTCATAAAACATGCAGGCAATACCACATTTCGGGGATTTAGTTAAGGCAACCCCTTCAATATGGTGGGAGACTTTATTGCCTTTAGTCTGACTAATGTATGGCAATGTTAATAAGGTGAAATGATACAATAAGTTATGTAACATTTTTTTTCAGAAATAATTTTAAAAAGACCTTATTGCAGGGGTAAAAAAATATATAATTTTGTAGTCATTAATATATATATATATATATATATATATATATATGTATATATACATACACACACGTGTGTGTGTTTGTGGTGGGGGGGGGTAGTGGCGTGGGAGAACGCTCCAAGCGCCGTTTTATTTTTATTTTTTTTCCCTAACGCCAGAAAGTATTTCTAAAGTTAACAGATACTAAAACTGATATATGTAAATAGAACCACCCTGTGAGGGAAGTGGGGTTAGGGAGGAGGTTTACATGTAAATATTAGAGACAGATGGGCGACTTCAGCCACTTTTTTTTTTTTTAATGACGCTTGGAGTGTTCTCTCGCGGCGCTACTCATATGTGTGTGTGTGTGTGTGTGTGTGTGTGTGTGTGTGTGTGTGTGTGTGTGTGTGTGTGTGTGTGTGTGTGTGTGTATGTGTGTGTGTGTGTGCTTGAGGCACTGTGTCATGCTGGTACAGATGGGCAAGGAAGACATGAATTAGGCCTGAGTTTACTGCTGCTAACTCATTTCCACATTTAGAAGGAGGAGAGGATGGAGGAGGAGGAGAAATCCTCTTCCTCTGAAAAAGTCTTTTGTCAAGAATAAACTCGGATTCTAAGTCCTGTCCTCTTGAAAGCGCTCACGCACACGCACACGCACACACACACGTGTATATATATATATATATATATATATATATATATATAATATATATACATATAATAAATTTACGTTACAATGTTTGAGGAAGAACAGTGACTCGACATCATTTACATTCCTGAATAAATTAACAATAAATAAATAAATAAATAAATATATAAGTAAAGAAAATAAAAAGATAATGACAGGGATCAGAGGTCCAACCAAAGACACACAAAAGACTCCTCGTTCAGCAAAACCATTACATACGCAATTGACGGAACGCATTTGCGTAGACGAAACATTTTTTGGAAAAAAAAAATCCTTTGTCAAGTCACAGGCCTTGTCCCGTCTTTCTCTTGTTCTCTATTTGTTCTCTATTTGTTCTGTCTGTTCTCTCTCTCTCTCTCTGAGGCCGCGCACATCAACAAAGGTTTGCCTCATCTCGTTTGCCCTTAGTAGTCCAAGTTTCAATTGACACTTAATTAACCAGTTGCACACATTCCACACAAGCAGTTGCACACATTCCACACAAGATTTGGCTCAAAGCCGACGCGCGCAAAAGAAACCGCGGAAAATAAAGACAAAAACAAACAAGCGCACAGGCCAGCCGCTGTTTACCCGCGACCTCGAGCTTCGAGGCCGTCGCGAGACGAGGTCAACCACTCCTTTACCCTTCCCCAACTCCCTTACCCCCTCCCTCACCCTTCCCCTTCCCTCACCCTAACCCCTCCTCCCTTACCCCTTCCTCCTCCCTCTCCCTTCCCCCTCCCTCACCATTCCACCCCCTCCCTCGCCCCTCCCCTTCCCTCATCCTTACCCACTCCCTCCTCCTTACCCTCCTCCCTCCCCCTCCCCCCATCCCTCACCCTCCCCTACCCCTTCCTCCTTCCTCTCCCTTCCCCCTCTCTAACCATTCCACCCCCTCCCTCGCCCCTCCCTTTCCCTCATCCTTACCTACTCCCTCATCCTTACCCTCCTCCCTCATCCTTCCCCCTTCCTTCGCACCTTCCCTTTCCCTCCTTTTCCACCCTGTATCAACCTTACTCTCTCCCTCATTCTCCACCCCTCCCTTACCCTTACTCCACCTTCCCCCATCCTTCCCCCCTTCTCTCTCCCTCCCTCATTCTTCTCACCCTTCCTCCTTCCTCCCTCCCTCACCCTTCTCCTCCTCCCTCCCACTTCCTCCTCCTCCCTCCCCCTTCCACCTTCCCCCCTCCCCTTTCCCACCCCTAACTCTCCCACCTCCTTCACCCTTTCCCCACTCCCTCATCCTTACCCCTTCCTCCCCCACCCCCTCCCTCACCTTCCCCCCTCCCTCTCTTCCTTACCCTTCCTGATCCTTTAGATACAGGTGGTGGTCAGGAGCCTACGCCAAGAGGCGCTGAGTAGCTGCGGTCGAAGCCGTCACCTTTGCTCTTTGTCCTGTGTACCGGTTGGTAATTTTATTCAAATAAGAGAAAGGGAGGAAGGGGGAAGGGTACAGGCGAAATAGTGTCTCTGTCCCCTGGAGTCCTATTCAACAATGAGCCTAAGCACAAACTGAGACGCAGTCGACACAGGCGACGCAGCGCAGAGCAAAGGCAGACTTCCTGTTGTTGAATTGAGGTACAACTGCAGGTCACTACGAGCATAGCTCTTCTCCCACAAAATACAACTAGGTAAATAAATACACACACACACAGACACACACACACACACGCACACACACACGCACTCACACACGACTAAGTGGCGCGGTTGATAGCGTACTGGACTGCCAGTACGGAGGTGCGGCAGTACCTGGTTCGAATCCTGCCCAGGGCCGAAATTATTTCGGTATCGCTGCGCTTCGGGCCGTTACTCCGACTCTCGTGGGCGGGGAGTTGGGTGTGTGTGTGTGTGTGTGTGTGTGTGTGTGTGTGTGTGTGTGTGTGTGTGTGTGTGTGTGTGTAAGGTTATAGCATTACCCATAGATCGGTCATACGAGCTCTGAGCTCTCTTCCGGGAGGGAAATAGCTGTCGATCACGAGTCCAACACGCGATCCAAAGACCAAGGTGAATACACACAGGGGGGGCAGAGTTAGCCTAAGCTCAAAATGAGACACAGGCGAAACAGCACAGAGGGAAGGCAGACTTCCTGTTGCTGAACTGAAGTGCAGGTTAAACTTCTCTCTGAGTTGAATGAATGGGCAGTACACCTAGAGGCATTTAAAGTGAGAGAGAAGTTCAAATTGTATCTTTCCGCATCCAGTTCTTTCTTAAAGTCATGTATAGTTTTAGCACTCACTGTTTTCTCTTTCAATTTGTTCCATGTATCTATTATTCTGTGTGGAAAGCTGTTCTTTTTCATATCTCTTCTGTAACTGTCTTTCTTAAGTTTCTTCTCGTGTCCTCTTGTATTTCTTCTGTCCCATTTATGTAGGTCATCCCTATCAAGGATTTCCATCCCTTTCATAATTCTGTAGATGGTTATTAAGTCGCCTCTTTCTCTTCTTTGTTCCAGAGTTGATAAATTTAGTTCGTCCAATCTTTGTTCGTATGTCAACTTGCTAAGTGCTGTTGCCATCTTTGTCATTGCTCTTTGAATTCTTTCTAGTTTTTTTTTTGTACTAGGTGTCTATAGTGACGCTGCATATTCTAATTTTGGTCTTACCAGTGTAACTAGTATTCTCTTTACCATTTCCTCATCCATGTAGTCAAAGGCTACTTTCATTGATCTTATTAAATTGTAAGTTTCTCCAACTATTTTGTTTACATGTTTATCTTGTGTCATGTCGTTTGAGATCATTACTCTTTCTGAGTTTACTTTTGTAACTTCCTTTGTACCAATTTTGTATTGATCCTATATTCTATTTTTGCTTTTTCCAAATTACATTATACTTCATTTCTTAATGTTCAAATTCACTTCGTTCTTTATACTCCATTTTCAGACTTTGTCCAAGTCTTCTTGAAAAGATTTGCAATCTTCTTCTGTACTTACTCTTTTCAATAGTTTCGCATCATCTGCAAAGAAGTTTATATAACATTCGATGCCTTCATCCATGTCTTTTATATAAAATGCAAACATGTGTGTGTGTGTTTGTGTGTGTGTGTGTGTGTGTGTGTGTGTGTTGTGTAAGTGGTGTGTGTTGTGTGTGTGCGTGTGTATGTGTGTGTGTGTGTGTGTGTGTGTGTGTGTGTGTGTGTGTGTGTGTGTGTGTGTGTGTGTGTGTGTGTATGTGTATTCACTTGGTCTTTGGATCACGTGTTGGACTCGTGATCGACAGCTATTTCCCTTCTGGAAGAGAGCTCAGAGCTCGTAGGTCCGATCTATGGGTAATGCTATGACCTTGCACACACACACACACACCCAACCCCCCGCCCACGAGAGTCAGAGTAACGACCCGAAGCGCAGCGGTACCGAAATAATTTCGGCCCTGGGCAGGATTCGAACCGAGAACTGCGGGCCACTATTGTGGCAGTTCAGCGCTCTACCAACTGCGCCACCGTGTGTGTGTGTGTGTGTGTGTGTGTGTGTGTGTGTGTGTGTGTGTGTGTGTGTGTACGGGTGTAAACGTGAATGACTCATTCCCGGAACAAACATCATTTCGTCTGAGAGAAAAAATAATTACACAAAAAACAGCTGACTGAAATTACATTCGGGCTGTGTGTGTGTGTGTGTGTGTGTGTGTGTGTGTGTGTGTGTGTGTGTGTGTGTGTGTGTGTGTGTGTGTGGTGTGTGTGTGTGTGTGTGTGTGTGTGTGTGTGTGTGTGTGTGTGTGTGTGTGTGTGTGTGTGTGTGTGTGTGTTTGTGTGTGTGTGTGTATAAAATTGGGGAGGAATTGGGACGGGATGTGGTATTGGTTAGAGGCAATACAGGTGATTATAACTCCCTCATTACAACCCCCAATGTATTTTTTTTATCTTTTTTTTTTTACATTTCATGGAAACGAAATCAGATTTAAAGAGTCTGCTTACGTCTTCATCAAAGAAATTTCTTGAAGAGGAGAAGAAGGAGGAAGGGGGTGTGGGGGCAAGGTCGAAGGCGTTATAGATCAAGGAGGGAGTGAGCGACAGCAAATCAGGAAGGATGGAGGAAGGAAGGGAGGAAGGAAGGAAGAGAGAGAGGGAGGGAGAGAGGGAGGGAGAGGAGTTGGGACAGAGGGAGGGAGGGAGACAAAGCAAGAATGTGAGAAAGTGAGGGTTTGAGAGGGAGGAAGGGAAAGAGGGAGTGAGTGAGTGAGAGGGGTTGGGAGGAAGAGAGAGGAGTTGGCAAGGAGGAGGGAGGGAGAGAGGTTGATAGGGAGGGAGAGGGGTTCGGAGGGAGGGTGGGAGGTTGGGATGGAGAGGGAGAGTGAGAGGGGTTGGGAGTGAGAGGGTTTATGGACAGAGAGGGAGGGAGGGAGGGAGGGAGAGGGGTTGGGAGGGAGGAAGTGGAGAGAGGGGTTGGGAGGGGGGAGTGAGATAGGTTTGGAGGGAGGGAGGGAGTGAAAGTATTGGGAGGGTAAGAGGGAGGTGTTTGTAGGAAGGGAGGGAAGGAGAGGGGTTGGGATGGGGAAATGAGGGAGGAAGTGAGATATGTTAGGAGGGAGGGAGAGGGATTGGTAGGGAAGGAGGTAGTGGGGTTGGGAGGGATGGGAGGGATGGAGGGAAGGGGGAAAAGGGCTGTTAGGAAGGGTGAAAGGGAGAGAAGTTGGGAGAGTGAGAGGGAGGCATTTGGAGGGAGGGAGGGAGGGAGAGGGGTTGGGAAGGAGGGAGGGAGAGAGATGGGGAGGGAGGGAGGGTGGGAAAGAGAGGGGTTGGGAGGGAGGGAGGGAGGGAGGTAGATAGGTTGGGAGGGAAGGAGATATGTTAGGAGGGAGAGAGGAAGGTGGGAGGCAGGGAGAGGAATTGGAGCGGGGGAGGATGATAGGTTAGGTGGAAATGAAGGACAGGGGTTGGGAGGAAGGGAGGAAGGGAGGAAGGGAGGAAGGGATAGAAATTGGGAGGGAGAGAGGGAGGTGTTTGGAGGGAGGTGTTTGGAGGGAGGAAGGGAGGGAGGTTGGGAGGGAGGGTGAGAGAGGAGTTGGGAGGGAGGGAGGAGAGGGGGGAGGGAGGGAGGGAGGGAGTGATGGAGGGAGAGGGATTGCGAGGGAAGGAGGGAGGCAGAGTGTTTGGGAGAGAGGTTGTTGGGAATGGAGGGAGGGAAAGGGGTTGGGAGGGAGAGAGGGAGTTGTTTGGACGAAGGGAGGGAGGGAGGCTGGGAAGGAGTGGGAGGGGCTGGGAGAAGAGAGGAAGGGAAAGGGGTTGGGAGTGAGTGAGAGTGGTTGGGAGTGAATGAGAGGGGTTGGAAGGGTGGGAGAAGGGTTGGGAGGGAAGAAGAGGGGTTGGGAGGGAGAGGGGTTCATGGTGAGGGGGAGGAGAGAGGGGTTGGGAGGGAGAGGGGTTCATGGTGAGGGGGAAGAGAGAGGGGTTGGGAGGGAAAGTGAGAGAAAGGTGTTGGGGGAGGGAGGGAGATAAGTTGGGAGGGAGAGAGGGAGGTGTATGGAGAGAAGAGGATAGGTCGGGAGGGAGAGAGGGAGTTGTTTGGAGGAAGGGAGGGTATGAGAGGGATTGGGAGGGAGGTAAGAAAGTAGAGTGGTTGGGGGAAGGGAGGGAGAGGGATTGGAAGGGAGAGGGGTTGGAAGGGAGAGGGGAGTAAGAGGGGTTGGGAGGGAGAGGAGAAGGAGAGGGGTTGGGAGGAAGAGGAGGGAACATAAAAACATAAGAAAGAAGCAGACTGCAAGAGACCATACGCACTACACTAGGCAGTTCCATGTCCATGACCACTTATCATCCCCATCCATAAAGTTGTCTAACCTTTTCTTAAAACAACCAATTTTTTTCAGCGCTCACTACTACATGGTTACTAAGTCTATTCCATTCGTTGACCATTTTATTGGTAAAACGATTCTTACCTATTTCCTTCTTAAATCTAAATTTGTTCAATTTAAATCCATTACTGCGAATCCTGTCCTGTGTTCTTAATATGATGACCTTGTCTTCATCACCCTTATTAAAGCCCTTGGTCCACTTGAAGACCTCTATTAGATCATTCCGCAATCTGCGTCTTTCTAGAGAATGTAGATTAAGGTGCCTTAGCCTGTCCTCGTAAGGTAAATTTCTTGCCCAAGTACCATTTTGGTAATTCTCCTCTGTAATGATTCTAGTTAATTTATATCTATTCTACAGGAGGAGACCAAAACTGTACCGCATAGTCAAGGATGGATCTAACGCTCGATAGAGTTTGATGACTATCTCTGTACTATTATTCGTAACCATCCTAGCAATGAAACGTAATGCTCTGTTTGCTCTCTTCCTGGCGCTAATGCACTGTTTCCTGGATTTAAGGTCAGGACTCACTAGCACGCCCAAGTCCATTTGCCATTTTCCCGACCATGTGAACAATTGATTAAGATCTTCCTGCAGTAACCTGGCGTCTTCTCCTGACCTGATTGGGCGTCCTATTTTAGTGTCGTCCGCAAACTTACTAACATCACTACTAATTACATTGTCCAATTTGTTTATATACTTAATGAACAATATGGGATCCAAAACCGAGCCTTGGGGAACTCCACTAGTAACACTCCCCCATTTGGATTTAACAACGTTAATGGTAACCCGCTGTTTTCTATCATTAATCCAAGCTCTAATCCATTCAAACAGTTTTGCTCCTATGTCATGGGCTTTGATTTTATTTAGTAGTCTCTGGCGGGGCATCTTGTCGAACGCTTTGCTAAAGTCAAGGTAAATAACATCGTTACTATTATTGTTATCTGACGGAGGGAATGAATGAGGGAGAGACACAACCAGATGTGGACAGACTGAGAAGGGAATCCTAAATAGCTCAATCCTGACCAGGGTTCCCATCTTTGCAAACCTACTGTCTTCATGTGATTTTATTCAGCTGATTTGGTCCAAATTGTCGACAACTTAAAATAAATACTTGACCTCGTATAGCCTCTACCTCGACTAGTAGTCTCAAGCTTAGTCCACGCTGGGCCTCGTGCAGCGCTGCGTGAGGCAGTTGAAAGTGTTGAATGCAGCGCCGAGTGTCCCCACTGTCTGTCTCTACCCGGAGTGCTGCAGCGCGCCAGTCACCTGTGTTCTTTTTGTTCAGTTCACAATGCGAGACATTTCTGCTTTAATTACTTGCAAACTTACACTTCTTAAGTCCCTATGCTTGTACTTCTTGCACTTCACGTTCCAAAGGTAAGGATGAGGCGGTAGTAAATTTATAAATACTTAATTTTGGTTGGGTGTATGTCTAGTATAAGCTTTGACATGCATATATTATGCATCATGTAAGAAAACTGTCGGTCCTACTGAGCACTCTGACGGAGTAAGACCAGATAAACAATAAACAATAGATAAATATAAATGCGAGAGTGTTGCTCCTTGTCCTCTCTATAGGAGCCATCCTGGAGAGCTTAGCGCTCGACAAACCTTTCCCTTCTGCGTCATGATGGGCACTGCCTCGCTGCATGAAACTAGAACGGTTGTGAATCTAGTGGAGTGTTGGAAAAACCCGCCCACAACACTACGAACAACACGTTGAGTAACGTGCTGGCGCTGCACGAGACTCAGCGTGGACGGACCTTTAAGGACGACCCAATGAGCCCTCAGTACCTGCCACTAACCCAGGCTATCCCAACACGAGGGGGCAAAGGTAACAACACTTTTCTTCAGATTTCAGAGACCGTCTTCAAGGCTGAAGAACATAATTTCAGAAGGTTCCTCCTCCTCCTTCTCCTCCTCCTCCTCGTCCCTCCTCTCAATCTATCAAGGGAATGGCCTTATTACATTGCTCTATTAAGGCCTTTGATAGACCGTTTGGGAATGACGATTAAAGTTAACGTTCTCGCTCATTAAAGCTCTCTCATTGGTCCATTCCGCCTCTCTCCTCCTTCGCCTCCTTCCCCCCAATCAACTCCCCTTGCTTAGCAAATGGATTCTCATAGCTTGATCACGGCATCCTTCTCCTTCACCTCCTTGGCCATTCTGACGTCACTCACATATTTTGTTCTGGCTATAGCCTAGTTGACACGGGCCTAGTTTAGTAGCCGCTATATATATATATATATATATATATATATACATATGTATATATACATACATATATACATATATGTATATACATATATACATATATATATACATACACATATATACATACACACACACATATATATATATATATATATATACACATATATACGCATACACACACACATATATATATACATATACATATACAATATATATATATACATATATATATATATATATATATATATATATAAATATATATGCTGAAATATCACTAAAACAACACGTGATCCACACATTTTGCTGTTAACCACAAAGGAAATCGGAAGTAAACAGTAATTCCCAAGCGCTTTCGTGTTATTCACATCTTCAAGGGAATACAGAAAAGTTGGTGTTACAAAGAGGTTTAAAAGTAACAAGATTATACACTAGGAAAGGAACTGGCATAGTACAAGATGTCACAAGATTATACACTAGGAAAGGAACTGGCATAGTACAAGATGTCACAAGATTATACACTAGGAAAGGAACTGGCATAGTACAAAAAGTCACAAAAGAAGAAGAATAAATCTTAGTACAAAAGGTCACCAATAATGATAAAAAAAAAAAAAAAATCTAGAGAACAGCACAATTCACCAAATTAATTTTGGTCACTTACAACCTGATTACAAATTTTGTTAATGATAAATTTATCTAATTTATAAATGCCATTACTGATATTAAGATTAGAACCTTCAGAATGTTTTATAATACTACTTTCTATTATGTTTCTATTGACAAATGAATTACAAGAATTAATAACGGAAGCGTTAGTCCAATTAATACAATGATTGAAATGTTTCATGTGAACAAATAGAGCAGTGGATTCTTGTGCTGTTTTAACACTATATTTGTGTTGTTTAATTCTTGTTGATAGTTCTTTGCCCGTTTGTCCAATGTAATACTTTTCACAATCTCTGCAAGGGATTTTGTATATGCAGCCATCAGAATCAGCGGGAGAATTCTTAATTATCAATTTCTTACAAGTACAAAGGTTATTAAAAGGTACTTTAATATTCCATGTTGGTGGATACCAGCAATATATATACAGTATATATATATATATATACATATATATATATATATATATATATATATATATATATATATAGACACGTGTGTGTGTGTGTGTGTGTGTGTGTGTGTGTGTGTGTGTGTGTGTGTGTGTGTGTGTGTGTGTGTGTGTGTGTGTGTGTGTGTGTGTGTGTGTGTGTGTGTGTGTACATATGAAAAGTCCTTGCGCTCCAAGGAGTCCGTTTAGGGTGTAGCAGAAGCATGAATTCTCCCGACTGCGACGTTGCCAATTTGACCACCAATTAAATAAATCATTGGATCGTCACTGTCACCCTGAGAGACCTCGGCTTGGCAACATGGGGAAAAAGCGCTGTGCCACGTGTCACAGAATTTATTAGAATCGCTATAATTCTAAAAAAAATACACTGTACTATATAGCTTCCTATACTATATACAAAAAATATATAATAGTAAATAGATGGGAAATAAGAGAGAGAGAGAGAGGCAGACACACACACACACAGAGAAAGAGAGAGAGAGAGAGAGAGAGAGAGAGAGAGAGAGAGAGAGAGAGAGAGAGAGAGAGAGAGAGAGAGAGAGAGAGAGAGAGAGAGAGAGAGAGAGAGAGAGAGAGAGAGAGAGAGAGAGAGATGTACTTAGGTTGATTTGGCAGAATGGCTCCCAACGTATTATATGCTACAACTTGAACGGACTCTTTGGAGCGCATGGACTATCGTACTAGTGACTTGTAAACTACCCCTCTACTTGCCCAATGTCGACGGGAAGTTACTAACTTGCTTCCAAACAATCCTAATGTCAACACTCACTTGCTGGGTAAGTTAACTTGCAGCAGCTAGCACAGGCGGCTAATAAACTAGGCCCGTGTCAACGAGGCTTAACATTATGTATAATTCTTTTTTCCTCATTATAAGGGGGGTAGCCAGCTACACTTCTACCCATTCCACACCCATCCGTCAACATGTTTTCGCCTTTCATCTTAACTAACACTTGATAAAATAAAACTAGTTTTGCGTTAGCCAGAATAAAATTAGCCTATGGCACCATCGTGCGGGAATTAACGACCCCTATGATCTAAGCTGACCTCGTTTATGACAATGGCGTGACCTATGATACCCTCGACACAGTGATCCCTTAACACTGAATGACCTAGCTTATCAGTTAACGTGACGTACTGATGACCTGACCTGATCTGACCTAGGCTTTGACCTGGAAGAGCCTCCGGGAAGAGGCAATAATGACTTTTATTCTTACGTCATTGACCTCTTGACCTAGAACGGCATTGGCCAATCACACCTGATTATGCGTATGGGCCGCTGTGACTGGCTCAGAGATTTTTTCCTCTTTTAATTACGTTACACAAATGACCCAATCAAAGGAGACGGGAAAAAATCCTTCACAGAAAACGAGATGTACTTGATCTTCCTGGATGGGATGTCGCTTGGGGGGAGCGGGGGTGTTAGGGGAGGGGGGAGAGGGGTATGTGGGGAAGGGAGCTATGATGTAAAGGAGGGCTACGGGGGCAGCGGGGCTATGGGGGAAGGTGGGCTATGGGGGAGGGGGGCTATGAGGGAAGGTGGGCTATGGGGGAGGGGGGCTATGAGGGAAGGGGGGCTACGGGGGGAGCAGGGCTATGGGGGAAGGGGGCTATGGGGGAAGGGGGCTATGGGGGAAGGGGGCTATGGGGGAAGGGGGCTATGAGGGAAGGTGGGCTACGGGGGGAGCGGGGCTATGGGGGAAGGGGGCTATGGAGGAGCGGGGCTATGTGGGAAGGGGGCTATGGGAGAAGAGGCTATGGGGGAAGGGGGGTTATGGGAAGGGTGGCTAGGGGGGAGGGGGGCTATGGGGGAGGGGGGCTATGAGGGAAGGTGGGCTACGGGGGGAGCGGGGCTATGGGAGAAGGGGGCTATGGGAGAAGGGGCTATGGGGGAGGGGGTTATGGGAAAGGGGGGTTATGGGAAGGGGAGCTAGGGGGAAGGGGGGCTAGGGGGGAGGGGGCTATGAGGGAAGCTGGGCTACGGGGGGAGCGGGGCTATGGGGGAAGGGGGCTATGGGGAAGGGGCTATGGGGGAAGGGGGGTATGAGGGAAGGTGGGCTACGGGGGGAGCGGGGCTATGGGGGAAGGGGGCTATGAGGGAAGTTGGGCTATGGGGGGAACGGGGCTATGGGGGAAGTGGGCTATGAGGGAAGATGGGCTATGGGGGAGCGGGGCTATGGGGGAAGGGGGCTATGGGGGAAGGGGGCTATGAGGGAAGGTGGGCTACGGGGGGAGCGGGACTATGGGGAAGGGGGGCTATGAGGGAAGGTGGGCTACTGGGGGAGCGGGGCTATGGGGGATGGGGGCTATGGGAGAGGGGGCTATGGGGGAAGGGGGGTTATGGGAAGGGGGGCTATGGGGGAGGGGGGCTATGGGGGAGGGGGGCTGTGAGGGAAGGTGGGCTACGGGGGGAGCGGGGCTATGGGGGAAGGGGGCTATGGGAGAAGGGGCTATGGGGAAGGGGGTTATGGGAAAGGGGGGTTATGGGAAGGGGAGATAGGGGGGAAGGGGGCTAGGGGGGAGGGGGGCTATGAGGGAAGCTGGGCTACGGGGGGAGCGGTGCTATGGAGGAAGGGGGCTATGGGGGAAGATGGGCTATGGGGAAGGGGCTTTGGGGGAAGGGGGCTATGAGGGAAGGTGGGCTACGGGGGGAGCGGGGCTATGGGGGAAGGGGGCTATGAGGGAAGAGGGGCTATGGGGGGAACGGGGCTATGGGGGAAGTGGGCTATGAGGGAAGATGGGCTATGGGGGGAGCGGGGGTATGGGGGAAGGGGGCTATGGGGGAAGGGGGCTATGAGGGAAGATGGGCTATGGGGGAGGGGGTTATGGAAAGGGGGGGTTAGGGGGGGTGTCGCCTGGGAGACGGGTGCTTCCTCGGGTCGCTTGGCCCGGTACCAGAAAGTGTGAATAAATCAAATCAATATCTCAACTCGACTTCAGGACCATTCCAAGTAAACATGTTTTGCTCTTCAAGAAGAAGTGTCTGGATTTTTTTTTCTTTTTTTCCGAAATACGTTTTCGGGTACTTTACCCTCCATCCCCCTCCCCCCCTCCTTGCCTCCTCCACGCCGGTCCTTCCTCCTCCTCTTCCACCTACCAGCGGAGAGGAGGAGAGGGGAGGGGGAGGAGACTACTGGAACTTTGATAGTTTATCAAACTCTCGTAATAACAAACAGAAACCATAACAGCAACACCAATAACCTCAAACTTTGTCAACACAATAACTACCCCCTCCACCTACTCCACCTCCTCCACCGCCCCCACAAACCATCATCCTTATCGTTATTATTATCATTAATATCACTTTCATATTTATCATTGTTATCATTTACTTTAACAAACGCATTTCTTATCTGCGTCTTCAAATCTACGGCGCGATATTGTACTCAGGGATAGAAGCGATGGTTATCGGAGATATCTATTCTAAGCGTTATATACATATCTATTATTTGTAATCTATACATATCCATTCTATACGTTAATCGGTAGAGAAAATAAATTATACACACATATATATATATATATATATATACATATATTATATTATATATATAAATCTATATAAATATATATATATATATATATACAAACAGATATATTTGTTTATATATATATATATATATATATATATATGTATATATATATATATATTCATGACTGATTCCCAGGCATTTTAATTGTCAGAGAAAATAAAATATATAGATATATTTATTTATGACTGATGCCCAGGTATTCGCAAGCATTCTTATAATTCATTTATTTGTTTCTTTATCTGTCTATTCATTCATCTGTTCATTTAATCATTTATATTTATTTGATTTCTTCTTCGTTTTATCTGTTTTTGGTGGCTGCCATCAATGGCCTCGTTTGCAGATATCAATAACTTCATCTGGATCATTTTTCTTTCTTTTTTATGTTTATACTTTTTTCAGAAGAGGACCAGGCAGAGGAGGAGGAGGAGGAGGAGGAGGAAGAGGTGGAGGGAGGGATAGGGAAAGGGCAGGAAGAGGAAGATGATGAGAAAGGAGGAAAAAGGGGAGGAGGGAGAGGAGAAAGGGGCAGAGAAGAAGAGAGGAAGGAGGGAGAGGAGGAGGAGGAGAAGGAAGAGGGCATGGAAGTGAAGTGGTGGAGTGGGGGGGTCGCCAATTATCGTATGAAAGATGGTATTCATTTCGTTCACTGAAAGTTGCATTTGCTGAAGGAGTAGGAGGAGGAAGAGGGGGAAGAGGAGGAGGGGCAGGAACAGGGAGAGGGGAGAGGGGGAGCGGAGGGGGAGGAAGAGCAAGAGGATGAGGAGGAAGAGGAGTAGAAGGAAGAGGAGGACGACGACGGGGAGGATGAGGAGGAGAAGGTCGGGGACGGGGTGAAGGAAGAAGACTGGAAGGATGAAAAGGAGGACGGGGAGGAGGAGGAAGAGGACTGGAAAGAGGAAAAAGAGGGAGGAGGAGTAGGAGGAAGAAAACAGGGAGGAGGGAGAGGACGGGGAGGAGGACGAAGAGGACTGGAAGGAAGAAAAGGAGGACGGGGAGGAGTAGGAGGAAGAGAATGGGGAGGGGGAGGAGGAGGAAGAGGAAGAGGACGGGGAGGAGGAGGAGGGTGAGGACGGGAAGAAGGAGGAGGAGGAGGAAGGTGAGGGCGGGGAGGAGGAAAAGGAGGAGGAGGAGAGTGAGGACGGGGAGGAGGAGGAGGAGGAGGACGGGGAGGAGGAGGAAGAGAAGGAATAGGAGGAGGAGGAAGAGAAGGAGGCGGAGGCGGAGGATAGGTTCGCAAATCACCCCTCCACTGTTGAGATATACGATCCCAAACACAGTAAACTGACGCTAAATAGAAGATTTGTCCAATTCTCTTTGATTTACTAGACTTCCAGGAAATTATACCTCTAGTGTTACGTACACTCACGTACAGACACATACAAACACAGATACACATAAACACACATATGTACATACACATATACACATACATATTTTCATAAACACATAATGTGTATATACAATACCTGTACCGACTATATATGTGAGATTTAGGTGATAAAGGGAGGGGAGGGAAGTTGTGAGGGGTTCTGTAATGTGTATGAGGGATATGTACAGTGTTATGAGTGAAATAAAATGAGAAATAAAAGATTAGAAGAGAGAGTCGAAACGCCTTAAAATGGTTTGGTTATGTAATGAGAATAGATCAATTATCCACAGAGGGTGTACAAGAGGCGAATGGATGAGATTAATGAGGACATAACGTTTAGGCTCATGGTCAGGATGTAGAACAAGAGAAAATGTATGTGAGAAGAATGAGCATATCATTATCATTATTATTATTATTGATATTAACTTTTATTGTCATTTATCATCATATCACATATGTCGTATCATTATCATATCATATTCTTTTTAATTCTGCTTCGTCAGAATGTCGAACAAGAGAAAATGTACGTGAGTGGCAAAACGAGTTGAAGAAGAATGTGCATATCATCATCATTATCATCACATTTAACGATTTTCTATTATATTTATTATCATAATACATATGTCGTATCATATATATTTTTTTTCGTTCTATTTTGTCAGAATCTCGAACAAGAGAAAATTTGCGTCAGTGAAAGAGGGCTGAAAAAGAATGAGCATATTATTAGCATTATCAGTGTTATTATCAATTTTCATTGTCATTCATTATCATATCACAAATGTCATATATCATGTATTACAAACCTCTTTTCATTCTGCCTCGTCAGAATGTTGTAACCGAGTCATTTGAAAAAGTATGATCATAACATCATCATTAATATTAATGTTTATTGTTATTTATTATTATATTTCGTACCAAATATCATATTTTTCTCTGCTTCGTTATGGAGACACAAGCCGCTAGAGTACTATGCCAGTGTAATAAAACACGACACTGTCGCCATTTGTCACCGTTTAAAAGCCAATCAGCAGGCGAGTCAATTAAAAAAGAATTTCACAGGCTCCTGGCCACAACAAAGCCCGCGATAGAAAGTGCTATTAAGAGCACAGCGGAAGCGATATTTAATTATATAATGGCGGAACACATCAATTAAGAGTCCTTTGGGTCTATGCTGCGGCTGAATGAAAAAATATATAAAGTTCGATAGTCCATGGTCATGTAAGTTATTGTTCGGTGTTAAATGTACACACAAACACATACACACCCACACACTCACACAAACACACGGGCGCGCGAGCACACACACACACACACGCACACACACACACACATATATATATATATATATATATATATATATATATATATATATATATATACATATATTGGAAGATACTGTATACATTCTTTTTTCATAAAGGACCCGAACACATCATCATCATCATCATCATATCATTATTATCATTACTATTATTATTATTATTATCATTATTATTTTTATTATTATTATTATTATTATTATTGATATTAGCTTTTATTGGCACCTATTAACTATCATATTACATATGTCGTATAATTATCATACTGTATACTGTATCATATGTTTTAACTCCGCCTCGTCAGAATGTCAAACAAGATAAAATGTGCGTGAGGGACAAAGCGAGTTGAAGGAGGAGCATATCATCATTACACAGGCCATGACGTCAATTAACACTAATATATATATATATATATATATATATATATATATATATATATATATATATATATATATATATATATATACATGTGTGTGTGTGTGTGTGTGTGTGTGTGCTGACAACTATATATACACATGACTATGTATCCAATTTCACGCACTTTAACGACAGCCTTCGCTCGTTTCATCTGACCCTACTCCAGGAGGCACTGAGCAACTGCGGCCGAAGCCGTCACCTTTGTCCTATTCTACGCTTTAGCAGTTAACAGTCACTGTTGGGAATCGAAAAGAAGCGCGGGATTCGAACCCACAACCAGGCGAATACGAGACCAGCAAGCACGCTTCTGATGACGTCACCAGCAGACAGCGTCTAGCCAGAATAAAATATCTCAAGTTGGCCATCTCATTGAGAGGCTTAATGAACCAACGCTTAATCTGATCAAGCTGCCCTTTGCTGGGCAATTACAATGTCGCTCCTGTTTTTGTCATTAAGCGCGCTTGAGTTGGGGGTGGGGGTGGGGGGTGTTTAATTAGCGTGACGTCATCATGAAGTCCGCTTGTTTGCTTACGAGTGAGTCATCACGTAAAGCCTGTTACGATTGGTCACGCTGCGTCACGTGATGTCATGGTCTATACGTCATGAACTATACTTTCAGTACAACGCTTATACAAAGCAAATAAATATAATAAATACTATAAATAAATAAATAAACACAAATAAATTATGAAATTAACAGAATAAAATTCAAATTCAAATTGATCAATAAATAAACACAAATTACTAAATAATGGAAATGATAAAATAGAATGAAATAAAAACAAAACTGAAAATAAAAATAAAAAGAATAAAATAAACAAATAAACACAAAAAAATCAATCACATCAAACCAATTAAACGACTAAAATAAAATAAATAAATAAATAACAAACAAATACAATAAAAAATAAATCAAATCAAACCCATCAAATGATGAAAACAAAACAAAAGATAAATAATACATAAATAAATATATAAATAATAGTTACAAAAAAAAATTGAACTCTTCTTTACAATTCATGTTCAGCCAACAAAAGAACATTCTGTTCAACCGAAAGAGTGAACTTTGAACATATCGTGGCCTTGCTCTTCATCGCAAAAATTTTATGAAATTTTGAAACAAAGAATTTACTACAATGTTCATCAACCAAAAACACAGGAAGTGGGGCACACTATAAAGCACAGGAAGTGGAAAAAAAACAGAGGTAGTGGGGATGCACCACAAAGCACAGGTAGCGGGAACACAACAAAACACAGGTGGTGGGGGTACACCATAAAGCACAGGTAGTGGGAACACAACAAAACACAGGTGGTGGGACTACACCATAAAGCACAGGTAATCAGGACACAACAAAACACAGGTAGTAGGAACACAACAAAACACAGGTAGTGGGGATGCACCACAAAGCACAGGTAGTGGGAACACAACAAAACCCAGGTGGTGGGGGTACACCACAAAGCACAGGTAGTGGGAACACAACAAAACACAGGTGGTGGGACTACACCATAAATCACAGGTAATGGGGGCACCATAAAGCACAAGTTGTGGAGTACATCATAAAACACAGGTGGTGGGAACACAACAAAACACAGGTAGTTGGAACAACAAAAATACAAGTATTGGAAACACCATTAAGTACTGGGAGTGCATACACCACAAAACACAGGAAGTTGGGTACACCATAAAACACAGGTAGTAGAAACACAATAAAACATAGGTAGTGGATTTTTCATAAAACACAGGTAGTGGGAACATATGAAACACAGGTAGTGGGGTACAACATAAACACAGGTAGAGGGTACACCATAAAACACAGGTAGAGGAATACACCATAAAACACAGGTAGTGGGATAAACCATAAAACACAGGTAATGGGAACACCAAAACATTGGTAATAGAATACACCACAAAGCGAACGTAGTAGATGCCCCACAAAGCACAGGTAGTGTGTACATCAAAGAAGACAGGTAGTGGGGGAGGTCATATACAATGGCAAAGGGGAAATCCCCAAGTCTCATCACCTACGCTTAGAGGATTCTACTACACCTGTAATCAGAGCGAGAGTGAGAGCGAGGGGGGAGGGGGAGGGGCAGGAGAAGGGGGAGGGGGGAGGTGAGCGAATAGATGGAGAATAGAGAAAGGCAGGTAGAGTAATAAATAGAAGAAGGCGGGGAAGGGGAGGGGGAGAGGGGAGGGGGAGAGGGGAGGGGGAGAGGGGAGGGGGAGAGGGGAGGGGGAGAGAATAAAGCGGAAACGGAGAAAAAGAGGAGGGAGGAGAGTATACAGAGAAGGCGGGGAGGGGGAGGAGGGCGGCTAGGGAGAGGGAGGAGGAAGGAGAGGGAGAGAATACGTGGGGAATGGAGAAAGGGAGGAGGGAGAAGAGCAAGACATGGGAGAAGGAGGGGAGAGGGTGGGGGAAGCAGAAGGAGAGCAAAAGAGGGAGAAAGAGGGGGAGGAGGAGGAGAGGAGGAGAGAGATGGATAGGGAGGGGAGAGAATGGAAATAAGAGAAGGAAGGGGAGGGAGAGGGGGAGTGAAAAGGGAGGAAGAGGTGTAGGGGAGGAGGAGGGATGGGGGAAAGAAGGGAGGAGGAGGAGGAGGAGGAGGAGGAGAAGGAGACACTGAGGAATGGAAGAGGGGTAGCTGGGGGGGGGGAAGGATGTAGATCGGGGGGAGGGGGAGTAGAGAAGGGGGGTAGTTTCATTTAATCAAACACGTAGGTAGATAAACGTCTACTTAATCACACAAAGAGCCCTGGCGACATCTAGTGGATTACAAAGGAACCAAAAGTGCTTCAGGGGTAGAAAGGGGAGATTGGAGTGATGGGGGATTGGGGGGAAACACAGGGGATGGGGTGAGGTCTATACAAACATGGAGACCGGGAGAGACACAAACACAGCATGTAGGTTTCGATTCTGGTTACGGTGTAGAGGTTAGTAACGGTATGTACCTTGAGCAATGGGAGGATTATCAGCGCTTAATACGTCATTATTTTAGTGAAAAAATTAATAATAAAATTGTCACGTCCTTAGTTTGAATAGATTCCTGTGCTTTTGCTGTGTCACATCCTTGTGTGAATAAAGTCTCATGTTTGTAATTTCCAGACACGCCTTGCATGAATATGATGTCTAATGTATTTTTTGAATTGTCTAGTATTTCATAATGTATAAATATGTATTTCTTGAAATGTTTAGCATTGCGAAATACCCGCCTGTTGGGGCGTGTCTCATTACGTATTGTCAGATGATGCCAAGCCCAGAAACGTAACATAATTTGGTGGGAAAGTTCACTCTACTTTCCCATTGGCTGAAGATCTTTAAACTACCGCTTTACTTACGTTTAGCCATTCCCAGAAACATAAGCTTCCATTCCCGGGGTAAAAAGGACGAAGCAGAGAGAGAGCGACCCGAGGAGAGACATAAAGGCCAAAGAGACACAGAGAGACACCGAGAAGAGAAGCAGAGAGACCCAGAACGAGAAAAGAACGATGAAAAAAAGAAAAGAAGCAGACGCCCAGGACCCATCTGAATCTACGTATAGTTCTACATTCTTTGATTACGAAAACTCCGCTAAACAAATCCTTTGGACTACAACTAGTGCCCGTCTCCATGCGAAGTGTACAGCATTCGTGTTTTTCCCGATTTGTTTCGGACATCTCCATACTGCCGTTGGACTAAGTGCGACTCGACATTCTCTGTTATTTTCTCAATTACGGAACACCAACCAAAATCTTACGTGTTCCCGACTACCAGAAGAACTACCGGAAGTTATCGTACATGAGCGTCACCTCAAACTACCCGTTTGTTCCCGAGACAATTGCTGCGACCTTAGCAACCAGAATCAAGACTCGTCTACACCATAATCAAGACTTCATTTCGCCCACATGTTCTTACGTGCTGCATACAAAATCACACTCATCTCCTATACTTGGTAACTAATATAACCATTTATTTCATGTCATATATGTTGATATGCTTTTACTGTTTTATGCCTATTTATGTTGTATGTGTTATTTTTGTTAGTGTAATAATATTTAATTTTAACAAAGAGTTTAATTATCCTGCCTGAACTCTCTGTCATTCGTCTGAACTGCGCACGGCCTTAACTTTTTTCTCTCTTCGTGTCGCGACTAGCCTGGCCCAAATGTGGGTCGTGACAAAAACAAACAAATAAACAAATAAATAAATAAAACATACATAAATGAAATGTAAAACGAAACAAAATAAAAATTACCATACAAATAAAGATAAACAAAATAATAAAATAAAATAATAACAATATGATCTCTGTCTTCCACCACCTGGTAGACGAGAGACCAACTTCAAGTACTTTCTTCTGGCTAATACCAAACGAATTTACTCCGAGTAAGGAATGGAAGTGGCGAAAGGGGGAGGGGCTGCAGGTTCAAGTAAACAACATTGAAAAGGGACAACTACGATGGTTTGGTCATACGAAAAGAATGAACATCAACAGATATCCAAGAAAATATTATAGCATCTATATGAGGACAGGATCAGATCAAGCTTTAATGAAGGTAAGAAGAAGAAACTCAAACAAGCAATTACACAAGTGAACTACTTACTTGGACGTTGTTAAGACCAGCAACCCCAGTCATGTAACAATAATCTACCCCACATATATTAGCATATAAAAATTCGCTACCCCTAGAAATGAGCTTATAGATATAAATTGTTCCCACCTAACCTAACCTAACCTAACTATCTTCAGAATGAGTTTGTTAAGATCAGCCACCCTCAGGTACTCTGAGGGGTTACAGAACTTAATGTCTAACTACTTCCTCGACGCTTAACTGCTATTGGAGACTGGTTACAACAAACTACCTCCAAACAAATTTATTTGTTTCGCAGCTAAACATGATTGGAACTCTAAACTACTGTACACTTGAAATATTTTATTCTGGTTAACGTTGGGTGTACTATAACGTAACAGTGAAGTCTTTTAAATCAATCTGGCCGTCGCGAGACTCAATCCGGGGACAATAGCTCGGTTGGCTATCATTCTGGGGCCCTGTTCACATTAGTGGTTTGTGCCGCGGCGGTTGAATTACAATGTAAGTCAACAGAGGCGTTCAAACACAACCGCGCAGTTTTTCCTTGACTATGCGGGACCGCAATAGGTTCCGAGCGGTTCAAACCACTAGTGTGAACAGGGTCCCCCGGATCGAGTTTCACGACGGCCGGGTTGGTTATTTGAATAAATCACTTCACCTCCGGTCTCGGTACTCATTTAATCTCAAATATGATGCCTCGGGTTAATAAAACCACGTGCCGACAGCCAGAATAAAATATATAAACCGATAGGGAATTGACACACAAATAATCGCTAAACAACAACGCTGGAAACTTTGAGCTTTATGGCCGGGGATCATTAGGGGGATTTTAGAATGACGCAATCGATTAGTGTTTTCAACAAGCGGTATGCCCCGTTTTACCTTTATACGAGTCTGTCATGAAATGCAGTTCACTAGCGATTCTGTCCGCGTAGAAAACCGCACGCATTTCATTTATTAAGTTATCTGTTCGTTTTGTTCTTCTTTTCCAAATACGACAAGTATTGTTTATCTTTTCTTTCTATTATTGTTAAGTGTGAACAAAAATAACGAACAACAATGTTCACGTGAGAAAATGAACATATTTAGTTCAGAGACCGCAAGGGTATTATCATGTCAAAGCGAGCTAGTTTTCTAACAAACTAGAAAATATCTATAAAAACTCACTCTACAACGTCCGTTTGAATGCAGTTTGTTGTCGAATATGCATAGAATATATCTAGACATCTCACATTCTTTCTAGTCGGTACGTGAAAACACTAGCCACTCGTGTTGATGTTTATGAACTCATGTTTAGTGTTGTCGCGTCCATGACTCTAAAAAGACAAGATAATGGTGTTTGTTGGAGAACTATCGTCGAAATATGGCACGAGCTTGGTCGATTTGGGAAAAGTCGAGACGCGGCAGAGTCGGTTGCCCCGAGTCTAACGGTACTTCTAGCTGTCGACCAGAATGGCCCTTTTCACGCATTAAACAGAATGATCATAACAATTACCAATTGTTATATATATATATATATATATATATATATATATATATA
>NC_134818.1:32600729-32608229 GCF_046742065.1 Oratosquilla oratoria
ATATATATATACCACACATACCAAAGTCTTTTTCCCCCTTACAAGGGAGGTAGCAAAAAACCAAAAGCATAAAATCCTCTCCCATCCATTCCATCCCCACATACTCCACTCCTATTTATACTCCTCTCTCACTTTTATATTGACTCCTGGATGACGGGTCATCCCTGCATTTCGCCCACTGACCTGGGTCAGAAGCAGTGTAACAAGACACAGCACATCCACAGCAAGGCCGCTTCATTTAATCTGCGAGCCCCCAGAAAAAGAGAAGATGGGGAGAAATCCCTTCGGGCTGCGTCAAATTATTATTCACACATACTCCCTCAACCCCCCCCATCCTCCACCCACTCCCATCCATACATAACAGTATCATCCATACACAACCATTCTCCATCCACCCCTGTCTTCTATCTTCTCCCGTCCTTCCTCAACAGACATTCCCCTCTTTCTGAATACCCCTTTAACCCCATCCATCCATCTCATCCTTGGTCGTTCCCTCACGTTCATTCCTTCCATCTCTGCCTTCCACACCTCTTTTACTAATCTTTCTTCACTCATTCTTTCCATGTGTCCAAACAATCCCAATACTCTTTCATCCACCCTATCTCCCATCTCCCTTTCCACTCCCATTCTTCTTCTCACCTCCTCGTTTCTCACTCTATCCAGCCTAGTAACTCCTATTATTTTTCCCAGGCACCTCATCTCAAACACATTCAAACTCCTCCTCTTCCTCTCTTATGTTCCATGTTTCTGCTCCATACAGTGCTGTCGGCACAATTACTCCTTCATAAAATCTCCGCTTAGCATCCATTCACAAATGTCTATTTCCCATTACACTTTTTAATCCCCCAAGGAATTTACTTGCTTCTCTCAATCTACATTCTACCTCCACCTCCACTCCTCCCTTTTGTATTTCCAATATACACAAAAAGCTGAGTCCAGGAACCATGATGAAATAAGTAAAACACATCTGACTCAGAAAGAGGCACTTTCATCTCGAAATTTCAAACCCTGCCTGAGGACGAACATTGTCTTGAAACGTCGGGATTAAAGTACATCTTTTTGGAGTCCGGTGCTTTTTACCTATTTCATATATGTTTTTGTATATTTTGTGCGCAAATTCTCATTAATACACAGAGAGTTAAACACAACAGTACTCTGAGAGCTACTAGTCTTCTATTTCATGTTCTCAGTTCTTCTGACTGTAGCTCTTGCTTCTAGGGAATGACCAAAGACAAGACATAAAGTACATATATCACGACTGTTTCTTGAGTGGCTGTACTGTGCCTTGCTGCATTGCGTATGACTCAGGACTGTTGGTGGATGCAGGGATGACCCGTCATCCATGAGGAGCTCAGATGGGAGAGGTGGAGGGGGTGGTGGAAGGGAGTGGAATGGGTGGGAACAGATACGTGTCTCTGACTTAGCTACCCCCCTATTAGGGGGAAAAGCTCTTGTATTAAAAAAAAATCTCGAGTCAACTTGTTGTACACATATCCAAGAGCTACGTTCGAACCCAAGGCCATTCGGCCCCTAATCGAGTTCTCGTTAACCATTCAGTCATCCCTAACCACATTCACGAACACAGTTAAGTGGAGAGAGTGGTGGTATGTTTAAGGAAGAGAGAATTAGTGAGGGAGGATTGTAGAGGGAGTGTTGGGGACGGGAGGGAGGGAGGAAAGAGTAGAGTTCTAGAAGGTGGCTAACACGTATAACGCCATTATCGTAAACAATTAATAATACAATTTGTTATGAGCAAATAAGTAAATAGATAAAAAAAAAAAAAATAGATAAATAAAATGAATGAGAAACAGAGAGAATAAGAGAGATAAAGAGAAAGAGAGAAAGAGAGAAAAAGAGAGAGGGCTCAACATTTCATATCATTATCAACCATGTCACCATAACTGATAACACAGATTACAACGACCTAACCTACTTAGAAAAATCAGGAAATAGAATTCTAGTTAAATATCAAGTTAAATACCATGATAATCTTAATTAATCCATTCAGAATTAAGCATCACAATTAATCGATTAATAAGCAATAATTAATTTATATCATTTCAATGTGACTTAACTATCTCAGTCAACGAGTTGCTGCAATATAAAAATTAATTATTAATCATGTTCTTGTAAAATTTACAAATATTTAACCCAACTCAATAAACCATTTCACCTCTATTCGTGATTTTAATATTAAGGCCTTGTTCACACTAGCGGTTTGAACCGCGCGGATACCACGGCGGTACTGCATAGTCGAGGAAAATCTGTATGATTGTGTGTAAACGGTTCCAGTGATTCACATTAATTGAACCGCCGCGGTTGAAACCGCTACGGTTGAAACCGCGACGGTTGAAACCGCTAGTGTGAACAGGGCGTTGTTCTGGCTGCCGCCAGGCGATGTTATTTAGGTGAAAGAATTCTCTTTACACAGGGAAAGAGATGATTAATTTTCATTTGATATTATGAAGATATTATTATTATTATTATTAAATATTATTACTAATTAGTAATAATCATTATTACTAATTACTAATTGGCTACAAACTCATTAACTAAACAGGTTTACGACGTATTAGGATATAACTTAACCAGGTCAAGTTAATCTGGGGTTTAGGTCAAGACTAATCACCACTGACCTAAGATAATGACAGACTGAAGGTAAGATTTAGTGGCATTACTCTGTTATTTAGTGAAGATGAATTATTCGATCCTTAGTGGTAGCTTACGTCTGGGACACTAAAGTGACTGTGGAACAGACAAGGGATATATTGAGTTGCATGCAACATTTCCAGTCCGTATGCAACATGGGCGCCGGCGACGTCCAATGAGAAGCCTTTCGGGCGCCAAGTGGCACCAATCGCATTGCATAAATGCCACTTAGTGTGACGTCATTCATGACGCAACAAGGTATATTGCATGACGTATACACCAAGTTGCATGCAACAAATGTTACATCACACGCAACGTACAATACACCAGGTTATGAACATGAGAACATAAGAATGGAGGAGACTGCAAGAGACCATAAGGCCTATACTAGACAGTTCCATGTCCTTTACCACCTACCATCTCCATCCATAATGTCAACTAACCTTCTTTTAAAACATCCACTTGTTTAAGCGCTCACTACCTGGTTACTAAGCCTACTCCAGTCGTTAATCACTAATGGGAAACCAGGTCTTGCCTATTTCCTTCTTAAACCTATTTAAACCCATTATTACGAATCTTCCCTTGATGTCTCAATATGATGACCTTGCCTGCATCACCGTTGTTAGAGCCTTTGGCCCATTTGAATACCACGCCAAGTTATATACGACAAACGCTACGTCACATTGCACCCCTTTACACGCAACACAATTCAAGTTGCATGGAACACAGGACCAAGTTGCATGCGACATAGTTCAAGTTGCATGAAACACGAGTCAAGCTGCATGCAACAAACACTAAACATCCCACAATGTACCGCTTTGCATGCAGCATAAGTCAAGTTGCACGCAACACGATTCAAGTTGCACGGAACACGATTCAAATTGCACGCAACACGATTCAAGTTGCATGCAACACGGTTTAAGTTGCACGCAACACGGTTGTAGGTGCGTGCAACGTACACTATCACTCACATAATGTATAACTTTCCACGCAACATAAGTCAAGCTGCATGTAACACAATTCAAGTTGCACGCAACACACTATCACACACAATGCACCATTTTCCATGAAACATAAGTCAAGATGTATGCAACAGGATTCAAATTGCATGTAACAGGACTCATGTTGCATGCAACATGACTGATGTCGCATACAATAGGATATAAATTACAAGTAACTTTTTTAAAATTTCATACAACAAACACCGTCACCTATACAATGAATTGTTTTCCACGAAACACAAGTCAAGATGCATGCAACACAATTCAAGTTGCATGCAACAATATTCAAGTTGTACGCAACAGGATTCAAGTTGCATGCAAAACGATTTAAATTACAAGCAATACAGTCAAGTTGCATGCTTTCATATGATCATTGAAACTCTCTAAAGACTTAAACGTGAGAGAAGAGACAGAGGAGGAGGATGAAGAGGAAAAGGAGGAGGAAGAGAAAGTGAGGGAGGGAGGGAGATGAGTCCGATGGTGGTGAGTGGACGTCAGAGAAGGTCTTCTCCACGGCGTCTATCTCCAAAGGCCATCAACATACTCGTCTTTACAGAAATGTGGAACCCTGAGGGGATGGTACTCGGTTCCCGGTTGCCTACTACCCGGTTGTTAATTGTTGTGGTTTACCGGCGCTTCTATCTTCATGGAAACACATGTTGACTGAGAGACAATGGAGTGAGAAAAGAGAGGGGGGAGAGGGAGAGGGAGAGAGACCGTACGTACACAATATACATATATATACATATACATATATACATACATACATACATATATATATGCAATAAAAACACTAGGAGCGTGTGTTCACAAATGCGTAAATAACCACTAGGAAAAAGTAAACTAACGAAGCAGAGCGCTTTCGTGTAATTACATCTGCACTGAAGATGTAATTACACGAAAGCGCTCTGCTTCGTTAGTTTACTTTTTCCTAGTGGTTATTTACGCATATATATATATATATATATATACATATATGTATATATATATATATATATATATATATATAAAGCGTTTGCTAAATGGGGTGAGTCGACAGTTGTAATGAAAACCTTATCACTCCCTCCCTCCCCCTCCCCCCAGACCTCTTCTCTATTACACGATTTGCAGATTGCACGTTAGGTTGCAATATATATATATATATATATATATATATATATATATATATATATATATATATATATATATTGCAACCAAACGTGCAATCTGCAAATCGTGTAATAGAGAAGAGGCCTGGGGGGGAGTGATGGTAGGGAGTGATAAGGTTTTCATTACAACTGTCGACTCACCCCATTTAGCAAACGCTTTATATATTTTATTCTGGATAACGTCAGGAGATTCAATGTAATTCCATTCTTCCCCGCGTCCCCACCATATACTGTGTATCAAAAAAGAATAAAAAAAAAATCTTTGAAACGTTTTGGAACGTTGTCGAATCATTTGGTCCAATTTATCAGCTGTCCAGAAAATGTTGGTCGTCAGTTTGAACATTTGCGAACACGCAGGGGGGGGGGGACTAGACTTGACTACGGGGGATGATTAAGGATTTTGTTTAATTTCAAATGGATCCAATGAGTTTACGAAACATTTGAAAGAGTGACTACACTTCTGGGGCACCCTGTGTGTGTATGTCTATGTGTATATATATATATATATATATATATATATATATATATATATATATATATATATACATACATACATATACCAAGGCTTTTTCCCCCTTTCAAGGGAGGTAGCCAAAAAGGAAAAGGCATAAAATCATTCCCACCCATTCCATCCCTGAATACACTCCACACCCCTCCACCCTCCCTCTTATCTTAGCACCTCCTGGATGACGGGTCATCCCTGCACCTTGTCCACTGCCCTGGGTCAGAAGCAGTGTCGCAAGACACAGCACATCCACAGCAAGGCCGCTTCATTAAATCGGCGACCCCCCCTCTCTCTCCCCCCATGCATGAAAGGAGAATACGGGGAGAAATCCCTTCGGGCTGCGTCAAATTTTGCTCACACATACTACCTCACCCCCCATCCCCCCGTCCATTCCACCTCATGCATCACAACATCATCCATATACAACCATTCTCCATTCACCCCTGTCTTCTGTCCTCTCCCGTCCTTCCTCAACAGACATTCCCCTCTTCCCCAAAGCCCCCTTCACCCCATCCATCCACCTCATCCTAGGACGTCCCCTCATGTTCACTCCTCCACATCTGCCTTCCATACCTCTTTTACTAGTCTTTCTTCACTCATTCTTTCCATGTGTCCAAACCATCCTAATACTCTTTCATCAACCCTATCTCCCAACTCCCTTTCCACTCCCGTTCTTCTCCTCACCACCTCATTTCTCACTCTATCTAGCCTAGTAACCTCCATCATACTTCTCGGACACCTCATCTCAAACACATTCAAACTCCTTCTCTCTTCCTCTCTTATGTTCCATGCTTCTAACCCATACAGCGCTGTTGGCACAATCACCCCTTCATACAGTCTCCTCTCAGCATCCACTCCCAAATGTCCATTCCTCACTACACTCTTCAATCCACAAAGGCACCTACTCGCCTCTCTCAATCCGCACTCTACCTCCACCTTCACTCCACCTTTCCCTGCCACATTTGCACCCAAGTATCTAAAACCATCCACCTCCTCCAGTCGCTCTCCCTTAACGCTCACTTCCAGTCTACTGCCACTTTCACCCCCTATACATCTCATCACCCCTCCCCCACCCACATTTATCCCCAGCTCTCTTCTATCACATACTTTCCCAAACTCTGTCACCAACCCCCTCAGTCCCTCCTCCGATCCCGCCACAAGCGCAGCATCGTCAGCAAACAACAGCTGGCTCACCTCCCACCCCTCTCCATTTCCTTCAACCATCTCCAATCCCCGACCCACCACCACTGCACCTACCTCTCGCACCACCCAATCCATGTACAAGCTGAACAGCCAGGGCGACACAACGCACCCCTTTTTCAACCACAAATCACTTTTAATTCGATGCCATCGCAATCGAGACTGAGAGTCGCTCGAAGGAGGCATCCGTTGGAAATTGAAACGTGGACGAGCCGAGGATTCGAACCCAGCTAACCCGTAACAAAGTTACAGTGACGTAAACCAATACGCTATCAAGAGAGATATTGTGGTTGAAAAATATATTAATTGATCACTGGGAACCATTCAGTGTGTATGTATATATATATATATATATATATATATATATATATATATATATATGTATATATATATATGTATATATATATATATATATATATATTGACTATATTATGACAAATAAGATTGAAGGTGAAAGAAGTTGACGAGGAGAAAATGGGAGAATTTTACGCCTTAACGTTTCGACAAAGCTAACAATTCAAACGTAACCGGATATTTTATACACGGACGGGTCATCTTATGGGACGCTTCGGAGAGCTTGTTATTTTATCTGCGCATTCTTTTATCATTAATAAGCTTGTGGCTTTTGCTAAACATATAAATCCTTCTCTGTGGTTAATGTTGTTATTAGTGTTGATATATGCTGCCTCAATTGTCTTCCTTAGTTTCTTGGATGATCCTTTATTTAATACGGTTGTATTGTTCCAGTCTGGAAGGTGACCATGTTTATCTACATGTATTACTATGGAGTTAGATGTCCTATGGGCTTTTACGTCATTTTTATGTTCATTTATCCTTTTATTAATTCCGCGACCAGATTCACCAAAATATGAAGAGGGTCAGCTTTTACACGGGATTTTATAAACAACGCTGTTTTCGTTAGTGGGATTATTGTCGCTACGTGTTACCAAATGTCCTACTTTGCTACCTGACGTCCTGGCTATTTTGATGCCCACTT